>NC_080704.1:68419157-68728039 GCF_030445035.2 Dasypus novemcinctus | reverse complement strand
ACTTTGTAATCATATTACATTAAAAATATATATGTGAGGTCCCATTCAACCCCATCCCCCCACCCCCCCCTCTCCCCCCCCCAACAACACTCGTTCCCATCATCATGACACATCCATTGGATTTTGTAAGTACATCTTTGGGCACCTCTGCACCTCATATACATTGGTTCACATCATAGCCCATACTCTCCTCCATTCCATCCAGTGGGCCCTGTGAGGATTTACAATATCCGGTGATTGCCTCTGAAGTACCATCCAGGGCAGCTCCATGTCCCAAAGACGCCTCCACCTCTCATCTCTTCCTGCCTTTCCCCATACCCTTCGTCCACTATGTCCACTTTTCCCATTCCAATGCCACCTCTTCTATGTGGACATTGGATTGGTTGTGTCCATTGCACCTCTATGTCAAGAGGAGGGTCAGATTCCACCTGGATGCTGGATGCAATCCTCCCATTTTCAGTTGTAATCACTCTAGGCTCCATGGTGTGGTGGTTGTCCTTCTTCAACTCCATCTTAGCTGAGTGTGGTAAGTCCAATAAATCAGATTGTAGGTGCTGGAGTCTGTTGAGGCTCAGGATCTGGCTATCACATTGTCAGTCCAGAGATTCAAATCCCCTAAATATATCTTAAACCCCAACATTAACTGCACCTCCAGCACATTGGCATGAAAGTCTTATGAAAGGAGATCCCATCTGAGTCCAGATTCATCACACATAAACACCATTTCCAAAGAGGGGTCATCTGCCCTGGTAGTTAACCCCATCGGCCATGACCATAACTCCCGTGGGTCTCTTTAGCCCTCAAAGGAACCAATATCTGGGGGTTGTATCTGCTTTATCTGTCTCTCTGACTCAGCTCAGTTGTGCATGAGGGCAAACCTCCTGCCAGCCTCCAGACTCTTTTTTAGAAACTCGTAGCCATATAAACTCATTTCTCCTTTCCATTTCCCCCTTACTTTAGGTCAAACAGCATTTTAAAGTCATGGTATTTTATGTAGACATGGATATTCTGCTGATCCGCATTGAACCTTCCGTATAAGGTCATTTTCCAGTTGCATCATCAGTTGGTAGTTGATAGTGGTCCCTCGTTGCCAGGGAGGCTCATCCCCGGGTGTCATGTCCCACGCTGGGGGGAAGGCATTGCATTTACATGCTGAGTTTGGCTTTGAGACTGGCCACATTTGAGTAACATGAAGGCTGACAGGAGGAAATTCCCAGGCACAAAGTTGTTCTAGGCCTTGTTCTTATTTTAGGTTTATCAGCTCACAAGCATAGTCATTAGCATCCGGGGCTCACTGTTGAACCCTCACTCCCTCCCGGACCCCGCCACTGTACATGGGAGACTGTCGCTGCTCCCCTAGGGACCACGACAGAGCACCACTGGCCAGGAACCCAGTACCCCCCCTACTGTGGTTTTTAATTGTTGCCACTATGAGTATATCCAAACATTACCATGCACCCTGGACATATGTTCTGTACAGCTCCCTGTCAGCCATATATCACCTGTCATTGGTATCCCATACCAGTATCCCTCCATTGCCATTGTTGAAACACTCTGTGATCCAGAACTCCCCGAAATTTGAAGCCCAATATAATTTCATGGTCCCTTACTAGGGAATGGCATATAGCGATGAGCTTAAAGGATAGATAAAGAACTTGGATAAAGTTAGATAAAGAACTTAGATAAAGAATGTTGACTTGAAAAAATTCCACATCCTATCTTTTTCTTTCCCCCCCCCCCCCCCAATTATTCAGCTTTTCTTCACAGGAGTCCTAGACCACAGCAATGTATATATATAATATACAGCACTCCCACACATCCACCAGAAAACCTTTTCCCTTCCACAGTGATACTCTTACGCCCTATTCATATCATATTTACTTAAAGTGATGTACAGAGTCTGAGACATTAGCTTTCTAACAAGGTGACATGTGTGCTTACATTGTGGTGCATACTTTAGGATACACAGTTCCTTACATTTTTAGTTATCCTATGTTTTACATTATGGTTTACATTATCAGTCTGTCATCTCCTATATGTTATAGTGTAATATTACATGTTTTATATCCATCCTTGTGTACTCTCAAGAAACTCCTCTCTTACCCCCCATTTACTTTGGTTCCACACATTTAACGTCCATTTTCCCTTCCACCTTGGTGTCCTCAGTGATAGCCAACCTCCGTTTCCTGAGGAGCCACTTCCAGAGATAGATGGAATAGTGTTCAGGTCCTAACTTACTCAACTGCCCCAATGCCCTGGGAGCCACCCTTTCTCTCGAGGGATACAGTTCCCTCTATTTGATGGCATTAGTCCTCCCCAGGATGTGGGTCCACCCCCACTCTCACTACTTGGGTTTCTACCCCATGGTGTCACCCACTCTGGCAGAATGAGCATTTAGACATTCCCCAGGAGCCCGTCCTGCATCAGACCCTCCCCTCCGAGCATTCTAAACAGGTAACCCTCTTTATTATATTTTGATATGATTTTCTCGGCATTTTACTCTCCACCAACACCTGACCCTCTCCTGTGTTCGTATGCTACCCCTCCCTCCCCCCACTTTTGGGCAACGTTACCCATCCGTCCCTCCCCAGCCACCCTCAAACCCGCAAAGCCCCAACCAAAGGCAACCCCTTGCCCCCCTTTTATCTCTTCTTTGTGTTCATACTTACCACCATCTCGTCTTAAATTCGACCCCTGCAGACATCGGCTCATATCCTTCCTCCACCCTCCGATTTCCTGTAAGCCTATCGTTCAGTCTCTTGCTATCTAGGGCAGCTTGTTTATTTCATATCATTGAGGTCATGTAGTATTTGTCCTTCAATGTCTGGGTTGCTTCACTCAACATAAGGTTCTCAAGATTCATCCATGTTATCACATGTGTTTGTAGTGTGTTTGTTCTTACAGCCGAGTAGTATTCCATTGTGTGTATATACCACATTTTATTGATCCACTCATCTGTTGATGGGCATTTGGGTTGATTCCAACTTTTGGCAATAGTGAACAATGCTGCTATGAACATTGGTGTACATATATCGGTTTGTGTTCTTGTTTTCAGTTCTGCTGGGTATATACCTAGCAGTGGTATTGCTGGGTCATATGGCAAATCTATGGCTAGTTTTTTGAGAAACTGCCATACTGTCCTCCAGAATGGTTGGATCCTTCTGCATTCCCACCAGCAGTGGATGAGTGTTCCCCTTCCTTCACATCCTCTCCAGCACTTGTATTCTTCTGTTTTTTTCATAGCTGCCAATCTTATGGGTGTAAGATGGTATCTCATTGTAGTTTTGATTTGCATTTCCCTGATAGCTAGAGATTTGGAACATTTTTTCATGTGCTTTCTTGCCATTTGTATTTCTTCTTCGGAGAAGTGTCTGTTTAAGTCTTTTTCCCATTTTTTAAATGGGTTGTTTATCTTTTTATTTTCAAGATATAGGAGTTCTTTATATATGCAAGTTATAAGTTTCTTATCAGATATATGGTTGCCAAATATTTTCTCCCACTGTGTGGGCTCCCTTTTTACTTTCTTGACAAACTCCTTTGAGGTGCAGAAGGCTTTAATTTTGAGGAAGTCCCATTTATCTATTAGTTCTTTTGCTGCTCGTGCTTTTGGTGAGATATTCATAAATCCATTTCCTATTACAAGGTCCTGTAGATGTTTCCCTACACTGCTTTCTAAGGTTTTTATGGTCTTGGCTCTTATATTTAGGTCTTTGATCCATCTTGAGTTGATCTTTGTATAAGGTGTGAGATGGTAATCCTCTTTCATTCTTCTACATATGGCTATCCAGTTCTCCAGACACCATTTGTTGAATAGGCCACTCTCTCCCAGTTGAGAGGGTTTGGTGGCTTTATCGAATATTATGTGGTTGTATATGTGAGGTTCTATATCAGAGCTTTCAATTCGATTCCATTGGTCTATGTGTCTCTCCTTATGCCAATACCATGCTGTTTTCACCACCGTGGCTTTATAGTATGTTTTGAAGTCAGGTAGTGTGATTCCTCCAATTTCGTTTTTCTTTTTCAGTATGTCTTTGGCTATTCGGGGTCTCTTTCCTTTCCAAATAAATTTCATAGTTAGTTTTTCTAGTTCCTTAAAGAAGGCTGCATTGATTTTTATTGGGATTGCATTGAATGTGTAGATCAGTTTTGGTAGGATAGACATCTTAATAATGTTCAGTCTTCCTATCCATGAACAAGGAATAGTCTTCCATTTATTTAGGTCTTCTTTGATTTCCTTGAACAATCTTGTATAGTTTTCGGTGTATAAGTTCTTTACCTCTTTAGTTAAATTTATTCCTAAGTATTTGATTTTTTTATTTACTATTGTGAATGGTATTTGTTTCTTGATTTCCTCCTGATCTTGCTCATTATTGGTGTACAGAAATGCTACTGATTTTTGCGCATTGATCTTATAACCTGCGACTTTACTAAACTCATTTATGAGTTCTAGAATCTTCGTTGTAGATCTCTCAGGGTTTTCTATGTATAGGATCATGTCATCTGCAAATAATGAAATTTTGACTTCTTCCTTTCCAATTTGAATGCCTTTTATTTCTGGTTCTTGCCTCAGTGCTCGAGCAAGTACTTCTAAGACAATGTTAAATAGGAGCGGAGACAGTGGGCATCCTTGTCTTGTTCCTGAGTTTAGAGGGAAGGAGTCTAGGATTTCTCCATTGTAAACAATATTGGCTTTAGGTTTTTCATATATACTCTTTATCATGTTCAAAAAATTCCCTTGTATTCCAACCTTTTGGAGTGTTTTTATCAAGAAAGGGTGCTGTATTTTGTCAAATGCTTTTTCTGCATCAATAGATATAATCATGTGATTTTTTTCCTTCAATCTGTTTATATGGTGTATTACGTTGATTGATTTTCTTATGTTGAACCATCCTTGCATACCTGGGATGAATCCCACTTGGTCGTGGTGTATAATACGTTTAATGTGTTGTTGAATACGATTAGCAAGTATTTTGTTAAGTATTTTTGCGTCTAGGTTCATTAGAGAAATTGGTCTGTAATTTTCCTTTCTTGTGATGTCTTTGTTTGGCTTTGGTACTAGGGTAATGTTGGCATCATAGAAGGAGTTGGGTAACGTTCTTTCTGTTTCGATGTTTTGGAATAGTTTCAGCAGGATTGGTGTCAGTTCTTTCCGGAATGTTTTGTAGAATTCACCTGTGAAGCCATCTGGCCCTGGGCTCTTCTTAGTTGGGAGATTTTTAATAACTGATTCTATCTCTCTGCTTGTGATTGGTTTGTTAAGATCATCAATTTCTTCTTTTGTCAATATGGGCTGTTTATGTGTTTCTAGGAATTTGTCCATTTCCTCTAGATTGTCATTTTTGTTGGAATATAATTTTTCAAAATATCCTCTTATGATAGTCTTTATTTCTGTGGGGTCAGTGGTGATATCGCCTTTCTCATTTCTTATTTTGTGTATTTGCATCTTCTCTCTTTTTTTCTTTGTTAGTGTTGCTAAAGGTTTGTCAATTTTGTTAATCTTCTCAAAAAAACAGCTCTTGGTCTTGTTTATCTGTTCAAGTGCTTTCTTATTTTCTATTTCATTTAGTTCTGCTCTTATCTTTGTTATTTCCTTCCTTCTTCTTCCTGTTGGGTTGCTTTGTTGTTGTTTTTCTAATTCCTTCAAATGTGCAGTTAGTTCTTCAATTTTTGCTCTTTCTTCTTTTTTGATATATGAATTTATGGCTATAAACTTCCCTCTCAGTACTGCTTTTGCTGCATCCCATAAATTTTGGTATGTTGTGTTATCATTATCATTTGTTTCAAGGTAGTCATTGATTTCTTTTGAGATTTCCCCTTTGACCCACTGTTTTTCTAAGAGTGTGCTGTTTAATTTCCAAATCGTGGTGTGAAATCTGGGCTTCTGTCCCTTGCAAATCTCTAGCTTGACTCCACTGTGGTCAGAGATAATGTTTTGTATGATTTCAATCTTTCTGAATTCGTTCAGCCTTTCTTTGTGGCCTAGCATATGATCTATCTTGGAGAATGATCCATGTGCGCTTGAGAAAAATGTATATCCTGCTGTGTTTGGGTGTAGCGATCTATATATGTCTATTAGATCGAGCTCCTCTAATATACTATTCAGATGTTTTGTTTCTTTGGTGATTCTCTTTTGAGATGTTCTGTCCAGAGTTGATAGTGGTGTATTAAAATCCCCCACTATAATTGTAGATGTATCTATTCTTTCACTTAGTTTTTCCAGCGTTTGCCTGACGTATTTAGAGGCACCCTTGTTAGGGGCATAGATATTTATGATTGTTCGATCTTCTTGACAGATTTTCCCTTTCACTAAATGTAGTATCCTTCTTTGTCTCTCACAATTGTTTCACATTTAAAGTCTATTTTGTCTGATATTAATATAGCTCCTCCTGCCTTTTTTTGGTTATTGTTAGCTTGTATGATTGTTTTCCAGCCATTCACTCTCAATCTCCATGCGTCTCTGGGTCTAAGATGTGTCTCTTGTAGACAGCATATGGATGGGTCATATTTCCTTATCCAATGTCCCAGTCTGAATCTTTTGATAGGTGAGTTTAATCCATTGACATTCAGTGTTATTACTATCAAGGAATTATTTGTGTTAGCCATACTTTGATTGGATTTGTGTTTGTCATATTTTGTTTGTATTTTTTTTTTGTCTTTTTTGTTGTTGTTGTTGGTCTTATACTCTCCTCCAACTTTGCCTTTCCTGTTTTTTCCTTTCTTCCTGCAGCACTCCCTTTAGAATTTCTTGAAGGGGAGGTTTCTTGTTGGTATACTCTTTCAGTTTCTGTTTGTCTGCGAATATTTTGAACTCTCCATCATATTTGAATGCTAGTTTAGCTGGATAAAATATTCTTGGTTGGAAATTTCTTTCCTTTAGTACCTTGACTATATCATACCACTGTCTTCTTGCCTCCATGGTTTCAGAAGAGAAATCAGCACTTAATCTTATGGAGCTTCCCTTGTATGTGATGGTTTTCTTTTCTCTTGCTGCTTTTAGGATTTTCTCTTTGTCTTGAGCATTGGATAATTTGACAAGTATATGTCTTGGGGTGGGCCTGTTGGGGTTTATGACTTGTGGAGTGCGCTGTGCTTCTTGGATATGTACATCTGTCTCTTTCAGTAGATTTGGGAAGTTTTCAGCCATTATTTCCTGCAACACTCTTTCTGACCCCTTTCCCTTCTCTTCACCTTCTGGAATGCCTATAATACGTATGTTTGAGCGTTTTGCATTGTCATTCAGGTCCCTAAATCCTAATTGGATTTTTTCTATCTTCTTATTGACCCCTTCTACTATCTGTTTGATTTCTGATGTACTGTCTTCCACATCACTAATTCTCTGCTCTGTCTCTTCTAGTCTGCTGATATTTGCTGCAAGTGTATTTTTGATTTCTTGAACTGTGGTGTTCATTCCCATCATATCTGTTATGTTTTTGCGTATGTCTGCAATTTCCCCTCCAAGTGATATCTTCATGTTGTTAACCTCTTTCATTACTGCATCAAATTTGTCGGTGATAAATGTTCTAAGATCTTTCATTGCTTGTGCCAAGTTTTGCTCCCCTTCGTGATTATTGGTTTGTTGATTGGATTCAGCCATGTTTTCCTGATTATTGGTTTGGTTTGTAGATTTTTGTTGCTTTCTGGTCATCTCTTTATTTTGACGAATTTAATCAGTTCCTTAGCTTCTTTGTCTGCTCTTGGAGGTTAATTAGTTGTTATTTTTGCATAGGTGTTATATCTTCTCTTTGTCAGATTTTTTTTCTTATTCTAGTTACTTGTTGTTGGTTAAGTTCACTTTAGAGGAAAGTATTAGTGTTGGGGAAAGGCAATTGTGTAAGCAAGGGAAAAGTGTAAAGTTGTATTGGTGATGTATGTTAACAAAGCAAGAATATGAGATCTGGAAGGATGGAGGTTAGATTCATGTAGATTGTATAGAGTTATATCTGTAGGTAGAGTACCTTTTATGAAGTAGATGACTGAATTTGGGAGGAATTTGGTATGAACTACAAAGCTATTGTTTTCATGAGAGAGGGAGAAAGAAAGGAGAGGTAATAGTTTCAAGAGTGGATAATAGACAGAAAACAGAACAAAGGTATTAGAAATTAAGAGTTAGACACTTTGTGGATCAAAGAACGGGAGGTTGGGGGTGGAATATAGGAGAGACAGTAGATGATAGTGGATATCAAGATGCAGGGGAAGGGGGATAGTATAGGTAGCCTAAATCAGTTCACACAGAAATGAGGCAGTGGAGGATCGGAAACCCCAGCAAATGTGAGGTGTTCCCTGTAGCACCTATTGTATACTTGAATTAAAATAAAAATAAGTGGAAGATGAGGGACAAGAGGGAAAGAGAAAACCGAAAAAAAAAAAACTAATTATAATAAAGAAAAAAGAAAAACATGAAGAAAGGAAGAAAGAAAAAGAGGATGGGCAAACGGTGGGGAACGGATAGGGAGAAGAGAGATACAGGTATACACGTGTCACAATTGCAACACTATCTAAAACAACAACTTCCCCCCGCTTTGCCCTAAAACCCCCCGTCTGTCTGCCCAAATGGGTCTGCAAGCACCTCCCTTCCCACAAACCCCCAATAGGCCGCCCAGGGCCCACGAACTCCCCAGTACTGCAGATGCTCCAAAAAAAAAAAAAAAAATAAAATAAAATAAAGTAAAATAAATAAAAAAAAAAGAACAGAAACCCCTCCGCAGGCCCGGCTCCACCCGCCGCGGAGGCTTGGACCGGCCCGGCTCCTTATGCCGCCTTGGCCTGGCCTGGCTCCGCCCGGCTCCGCTCGCTACAGCGGCCCAGCCAGCTCCCGCGTCCACCTCCCGCCACCGCGGCCTGAACCGGCCCCGCCCGGCTCCGTACCCGCCGCGGCCTGACCCGGCTCCACCTGGCTCCGCTCGCTACAGCGGCCCGGCCCAGCTCCGGCGTCCGCCTCTCGCCACCGCGGCCTGCACCCAGAAAAGCATTTTTTAAAAGCGCTCATTTTTAAATAGAGCTGTTTGTCTTAAATTTTTTTTTTGCTACATTTTTGACATTATTTTTTTATTTTTATTTTTAATTTTTATTTTTTTTATCTTTTTAGTATACTTTGTCTTTATTTATTTTTTAATATTTCATTCAAAAAATATGAGGTCCCCATATATCCCCCACCCCTCTCGCCCTACTCCTACCCCAAAAACAATCTCCTCCATCATCATGGGACATTCATTGCATTTGGTGAATACATCTCTAAGCACCATTGCACCTCATGGTAAATGGTCCACACCATAGCCCACACTCTCCCAGATTCGACCCAGTGGGCCATGGGAGGACATACAGTGTCTGGTAACTGTCCCTGCAGCACCACCCAGGACAACTCCAACCCCCAAAAATGCCCCCACATCTCATCTCTTCCTTCCACTCCTTATCCCCAGCAGCCACCATGGCCACTTTCTCCACACCACTGCCACATTTTCTTCAATTACTAATCACAATAGTTCATAAATAGAATATCAGTAAGTCCACTCTAATCCATACTCTATTCCTCCATCCTGTGGACCTTAGAATGAATGTGTCCACTCCACATCTATATCAAGAGGGGGCTTAGATTCCACATGGATGCTGGAAGGAATTCTCCTGCTTTCAGTTGCAGGCAGTCTTGCCTCCCTGATGTGGTGGTTGACCTTCTTCACCTCCATGTTAGGTGAGTGGAGTAAGTCCAGTAAACCAGAGTGTAGGAGTTGCAAGTCTGTCGAGGCTCAGGGCCTGGCTATCACATGGTCAGTCCAGAGATTCAGGTCTCCTAGGTATACATTAAACCCCAGCAACAACTACAGTTCCGGTAAAAGTAACAGGAGAGGCTTGTGAACAAAGATCACATCTGAGTCCAGCTCCATCACACAGAAGCACAAACTCCAAAGTAGGACCAATTGACATGGCACTGAACTCCATCTGCCATGACCATAGAACCTGTGGGTCTCTGTAGCCCTCAGAAGTGCCAATACCCAGGGTTGTATCTACTTTATCTGTCTCTGGGCCTCTGCTGAGTTGTGCATAAGGGCAACCCCTCTGATAACCTCCCGGTTCTTTTTGGAGACTCATAACCATATAAACTCATTTGTCCTTTCCATTTCCCCCTTTGATTCAGGTCAAAAGCATTTTTAACTCCTGGTATTATATGCACATTGAGATATTCTGCTGGTCCGAGTTGACCCTTTTATTCAAGGTCATTTTCTAGATACATCATTAGCTGGTACTTGGTAGTAATCCCTCAGGAAGAGGGAGGCTCATTCCCGGGAGTCATATCCCATGCTGGGGGGAAGGCAAAGCATTTACATGCTCAGTTTGGCTTCGAGACTGGACACATTTGAGCAACACGGAGGCTCTCAGGAGGTAACTCTTAGGCACCCTGCAGCTCTAGGCCTTGTTCTTATTTCAGGTGCACAGGCTCACAAACATAGTCATTAGTATCAAGGGCTTATTGTTAGACCTTGATTCTTTTTGGTCTTTGCCGTTGCACTTGGGAGGTTGTTGCTGTTACTTTAGGGACTGTGATAGAGCTCCCCTGGCTAGACAGCACTCCCTCAGTTGTGTTTTTAATTGTAACCACTATGAAAATATCCAAACATTTTTATGTACCCTGGATATATGTCCTGGAGAACTCCCTGCCAATCACGTGTCTCCTGTCAATAAGATACCACTCCAGTATTCCTCCTATGCCATTGTTGAACCTCTCTGTGATACAAAACTTCCTGAGAAGTGAAGCCCAATATATTGCCAGGTTCCATTAATAGAAAATTGGAATATAGTGAAGAGTTTAACCGTTAGATATAGAATATATATTAATTTAGAAAAATTAAGGTAAAAATAAATTGGGGTATAAAAAAATTTTAATATGCAAAAGCTTTGTTTTTGATGTTTTGCCTTCCATGACTGCAATAAGTGTTGCACTGTATGCAAATTGGCAAGGCAACTCCTTCCATCTCTTCCTCAGTGTCTACGTCCTTTTTCTTTTCTTTTTTCTAATTATTAAGCTTATCTTCCCAAAAGTTTTAGATCACAGTAATTCATATATACAATATACAATACTCCCACATATCCAACATAAAGCCTTTTCACTTCCACAGCAATGATCTTTTAACATATTCATACATTATTTACTGAAACTGATGTGCAGTTATTGAGACAATAGCTTTCAAACAAGGTAACATTTGTGTTCACATTGTGGTTTATATTTTAGACTATACAATTTCCTAAGGTTTTAGTTATCTTATGTTTTACATTATGATTTACCTTTTAGCTTATCAGCCCCTATATATTTTTGGTGTAACTATACATGTCTTATATCCATCCTTGTATACTCTTGTGGAACACTTCTATTGCCTGCACAGTTACATTGGTTCCATCTATTCAATATCTCTTTCCCCCTCCCATTAGGGCCCACATGACAGTCAATCTTCATTGCTTGAAAGGCCATGTTCAGAGATCCTTGCAACAGTGTTGAGGGCTTGACATGCTTAACTGCCCTAATGAACTGGGAGCCACCATTTCTCTTGAGAGATACAGTTCTCCGTATTTGAGGACATCAGTCCTCCCCAAGATTTGGGTAAACCTTCACTCTCATTATATGGGTCTCTATCCAATGATATAACCCACTATGGCAAAATGAGCATTCACATACTCCCCAGGAGCCTGTCCTGCATCAGATTATTCCCTTTAGGCATCTTAAACAGGTAACCTTCCTTATTATATTTTTGAAAAAGTTTTCTCAGCATTATACTCTCTACCAAATACCTGACAATCACCTATGTTTGTATGTTGCCCCACCTTCCCCACAATTTCTTGGGCAATATTACCCATCTGCCCATCCCTAGCACCCCTCAAGCCTGCAAAGCTCCACCCAAAGGTAACCCTATTCCCCCATTTTATCCCTTCCTTGTACAAATACTTACCTCCAGCTTATCATAGATTTCACCCATGTAAGTGTCAGCTTACATTCTTCTTCTACCCCCCAATTTCCTTTAAGCCAATCATCCAGTCTCTAGCTCTCTGAGGCAGCTTGATTTGTTTATTTCATATCATTGAGATCATGTAGTATTTGTCCTTCAATGCCTGGGTTGTTTCACTCAACATAAGGTTCTCAAGATTCATTCATGTTATCACGTGTGTCTGTACTTTATTCTTTCTTATAGCTGAGTAATATTCCATTGTACGTATATACCATATTTATTTATCCATTCATCTGTTGATGGGCATTTGGGTTGATTCCAGCTTTTGGCAATAGTGAACAATGCTACTATGAACATTGGTGTGCATATATTGGTTTGTGTCCTTGTTTTCAGTTCTATTGGGTATATACCCAGAATTGGAATTGCTAGGTCATATGGCAAAACTATTGCTAGTTTTTTGAGAAACTGCCAAACTCCATAATGGCTGGATCCTTTTGCATTCCCACCAGCAGTGGATGAGTGTTCCTATTCCTTCATATCCTCTCCAGCATTTGTAGTTTTCTGTTTTCATCATAGTTGCCAATCTTATGGGAGTAAGATGGTATCTCATTGTAGTTTTATTTGCATTTCCCTGATAGCTAGAGATTTGGAGTATTTTTTTATGTGCTTTTTAGCCATTTGTATTTCTTCTTTCGAGAAGTATCTATTTAAATCTTTTTCCCGTTTTTAAAAATGGGCTGTTTGTCTTTCTTTTTGAGATATAGGAGTTCTTTATATATGCAGGTTATAAGTCTCCTATAAGATATATGGTTAGCAAATATTTTCTCACATTGTGTAGGCTCTCTTTTCACTTTCTTGACAAACACTTTTGAGGTGCAGAAGGCTTTAATTTTGAGGAAGTCCCATTTATCTATTTCTTCTTTTGCTGCTCATGATTTTGGTGTGAAGTTCATGAAGCCATTTCCTAATACAAGTTCTTGTATACTCTTCCTTACACTGCTTTCCAAAGTCTTTATGGTCTTGCTTCTTATATTTAGGTGTTTAATCCACCTTGAGTTGATTTTTGTATAAGGTGTGAGATGGTAATCCTCTTTCATTCTTTTACATATGGATATCGAGTTATCCAGGCACAATTTGTTGAATGTGTATTCTCTCCCAGTTGAAAGGGTTTGGTGGCTTTATCAAATACTATATGACCATATATATGTGGATCTATATCAGAAATCTCAATTCGGTTCCATTGGTCTCTGTGTCTCTCCTTGTGCCAATACCATGCTGTTTTCACTACTATAGCTTTGTAGTATGACTTGAAGTCAGGTTGTGTGATTCCTCCAATTTCGTTTTTCTTCTTCAATATGTCTTTGGCTATTCGGGGCCTCTTTCCTTTCCAAATAAATTTCATAGTTTTTCTAGTTCCTTAAAGAATGTTGTGTTGATTTTTATTGGGTTGTGTTGAATGTGTAGATCATTTTTGGTAGGATAGACATCTTAATAATAGTTCGTCTTCCTATCCATGGACAAGGAATATTCTTCCATTTATTTAGGTCTTCTTTGATTTCCTTGAACAGTGTTGTGTAGTTCTCTGTATATAAGTCTTTTACATATTTAGTTAAAATTATTCCTATGTATTTGATTTTTTAATTGACTATTGTAAATGGTATTTGTTTCTTGATTTTCTCCTGAGCTTGCTCATTATTGGTGTAGAGAAATGCTACTGATTTTTGCGCATTGATCTTTTAACCCATGACTTTACTAAACTCATTAATGAGTTCTAGAAGCTTTGTTGTAGACCTCTCAGGGTTTTCTATGTATAGGATCATGTCATCTGCAAATAATGAAATTTTGACTTCTTCCTTTCCAATTGGAATGCCTTTATATCTGTTTCTTGCCTCAGTGCTCGAGCAAGTACTTCTAAGACAATGTTAAATAGAAGAAGTGAGAGTGGGCATCCTTTTTTTCCTGATATTAGAAGGGGGGATTTTAGGATTTCACCATTGTAAATGATGTTGGCTGTGGATTTTTCATATATAATCTTTATCATGTTCAGAAAATTTCCTTCTATTCTGACCTTTTGAAGTGTTTTTATCAAGAAAGTGTGCTATATTTTGTCAAATGCTTTTGCTGCATCTATAGATATGATCATGTGATTTTTGCATTTCAATCTTATTATATGGTGTATTACATTGATTGATTTTCTTTTGAACCATCCTTGCATACCCGGAATGAATCCCACTTGGTCATGGTGTATAGTTCGTTTAATGTGTTGTTGAATACAATTAGCAAGTATTTTGTTGAGGACTTTTGTGTCTAGGTTCATGAGAGAAATTGGTCTGTAATTTTCCTTTCTTGTGGTGTCTTTGTTTGGCTTTGGTTCTAGGGTAATGTTAGCATCATAGAATGAGTTAGGTAATGTTCCTTCTGTTTCAATTTTTTGGAAGAGTTTCAGCATGATTGGTGTTAGTTCTTTCTGGAATGTTTTGTAGAATTCACCTGTGAAGTCATCTGGCCCTGGGCTCTTCTTAGTTGGGAGGTTTATAATGACTGATTCTATCTCTTTACTTGTGATTGGTTTGTTGAGATCATCAATTTCTCCTTTTATCAATATAGGCTGTTTATGTGTTTCTAGGAATTTGTCTATTTTGTCTGAATTGTCATTTGTATTGGAATATAGTTTTTCAAAGTATCCTCCTATGATAGACTTTATTTCTGTGGGATCAGTGGTGATATCTCCTTTCTCATTTCTTATTTTGTTTTTGCATCTTCTCTCTTTTTCTCTTTGTTAGTCTACCTAAGGATTTGTCAATTTTATTGATCTTTTCAAAGAACCAGCTCTTGGTTTTATCTTTTCAAGTGCTTTCATATCTTCTATTTCATTTAGTTCTGCTCTTATCTTTCCTTCTTTATTCTTCTTGTGGGGTTACTTTGTTGTTTTTTTATTAATTCCTCTAAATGTGCAGTTAGTTCTTCAATTTTTGCTCTTTTTTCTTTTTTGATGTATGAATTTATGGTTATAAATTTCCCTCTCAGTACTTCTTTTGGTGCATCCCATAAGTTTTGGTATGTTGTGTTATAGCTTTCATTAGTTTCAAGGTAGTTATTAATTTCTTTTGAGATTTTCTCTGTCCCACTACTTTTCTAAGAGTGTGCTGTTTAATTTCTATATCTTGGTGTGAAATATGGCCCTCTGGCCCTTGCACATTTCCAGTTTCACTCCACTGTGGTCAGAGATATTATATTGTATGATTTCGATCTTCCTGAATTCATTGAGCCTTTCTTTGTGGCCTAGCATTTGTCTATCTTGGAGAATGATCCATGTGCACTTGAAAAAAATGTATATCCTGCTGTATTCAGGTGTAATGATCTGTATATGTCTATTAGATCGAGCTCCTCTAATATACTGTTCAAAGTTTTTGTTTCTTTATAGATTCTCTTTTGAGATGTTCTGTCCAAATTTGATAGTGGTGCATTAAATTTTCCCACCATAACTGTAGAGGCATCTATTATTCACTTAGTTTTTCCATGTTGCCTCTTGCATTTGGAGGCACCCTTGTTAGGGCCATAAATATTTATGATTCTTCGTTCTTCTTGAAAGATTATCCCTTTCACTAATATATAGTATCTTTCTTTGTCTCTCACAAATTTTTTGCATTTAAAGTCTATTTTGCCTGATATTAATATAGCTACTCCTGCTTTTTTGTTGTTGTTGTTATTGTTTGCTTGTAAGATTGTTTTCCAGTCATTCACTTTCAAACTCCGTGAATCCCTGGATCTAAGATGTGTTTCTTGTAGACGGCATATAGATGGGTCATATTTACTTATCCAATCTCCCAGTCTGAATCTTTTGACAGGTGAGTTTAATCCATTGACATTCAGTGGTATTACTTTCAAGGAATTATTTATGTTAGCCATATTTTGTTTGTACTTGTGTTTGTCATATTTTGTTTGTTTTTTTCCTTCTCTTTTTGTCTTTTTTGTTGCTATTACACTCTCCTCCAGCTTGGCCTCTCCTGTTTTTTTCTTTCTTCCTGCAGAACTCCCTTTAGTATTTCTTGACAGGCAGGGTTCTTGTTGGCATACTCTTTTAATTTCTGTTTATCTGTGAACATTTTGAACTCTCCATCATTTTTGAATGCTAATTTAGTTGGGTAGAATATTCTTGGTTGGAAAGTTTTTCTTTTAGTACCTTGATTATATCATACCACTGCCTTCTTGCCTCCATGGTTTCAGATGAGACATTGGCACTTTATCTTATGGGGCCTTCCTGTATGTGATGGTTTTCTTTTCTCTTGCTGCTTTTAGAATTTTCTCTTTTTCTTGAACATTGGATACTTTGACAAGTATATGTCTTGGTTTCAGCCTGTTGGGATTTATGGTGTTTGGAGTACATTGTGCTTCCTGGACATGTATATCCATCTCTCTCAGTAGATTTGGGAAGTTTTCAGCCACTATTTCTTGCAACACCCCTTCTGGCTCCTTTCCCTGCTCTTCTCCTTCTGGGATGCCTATAATACATATGTTTGTGCATTTTGCATTGCCATTCAGGTCCCTAAGTCTTAGCTGCATTTTTTCTATCTTTCTATTGATCAGTTCTAATATCTGTTTGATTTCAGATGTACTGTCTTCCACGTTGCTAATTCTCTCCTCTGCCTCTTCTAATCTGCTGTTATTTTCTGAGTGTGTATTTTTTATTTCTTGAACTGTGGTGTTCATCCACATCATATCTTTTATCTTTTTGCATATGTCTGCAATTTCCTTTGAAGTGTTTCCTTCATATTGTTAATCTATTCCTTTACTTCATTAAGTTGGTCTCTAATATATGTTTTGAGATCTTTAATTACTTGTCCGATATTCCGCTCCCCTTCTTGGTTTTTAGTTTATTTATTGGATTCAGCCATGTTTTCCTGATTATTGGTTTTTGTTGTAGTTTTTTTGTTGCTGTCTGGTCATCATTTTATCTTGACGGGTTTAATCAGTTCCTTAGCTTCTTTGTCTAGTCTTGAGGAATAATTATTTGTTGTTTGTGTATAATTAATTTATTTTTAATGTTACATTAAAAAATATGAGGTCCTCATATACCCCCCACCCCCCCACCCCACTCCCCCATAACCACAACCTCCTCCATCATCATGGGACATTCATTGCAGTTGGTGAACACATCTCTGAGCACTGCTGCACCACATGGTCAATGGTCCACATTACAGTTTCCACTCTCTTCCAGTCCACCCAGTGGGTCATGGGAGGACATACAATGTCCAGTAACTCTCCCTGCAGTACCACCCAGGACACCTTCAAGTCTTGACAATGCCCCCACATCACATCTCCTCTTTCCATTCCCACCCTCAGCAGCTACCATGTCCACTTTCTCCATCTCAGTGTTACATTTACTTCCATTACTAATCACATTATTTCCAGAATAGAGCATCAGTAAGTCCACTCTAATCCATACTCTATTCCTCCATTCTGTGGCCCCTGGGATGGCTATGTCCACTCCACCCCTCTATTGAGAGGGTGCCTCAACTCCACTTGGATGATGGATGCAATTCTCCTGTTTGCAGTTCTAGGCACTCTTGGCTCCCTGGTGTGCGGGTTGACCTTCACTTCCCTGTTAGCTGGCTGGGGCAAGTCCAATAAAGTGCAGGGTAGGCCTTGCAAGTCTTTTGATTCTCAGACCCTGGCTATCACATGGACAGTCCAGAGATTAAGGTCCCCTAGGTATAAGCTAAACCCCAGCATCAACCACAGATCCAGTAAAAGTGACAGGAGAGGCTTGTGAGCAAAGATCACATCTGAGTCCAACTGCATCACACTCAGGAGCACAAACTCCAAAGTAGGGCCAATTGACATGGCACTGAAATCCATCTGCCATGACCATAGAACGTGTGGGTCTCTGTAGCCCTCAGAAGAACCAATACCTGAGGTTGTATCTACTTTTGCTGTCTCTGGGACTCTGCTTAGGTGTGCATAAGGGCGACCACTCTGATGACCTCCTGGCTCTTTTTTGGAGATTTATAGCCATATAAACTCATTTGTCCTTCCCATTTCCTCCTTTTATTCAGGGTAAAAACATTTTTGACTCCTGATATTACATGTAGGCTGAGATATTCTGCTGGTCTGAGTTGACTCTTTTATTCAAGGTCATTCTCCAGCCAGATCATCAGTTGGTACTTGGTAGTAATCCCTCGGTGCCAGGGAGGCTCATCCCCAGGAGTCATGTCCCATGCTGGGGGGAATTTACATGCTGAGTGTGGCTTCAAGATTGGCCACATTTGAGCAACATGAGGCTCTCAGGATGTAACTCTTAGGCACCCTGTAACTCTAGGCCTAGTTCTTATTTCAGGCCCACAGGCCCACAAGCATAGTCACTAGCTTCAAGGGCTCATTGTTGGACCATCCCTCCTTATTGGTCTTAGCCATTGCACTCAGAATTGTTGCTGTTCCATTGGGGAATGCGAGAGTGCTTCCCTGGCCAGGAACTCAACATTCCCCTGCCATTGTTCCCAACTGTAACCATTATGAAAATATCCAAACATTTTTATGCACCCCACACATATGCCCTGGAGAACTCCTTCCCAACCATGTGCTCCCCACCAATAACACCCACACCAGTATTCCTCCCCCCCCCACCGACCCCTCTGTGGTCCAAAACCTCCCTGAAAATGAAGCACAATATATTGCCAGGTTCCATTAATAATAAAATGG
This sequence comes from Dasypus novemcinctus, assembly GCF_030445035.2. NCBI lineage: Eukaryota > Metazoa > Chordata > Mammalia > Cingulata > Dasypodidae > Dasypus > Dasypus novemcinctus. Next base: position 68,709,410 of record NC_080704.1, on the reverse strand, counting down.
GATATAGTGATGTGTTTAGATGTTAGATATAGAATACATACTAATTTAGAAAAATTTAAGTAAAAGTAAATGGGTGTATCAAAAATTTTAAAATGTAAAAGCTTTGTTTTTGATGTTTTGCCTTCCATCACTGCAATAACTGTTTCCCTGTATGCACATTGGCAAGGCAACTTCTTCCATCTCTTCCTCAGAGTTTACGTCCTTTCTTTTTCTTTTTCTTTTTCTTTTTCATTGTCTTTTGTTCAGGGAGTTTAATACATTAACATTCAGTGTTTGTATTAGTCTGCCAACCAATGCAAAGTACCAGAAATCTGTTGGCTTTTACAATGGGAATTTATTTGGGGTAAAAACACAGTTCCAAGGCCAAATCAAAGCATCAGCAGAGATACTTTCTCCTCAAAGTCAGCTACTGTTGATCCTGGTGTGTTGTCATATGGTTAAACAAAATGGCTGCCAATCTGTGCAAAGTTTTAGCTTCCCATCTGGATTTCTTCTCTCAGTCTCAGTTGGAAGCTGGCGCAGGGCTTCTCTCTTAGGGCTTCCTCTCTCTCCTGGCATAGGGTTTGTTTTTTTCCCAGACCTTCTATATCAGTTTCAGCAATTCTGTTCTCTTCCCAACTTCAGCTGTAAGCCATGGGGCAAAATGGCTCATCACTCCCTGGGGCCTCAGCTGTTTGAGCCAGCTCCTTTCTGTCACCATGTTAGGATAAAAAATGCTAGAAAATTCTCTTTTCCTGTGCATCTATGTCTGCATGAGTGTCTTTTTATATTAGAACCGGCAAGGGGGCGGGGACTCAACCTGAGTCATGCCCATTGACATAGTTGAATGAAAAGCCCTAGGTAATCTAATCACAGGCCCCTCAATGGAATTTAATGTAATTAAAGGGTATCACACCCAGAGGAATATATTAGTTTACCAACATAACCTTTCTCTTTGGGGATTCATAAAATAATCTCAAACTGCCACACTGTTATTACTGTAAAGGCAGTACTTCAGCTATTTGCTCTTTTGTTTTTATATGTCATATCTTTTTTGTGTCTCTTTTCCTGTGCTGCAACCTCCTTTAATGTATAGTTGATCTTTTGTGATGTAGTTGGTTTTTTTCATTTCTGTTTCAGCATATTTTAAAAATACTTTCTTTGTAGTTATCCTTGGGTTTATATTACACAGTCTTATATCTATAAACGACTAATTTGAAAAGATAACAACTTTGTTGGTGAGCTCGCTAGCAAATAACATCTAGCCAAAATGGCTGCTAAGCATATATAATGGCTATCACAAACGGCACTGCCCTTCTTCCTCGCCACCTTCTCACCAGAGAAGCCCGCGTGCGCCAACTTCAAAACTACCTCATCCAATCAAGTAGCTGCTTCATATTATTCCAATCCCCTTAGCCTATCTATAATTGACATGCCACCTTAATCCCTCATCCCTGCCTTTATAAGCTGTACCACTTCCCCAATAAACTAGACCTGTGCCATGAGCCTGTGTCTCCGGAGTGGTTACTGTGTATTTAACCTGGCTGTGTGATACCGGGGCTCCGTTGCCACTTATCTCATGGACAGGCAACCTGCCCCAACCGGGCGGGATTAACAGCAACACAATTTAGCTTCCATAGCATACACATTCTCTGCTCCCATATCTGTTTCCTCTCTTTGTATTGTTTTTGTCACACTTTATATTTTATGTGTCCATTATCAGGAAATATGAATTTTATTTGTTTTTATTCTGTTTTTAAATATGTATTTTATTAGAGAAGTTGTACAAAACAATCATGTACATGTGTGGAATCCCCATACAACACCCTTCCACCAACACACAAATTTGTTGTGGAACATTTGCTACAGAATATGAGATAATATCAGACTATTACCAGTATGGTCTGTAGTGTACATTTGGTATATTTTTCCATACTTGTTCAATTGTATTTTGACTTACAGGACTTAAAGAGTAGAGTTACATATTGAGAATACAGTACTATTGGTTTTTGTATTTATCCTTTTAGTTACCTTTACTAATAATCTTTATTTCTTCACACTACTCTAAACTTGTTTTTTCTTTTCAACCTTCAAAACACCCTTGTAAAGGCAGGTCTTTTCTTGATGAACTCACTTTCTGACTATCTGTGAATATTTTAAAATCTCCCTCACTTTTGAAGGACAGTTGTGTCACATGTAGAATTTTTGGCTGGCAGTTTTTCTCTTTTAGTACTTTAAATATATCATACCACTGCCCTCTCACATTCACAGTTTCTGATGAAAGAGAGACACTTAATCTTTTTTTTCTCATTTTTTTACTTTATTTTTAAAATATTACATTCAAAAAATATGAGGTCCCCATATACGCCCCACCCCCCTTACCCCACTCCTCCCCCCATCACAACAATCTCCTCCATCATCATGAAACATTCATTGCATTTGGTGAATACATCCCTGAGCACCACTGCACCTCATGGTTAATGGTCTACATCACAGCCCACACTTTCCCACATTCCACCCAGTGGGCCATGGGAGGACATACAGTGTCTGGTAACTGTCCCTGCAGCACCACCCAGGACAACTCCAACCCCCAAAAATGCCCCCACATCTCATCTATTCCTTCCACTCCCTACCTCCAGCAGCCACCATGACCACTTTCTCCACACCAATGCCACATTTTCTTTGATTACTAATCACAATAGTTCATGAATAGAATATCAGTAAGTCCACTCTAATCCATACTCTATTACTCCAGCCTGTGGATCTTGGAATGGTTGTGCCCACTCCAATTCTATATCAAGAGGGTCTTAGATTCCACATGGATGCTGGATGCAATCCTCCTGCTTTCAGCTGTAGGCACTCTTGGCTCCCTGGTGTGGTGGTTGACCTTCTTCAACTCCATGTTAGCTAAGTGGGGTAAGTCCAATAAACCAGAGGAGACAATTTTACCAAGGCTCCCTCATATGTGACAAATTGCTTTTATTTTGCTGCTTTCAGAAATCTCTCTTTATCTTGGGCATTTGACATTGTTGTTAGTGTATGTCTCAGAGTAAATCTATTATGATTTAATCTGCTTGAAGTACATGACACTTCTTGGACATGTACATGAATGTCTTCCATAAGAGTTGGGAAATTTTCAGCCATTATTTCCCAAAATATTCTTTTTTATAAATTTTTTAACATTTCTTTATTAAATTGTCTACATACTCCAAGTCTTCAAATACTCTTTGAATATCTCTACCATCTTGCTGGTTTTTTCATTAATGAATTTCTTATTGATATGAGTTCATGTTGGATTTATTAGAGTTATATGTAACTTTTGAAAATTATATTTGACAGGCAAAAGAACCCTGCTTTATTTCATGGATGGTGTTTAATCTGGCCTTTGTTTCCTCAGTCAATACAGATGCATAATATCTAGTTGCTCTTTTAAATTGTGCTTTTTTTGGATTAATGTCTTTTTTTTAAAAAAATTATTTATTTATTGTCCTTTTCACTTCTTTTCTTCTTTTGGGACACCCATGATAGATATGTGTGTGTACTTAGTGCTGCCACTCAAATCAGAGAAACTGCAGATTTTTTCCACTCTTTTCTCTATGTCTTCTGACTGTATTTCAATTTTCCTGTCTTCTTGTTCAATGAGATTTCTGTCTGTTCAAATCTATTGTTATTTTCCTCTAGTGTATTTTTTTTTGAGGTATTGGGCGCTGGAAATTGAACCCAGGACCTCGTATGGGAAGCTGGCACTCAACCACTGAGTCACATCAGCTTTCCTGAATTTTTAAGATTTTTTCCCACCCCTTCATTGTTTGCACTTGCTGGGTCTGCTTATCTTCCTTGTTTCATTAGGAGGCACTGGAAACTGAACCTGGGCTCACTGATATGGGAGGGAGGTGCTTAATCACTTGAGCCACCTCCTTCCCTGCTTTGTTGTGTCTCTCATTGTGTTTTTCTTCTCGTGTCTCTTGTTGTGTCATCTTTTTTGCATTAGCTTGCCATGCCTGCCCATCATGCCAGCTTGCTGTCTTGCTTGTTCTCTTTAGGAGGCATTGGGAAACTCCACTCCCTGCTTTGTTGTGTCTCTCCTTATGTTTTTTCTTCTTGTGTCTCGTGTTGCATTGGCTTGCTGCACCTGCCCATTGTGCCAGCTCATTGACTTCTTTAGGAGGCACCAGGAACTAAACCAGGGACATTCCATGTGGTAGGTTGGAGCTCAATTGATTGAGCCACATCTGCTCCCATCTGAATTGGTTTTATCATTTGTTTTGCAAGATAAGTATCTTAGCAGGCTTATATGTCCTATCTGTCTTCCACACACCTATCTCTTGATGTTAACATTTCATTTGTTTTGATTGTTTTTTTTTTTTCCAGGAGGAGCAAGAAACTGAACCTGGGACCTCCCATGTGGGAGGCAGGCACTCAACTGCTTGAGACACATCTGCTCCCTTTAGTGTATTTTTAATCTTTAATCTCTATGATTGTGCCTTTCATCCCCATAATTTCTGCTCTTACTTTTTATAATTTCAAATTTTTCTTCATGTTCACACATTGTCTTCTTAATATCCTTGAGCTCTTTATACATATTTACCTTCATCTCCTTGAATTGATTTAGGAGATTTGTTTGAACTTCTTTGATTAGTCATTCTGAATTCTGTGTCTCTGAATTTTTAATTTTTTCCCTTGACTGAGCCATGTCTTCCTGTTTCTTAGTATGACTTGTAATTTTTTTGCTGATGTCTGGGCAGATGCTTATCTTGATCAAGTCTGAAAGTAGTTTCTCCTTCTTGTCTAGAATTTTATTGTTAATTGACTTTGTGTTAAAATTCTTCTTTGACATTTGGTACAATTTATCCTAGACCTTTACAATAGCCTGTTTTTAACTGTCTGGATTTTCTTAGCTTTTTCTTCTGATTCTTTTCCTAGATATGCAGTACATTTTTAATATTGTACTTTTTGTGTAATTGTTTCACCTCCAGGAGAAAGTTTCTTTTCCTCTGTTCCTTCTCTGGGGATCTTGATCTATTCTTTTTGTTTTTATGTCAAATTTACTCCCTAGTTCCTATGACTTTAAAATTCTCCTCCTCTGTCAGTGTTCCCTTCTCCTTACACTTTTAAGTTCTGAGACCATCCTGTCTGACAGCACTCCAGTTTAACCCCTTTTATACTTTTTCCTGTTAGGCTTTTATGCTTCTGGTTTCTTCCTAATTAGGATATTCCTTCTTGGGGAGCCAGATGGTGTCAATCCAGAAAAGGTGGTTCATTCCCAAAAAGTATGCTTTGCATTCAAAACTGCATTTAGTAAGCTTACTTCTAGCCAACAGTTATGCTGCAAGTCTCTCTTCCCACCCCATATCCACCCCCAGGGACCCTTTTGTATATAGCACTCCTCAGTGACTTGTGCTCCACCATGGGTCTCTCTGGACTTGAGTCCCTGTGCCTACATACGCATTGGATTCTATCTTGCTGCTGTTAATAGCTCTATATGTCTGTGGCAGAACAGATTTGGGTTGTTGCACCTCTGCATGACTCTCAAGCTGCACAGGAAAGAGAGGGATGGGTATGGACCAGTAGGTCCAGGATAGAAATTTCCTATTTGTTCTTTTAAATTTTTCTTCTTTTTCTTCAGCATCTGTGGAGTTCTTTTCCAGATTCTACTGTTCTCCAAAGTTCTAAGTATGTGGGATTTGTCCTTTCATTAGAAGATTCTGAAGGAAAAATTTTCCAGGGGATGTCTCACATCGACATGTTGATTATGTCACTCTAAAAGAGGATTCTTAACTAGGGGTCCCTGAGCTTGAACTGAAATTCAAAATATTATTCTTTGGAGGTTGTGTTGGTGCAGGTGTTATATATTTATTAAATAATACACAGTACAGTGTGTACTTAGTAAGGGGTCTATGGTTTTTCCCTTACTGGCAAAGGGGATCATGGAACAAAAAAGGTTAAGAACCCCTGCTCTAAAACATGTTCCTAAACTTCATCCAGTTCTTTGGGTGTGAACACTGGTTAATAGGGTCTTTTGATGAGTTTGCATCAGTTAAGTTGTGGTCCTGCTGAGTCAGTAAGAGTTGCAATCTTATTATTGAAGGCCTTATATAGAAGGTCAGAGAAAGAAAGTCAAAGGGAGCAGCCAGAAGAAGATCAATGGAAGCTAGGAGAGAAGGAGGAAGCCAGGAGAGGCCCTAATGTGCATTGCCATGTGACATAAAGGCCAAAGACCAAGGATTGCTGGCATCCAGCCCCAGAACATCACAGTCCTTTGGGACAAAGTATTGCCTTAACGCCCTGATTTTGGACTTCTCCTAGTCTCAAAATCATGAGCCAATAAATTCCTATTGTATGGGAAGCAGATTTGGTCCAACGGATAGGGCGTCCACCTACCACATGGGAGGTCAAAGATTCAAACCCAGGGCCTCCTGACCCATGTGATGAGATGGCCCATGCACAGTGCTGATGCATTTAAGGAGTGCCCTGCTACAAAGGGGTGTCCCCCGCATAGGGGAGTCCCACGGGCAAGGAGTGCACCCTGTAAGGAGAGCTGCCCAGTGTGAAAAAAGTGCAGCCTGCCCAGGAAAGTTGCAGCACACAGATTGCTGACTGAAGATGGTGCAATAAAAGGAGACACAGATTCTGGGTGCCACTGACAAGAATACAAGTGGACACAGAAGAACACACAGCTAATGGACACAGAGAGCAGACAACTGGGGGGGTGGGAAGGGGAGAGAAAAAAAAAGTCCCATTGTTTAGAGCCAGACCATTGCATAGTATATGCTTTAGCAGGCATAGACTCAAAGTGAGAAAAGACCTTTTAAAACAGTGACTCATGGTTCTTCTGCCCTTTTTATATTAACCTATAATTAACACTATACTTGTTAAATATATGTCCCAGAAACTTACAACTTTGGTCCATTCACACGCCAGTTGAGCCCTGAATCTCAAAAGAGTTGCACCAGCTACTCTCCAGTTCATTTGACTCACCCAGGACAACTAACAAGGAAATGATGATGGACAACGCCATCCCAAGGAACAGAGAGTGTCTGCAACTGCAAGCAAGACAGTCCCATCCGTGTGCCCCGTGGGATCTAAGCCCCTTCTTAATTAGAAGCAGAGTAGGCATCACCATCCCAAAATCCTCAAGATTGGGGAAGAAACAATGGACTAAAGTAGACATTATTCTACTACAGGTTTATTATTTTTCTAGCAAGGAAGAACTTTTGTCATTGATATAAAGGCAGTGATCACCAGAGGTTCTGAGGGGAAAGAGATGGAAGAATTGGTGTAATATGGGGGCATTTTTAGGACATTGGAACTGTCCTGCATGACATTGCAATGATGGATACAGGCCATTATATATTTTGTTATAACCTAAAAAATTGTGTAGGACAGAATGTAAACTCTAATGTAATCTATAGTCCATGATTAGTAGCAATGCTTCAGTATGTGTTCATCAATTGTAACAAATGTACCACACTGATGAAGGATATTGTTAATGTGAGAAAGTGTGGGAGGGAGAGGGAGTAGGGCATGTGGGAATCCCCTACATTTAATAGGTTTTTTTTAAATTTCTCTCCCCTTTCCCCCCTACCCCAGTTGTCTTTCCTCTGTGTCTATTTGCTGCATGTTCTTCTTTGTCCACTTCTGTTGTTGTCTGTGGCATGGAAATCTGTTCTCTTTTTTTTGTTGCCTCATCTTGTTGTACCAGCTCTCTGTATGTGCAGCACCATTCCTGGGCAGGCTGAACTTTCTTTTGTGCTGGGTGCCTCTCCTTATGGGGCACACTCCTTGTGTGTGGGGTTCCCCTATATGGGGACACCCCTGTGTGGCACAGCACTCCTTGCACACATCAGCACTGCACATGGGCCAGCTCCACGTGTGTCAAGGAGGCCCGGGGTTTGAACCGCAGACCTCCCATGTGGTAGACGGAAGCCCTAACCACTGGGCCAAGTTTGCTTCCCCTTAATGCAACATTTATGTAATCTAAAGCTTCTTTAAAAATAAAAAAATAAAATAGGCAATAAAAAAACAGTGACTTTAAAAGGACAATTAGAGGAAGGAGGTCTATTACAGAAGTCAGTCTGTGAAGAAGCAGCCCAAATAGGTAGAATGAAAATCAGAAAAGAGTAGTTGGGTTAAAACCAGGATTATAAAAAAGTCCAAGGAGAAAAGGGTCAGCAGTACCAAATGCAGTAGAAAGTTTAAACTAGAATGAAGATTTAAAATATGTCCCTAGATTTGATAAGTCAGAGGTCACTACCGACCTGCACAAGAGCAGCAGTGGATAAGTAATGGTACAGAAATCTCATCATAGTGGGCCAGAAAGAGTGAAGGGAGGTGAAGAAGTGCTAATAGGGAAGGCCAACTACTTTTAAGAAGGTTTTTACCAAAAGGAGGGAAGGCAAGAGCTTTAAGGAAGAGAAAATATTTCTAAGGGAAGAAGCCAGTAGAAAAGAATAGATTGAAAATGTAGGAGAAAGCAGGATTAGCTAATAGTTGGTTTCTTAAAGAAGTAGGAGGGATTCAAGTAGAGGGATTAGCCTTAGAAAATGGGACACATTTTCTCTGAGACAGCAAGGAAGGAGGCACAGAGAAAGCTGGTAAGGATTGTTGTGGGAAGATGAGGCCCACCATTATTTTTCCATAAGCAAGAGGCATGTTTGTATATGTGCTTATAAAGAGGAATGATAGTTGGTACACCTTTCAGTAGAACAGAGGTAGGGCACAACCAGGGACACATTAAATGACTGTTCAGTGACCCTAAAATGACAGCTAAGATTATAGACCATAAACCTGTGATAGTACCATAGTTACAGAATTTCTTTGTAACAATGCTTAGTAGCCAGGGTATAAGAACAGAGAAAGAGAATGACTGGAGCAAGTAGAGCAATTAGAATGGTAGGGTAGGGGCTAGATGGAATGAAGTGTTGTACCAGCAGATCTTGTTTGGATGGATAAGTAAGAAGGTAGAAGGGGAGAAAGAGGGGTTAAAGTGTAGAGGTCTGCATGAGATAGAAGAACCAGGCTCACTGAAGTAAGAGTGTGAAGATCTGGGGTAGAGAAGCTCAAAGAACTATAAATTCAAAGTGTTGAATATACTGAATATATTACATTCAAATATCCTGGGATGAAGGGAAGAGTCAGGATGGAGAGGAAAGTGGTGGGGCTATTTCCAGCATCCTCAATGGAGAGGGAGGGTAACTGGGGAGGAGGGAATACCATATGGTATAACTAAATGAAATAGCTCTGAAGGGAGGAAAGATTTTTATAAGGAGCAAGGAGAATATTGGACCTGTCCTGGGCCCTATGGTTCATGGAGTTTGGAAGAATGAGTAACCTTTATAGTAGAGGATGCAAGAGAAATGGTATTCATAGAAGGATGGCCTGGTTGCTGGTAAGACAGGAATTACAGAAAGATGAGGAAAAGGGTTGAGAAGTTAAGGAGACACCTCAGGTAGTATCAAAAGTCTGACCATAGCACCTACGCTCTTTGCTTAGGGTTCCAAATGGAGTAGAAAGTCACTGGTGGACAGGAAACAATGCTCAATTTCACAAATGATGAAAGAAATGCAAATTAAAACATGATATAAAATTTATCACCTATCACACTGGCAAAGATTAAAAAGATTGATAGCCATTCCTGGCAAGGAAGTGCAAAAAGTCACACTTGTTGGGAATGTAAGCTGCTCTTTGGAGAGCATTTGGCCACATCTATTAAAATTTCAAATATTCATACTCTTTGACTTAGAGAATCTGCTTTTAAGAATATCCCACACATTTAAAGATATAGTATTGGGTACAGCAATGCCTGCAGTAGTGAAAAACTGGCAACAACTCAATTGCCTATCAAGAGGGATTGGTTAAATACACTCTGGTGAATTCACACAATAGATATTATATAGTTACAGAAAAGGATGAGGTAGTGCTGAGCGATCTTGCCTAGAAAAGTAAAAAAAAAAGTCCGTGGCACAGTATGATCCCATTTTTATAAAGAAATAATAATATATGTAAATGCATATGTTGAAAAACTCTAAAGATACACTGTCCAGTAGAGTAGTCACTAACCACATGTGGCTATTTAAATTTAAATTCATTAAAATTAAATTAAAAAATTCAGCACCTCAGTCTCAGTAGCCACATTTTTAAAAAATCCCCGTGCCCTTGTGGCTTTTTGCTTGCTGTCTGCTCTGTGTCCATTGCTGTGCATTCTTCTGTATCTATATTTATTTTCTTTGTTTTAATTTCTCCTCCTCCCTTACGGCTTGCTTGCTTTCGGCTCTCTGCATCCATTCTTTGCCCGCTACTCTTGTGTTTTTGCTTGTCTCCCTTTTTTGTTGTTGTTGTTGCATCACCTTGCTGAGTGAGCTCTCCATGGTGCTTGAGGGTCGGGCAGCACTCTGCCATGTCTGTGGGTGGTGCTTTGTGGTGCTTCCAGGCCAGGCAGTGCTTCCCCGGCATCTCTGGGTTAGGTAGTGCTCCACAGCACTTGTGGGCCAGGCAGCTCTCAGCAGCATGCAGGAAAGCCTGCCTTCACAAGGAGGCCCCAGGATGTGAACCCAGGGCCTCCCCTATGGTAGACAGGAGCCCAACTTATTAAGCCACAGCTGCTTCCCTTAGTAGTCACAATTTAAATGCTCAATAAACAATGTGGCTAGAACATTTCCAGCATCAAAGCAAGTTAAAATGGACAGTGTTGATCTAGAGGCAGATATATTAAACTATTAACAGTGATGTATATGTTATGGTGCAAACCATGGGTAACTTTTACATTTTGTTATTTATTTCTGAACTTAGTTCTTCAATAAATACATGTATTACTTTTGTGATGAGAAAAAGACAAAGATAAAAAAAGAGAATGAAAGAAGTATAGTATGCTAAGAGAACAGCAAGAAGTCCACTGTGGTTAAATTGACAAGTTGGGGCAAGATTGTGAAGGACTGAATGTCAAGCTATAGGGTCTTACAACCAATAGAGAGCCATGGAGGATTCTGAGCTTAAAGTGTCATTATCAGATATTCAAGAAAGAGGACATTAGATTTATTTTGGTGGTCAAACCTAGCATCAACTACTAGACACAAGTAAACCAGTTAGGAGGTTATTATAGTACCTTGGGCAGCAGATGACAAATGTCTTAACTAGAGAAGAAGCAGTAGAGACTGAGAAGCAAGGACAGATTTTGGAAACATTTTTGACTTAGAATAGAACTTGTGTTTTAGTTTCCAAGGCAGCTCAAGAAAATGCCATGAATGGGTTGGCTTAAAAAATGTGAATTTATTAGCCTACAGTTTTGAGTTTAAAAGAAAGTACACAGACTTGCAAATCCTACCCTCTGGTTTATTGGACTTACCCCAGCCAGCTAACAGGGAGGTGAAGAAGTTTATCCACCACACCAGGGAGCCAAGAGTGACTACAACTGCAAATGGGAGAATTGCATCCATCATCCAAGTGGAGTCGGGGCACCCTCTTGACAGAGGGGTGGAGTGGACATAGCCATCCCAGGGTCCACAGAATGGAGGAATAGAGTATGGATTAGAGTCCACTTACTGATACTCTATTCTGGAAATAATGTGATTAGTAATGGAAGTAAATGTAACACTGAGATGGAGAAAGTGGACATGGTAGCTGCTGAGGATGGGAATGGGAAGAGGAGATGTGATGTGGGGGCATTTTCAGGACTTGGAGGTGTTCTGAGTGGTACTGCAGGGATAGTTACTGGACATTGTATGTCCTCCCATGACCCACTGGGTGGACTGGAGGAGAGTGGAAACTGTAATGTGGACCATTGACCATGTGGTGCAGCAGTGCTCAGAGATGTATTCACGAAGTGCAATGAATGTCCCATGATGATGGAGGAGGTTGTGGTTATGGAAGGAGTGGGGTGTGGTGGTGTGGGGGGTATATGAGGACCTCATATTTTTTTAATGTAACATTAAAAATAAATTAATTAATTAAAAAAAAAACACAAAAGTTTCCCTGGCCAAAAAAAAAAGTACAAATCAAGGAATCATCAAGGGATGCTTTCTCCCCAAAGACTGTAGTGTTCTGGGACTGGCTGCTAGTCATCCTTGGTCCCTGGTTTGTCCCATGGCAAGGCACATGGTGGCATCTCTTGGCCACTCCATTCTCTTCTGGGTTTTGTTGATTTCAGTTTCTTGTCTGAATGTCACTCTGCTTATAAAGGAATCCAATAATAGTATTAAGACCCATCCTGATTGAGAAGGGTCACACCTTAACTGAAGTATATCTCATCAAAAGGTCCTACTTGCAGTGGATTCATACCCACAGGAATGGATAAAATTTAAGAACATGTTTTTCTGGGGTACATATAGTTTCAAACCACCACACTCCACCCTCTAGACCCCAAAAAGATGTGTTCTTTTCTACATGCAAAATGCATTCATTCCATTACAATATGCCAAAAGCCTTAAGTCAGGGATTCTTAAGCTTTTTTGTTCCATGGACATTTGCCAGTGAGGTGAAAACCATAGACCCCTTCTCATAAAGTAGTGGCAGATAGTTTTATGACACTCAACATCAGCATGCCTATAAATTAAATTTTACAACTTTCCCATAATTTCAATTAATGATAGCCTAGCATGGTTCAACATCTTGACATTTTCAGCAAACATTTAGAAATTCAACATTTTCCATAGTGTCATAAAATCATCTCTGCCATCCTTACCAACCTTTTTACAGGCATTTATCCACTACATTCAGAACAGCTACATCAAAATAAAAATCATACTAAGTTCACACTGTACTGTGTATTATTTAATAAATATATCATACCCATACTAACATATCCCCACAAGAATGTTTTTAAATGCATAAAATTAAAAAGGAATATATATTGAAATACAGTTACTAAAATAAAAAAACATGCTATATATATATGCTTCTTTCTTACCACATTAAGTAATCCAATACATCAAAAATATAGAAAAGTTAAAGTTAAATTATATTTTTTAAAGACATGTCAATGTGCTGAATGTTTTTTATCTTGAATAAGAACATTAAGCTGTGGTGTAGAATTTGACAAGACAACATGCCTATCATTTTGGATCTCTAATTGAGTTGGGTTTTTTTTTTCAATTCAAGGTCAAGGACCCCCTGAAATCTTTCCATGGACCCCTTGGGAGTCCACAGACCCCTGGTTAAGAAACAATGAGTAGTATAAAGTCTCATCAAAATCAGTTATGGGTGTGGTCTGTACTGGGGCAAAATTTCCCTCAGTCTGTTCTAATAGCTAGAGAACAAGTTATCAGTTTGTGATATACAAAAAAGGGATAGTCATAGGATAAATATTTCCATTCCCATTGGAAAAAAATAGAAAGAAAACAGGGATCACAGGTCTTAACAAATCCCAAACCTTGGCAGGGCATAGTTCATTAGATTTGAAGGTCTGAGAGTCATCTATGGAATGTTGTTTTGTCCTCTGGGCTTGATGATGTGGCAGCCTCACCCCTTCCAAGTGCTTGACCAGTGGTCATGATCTCCTTGAATACTGGGGTGAAAGCTCCACCCTCTGCAAGCATTAGTATGGTGGCCAGACTCTCCACAATCTCCGGGTACAGGCTCCCACCCTCTCTGAACAGTAGGGTAGCACCATTCTCCCTGAACAACTGGGCAGAAAGTTCACCCTCTTCAAGTGCCAGAAAGACTCACCCTGTCTACACAATGGGTGGGCCCACTCTTTTGGCATGAAAAGATGTCTTCAGTCCAGACCTCGGTTTCCATGAGTCTGCCTTGGAAGTGATTTTTCCTTCAATTTGTTCCTTCTCTATCCCTTTTAGTCTAGGCTGGCAGTGGTTGTGGTTATAAAAATTATGCAAAAAAAAAATTGTCTAGTTTACATGAATTCACAGGGGTCCAAACAATCAGACAATAGAGCCTCCTATAAAAATTTCCTGCATAACTGCATTACCAATCTTGACTTCCCATGAAACAGCTGGTTGGCTCCATGTTCAGTTAAACGCTCACATGGAGCACTATTCTCTTGGGACTCATTTCCCAGAAGCTCAGAATTTTCTAAACTATCAATTTCTTGTTTTTTTATGCCCAGCAGTTCAGTTCTTAGCTAATCCCTCTCCTCTTGCATTTTACCCATAAGATGCAAGGAGAAACCACTTTCACATTTAGCTTGGAAATCTCCTCACCTAAATATCCAAGCTCATCAGTTTCAAATTCTGCCTTCCATCAGATATTAGAAGGCAATTTTGCCAAGTTCTCTGACAACTTAAAACAGTGATCATTTTTCCTCTGGTTTCCCCTAAAACATTCATCATTCTAAGGCTTCATCAGAAGTAACTTTTGTATCCATATTTCTACCAAAAGTCACTTAAAAGCAATCTAGGCCTTTTCTATCAAGCATCTCCCAATTCTTCCAGTCTCACTGATTAATCAGTTCCAAAGATGTTGACACAGTTGTTTGTATTTGTAATAACAGCACCCCATTTATGCAACCAAAATTTGTTATAGTTCCCTAGGCTGCTCAAATACCATGCAATGGCTTGGCTTAAACAATGCAAATTTATTATGTTTTTGAGACTAAATTAAATCTAAATGAAGACTTCATCATAATGATGCTTTCTGCCCAAAGACTATGGCATTCTGGGACTTACTGGAGGCGATCATTGGTCTTTGCTGTGTCACATGGCAAGGTATATGGCAGTGTCTTCTGTTCTCTTTCCTCTTTTCCAGATTCCCTTGATGTTCAGCATCTGGCTGTTCTATCTGTGACTTTTCTCTTTCTTTTTGAGTTTTATTCCACTTATAAAGATCTACAGTAATATGATTAAGACCCATTATGATTGATGGGACCACACCTTCTTAAAGGAAATAACCTCATCAATATGTTTACTTAGAATGGTTTCAAACACAGAGGAAAGGATTAAATTAAAAAACACATTTTTCTAGGGTACATACAGCTTCAAACCACCACAACCTGGACATTGCTAGATGGAGTAGAAGATTGAGAATTCAAAGTTGACTGAGGTTTCAAGCTTGCTAAGTGGGATAGGTAGTGCTGTAAAGGGGAACACAGGATAATTGTGCAATACCAAGCTTATCTTTCTGGTCCATTCATTTTAGTGCAGCCAACATTTATTAGGCTGCACTATCAAATCTGTCCATCTTCTCCATCCTTACTCTCTTTAGTCTAATAAATTTGGTTCCAGGAAAAAAACACAGATGGGTATGGGTATAAGGCATTTAAAATAATGAATAGCACAAAGAATTGTTAGAGCTTGAAACAAGTGGGGTGATAAAGTAAACATTAATAACACAATATTATGAAAGTGTAGGCAACAGTACTAGGAAAACAGAAGGCATTAGAGCTAGGTATTTAAGATAGTCAACTATACACACCGGTCACATCTTTTAAGCCAGATGCTCTATTTCCCATTGGCGTCAACTGAGAAAATGACAAAAGAGGGGTGAAAAATCAGTCTCTCCTTTTCTTTATTTCCACCAAATAAATGGGGTTGCAGGGAAAAGGGAGAGTTCTCATGTAGAAATACATAAAAACAAAATTTCAAAATGAGAAGATATACACTCTGAATTTCCTTTTAAAAAAATCACTTAACAAAGGATATAAGGGCCAATATTCTGTATGACAGAAAATAAATGAGTCAGCATAAATGCAGGGAAATGAAGTCTACCTAGATTGTATTTAGAGGTAGACCTACAGAAAGAAGTCAAAAGGTTTGCTTTGTATTCAGAACTCTGAAAATCCATAGATATACACCCACACTTATCTCTACTTGATACCTAAGAATCAACACAAAAATACATCAGAGTTTACAAGGTCCACAGGATGGAGGAATAGAGTATGGGTTAGAGTGGACTTATTGATAATCTATTCATGAACTATTGTGATTAGTAATTGAAGAAAATGTGGCATTGGTATGGAGAAGTTGGCTATGGTGGCTGCTGGGGATAGGGAATGGGAGGAAGAGTTGAGATATGGAGGCATTTTCGGGACTTGGAGTTGTCCTGGGTGAAGTTGTAGGGACAGTTACTGGACATTGTATGTCCTCCCATGGCCCACTGGGTGGAACGTGGTAGAGTATGGACTATGATGTGGACCATTGCCCATGAGGTGCAGCGGTGCTCTGAGATGTATTCACCAAATGCAATGAATGTCTCATGATGATGGAGGAGATTGTTGTTATGGGGCGAGGAGTGGAGTGAGGGGGGTGGGGGTATATGGGGACCTCATATTTTTTGAATATAATATTAAAAAAATAAAGAAAGAAAAAAAAGAAAAACATACATCAGAGTATTTGAGCTAGAAGGGCCATTAGAGATCATCTAAGAGTTCTAAACCTGAGGTCCATGAATCTGTAAACTACCTAATATTAAAGTCAGTTTTCTTTATTTATAGATATATGTGCATTTGTTCTGAGGGAAAGGGCCGAACATTTTCCTAAAGAGTTCTGTGGGGGCACCAAAAATTACATTAGATTCTAGTCCAACCATCTGCATGCCAAGGGCACAGAGAGCTGAACTTAGAAACTAGGTTTCTTTTCAATATTATTTCCATCATAGCATAATACTATATCAATATATTCCATAATTAGTGTAAGTTCTTAAAAATCCTGTTTATTACCTTTGCAATGAAAATTCCAGCATCCATAATAGCTTTAATGTATCTCAACCACCCTGAGCTCTCCAGGCCACTAAGGAATTCACTCTTCGTTGGAGTTTTCAATTCACAAACTAGGGCAGAAAAGGAAGCAGAGGTTGAAATTCACAATCACCTGTGTTTATTCACCAAGAAACAGGAAAAAGTGGAAACCCATTTTTTAAACGTGAAAGGTTAAATCATTATTTGGAGACCACACAGTGATTCAGGAATAGTATTAGGGCTGGAGACTACTAGGTCTCCCAGCTTGGGCCACTGTTTTCTTGAATTGTAGAACCCATCCCCAAGTCCTCAAAAATCTCTCAAGAAGAAAGCCAGAAGACTAAAGTCACCATTCATAGGAAAACACTAACATCTGCTCTGATTAGATAATACATTCCATCCATTCTAATCCCATCTGCTATCCTAACTCTGCAGGCCCAAATCTGTACCTACGCCACAACCCTTTCAGCTCCCTGATGTCTCAACAGGTTGAGTTAATTTTCATGCACTTTACACTTTTATCCAGCAGAGGGCAATCTTTTACCCCCTAAATCTGTAAAAAGACCTCTTCATAGTATGCTGGGGCAAAAAAGAAAGGAAGAAGAGATCCAAGAAAGAAAGGGACTAATATCCTAAGAGGGTTGCAGACTGAAGAGACACGATCTGATAAGGGAGTGGTCCTGGAAGTCTATACCATCAAAAATTGAAGTAAAGTGAGGAGGAATAGGTATTTCTTTAAAGAAGGCTAGTTTTCATTACCTCTAACTAGAGTTGGCATACCATATCATGGAATCCTGGGTAGTGTTTTCAGATAAATGTTCTAAACCCAAGAATCTTGTAAGGCCCCAATGCCACCTTGCCCCCATTCGGACTCCAATTAATTTGTGGTGATAGCAGATGGCTAAAAAACTTCTGATTTGAGCTCCGTTTCTTTGCGATCTAAATTCAACTTCTTCATCAGCACAGTGATGAAAATTAGACTGATTATAACCAATTAAATAAGGTGATTTCTTACCTCAAGGATGATGAAATGAACCTAAACTCATTTATACTTATCTTGGTCTACTCATCCTTGAAGACCAGCCTCTAATTCTATAGAGAAAAATTATTTCCACAGCAACCAAACCTAGATGGACTTTGCTGAGCAATGAAACTGAACATCTTAGCCCTTCTGTCCGACCAACACTGCTATAACTGAGTAATATGTAAACTAGCTTCACACTATAGTTAATCATCTTATCACTTATTAACTGCTTACCTGGTTGCTTTTAGTTCCACCCCAAATCAAGCTTGCTTTTTGCTTACATACATGCAAAGCTATGACCTCTGGACTACCCAAGATGAAACCCTGTACCTTCCAAGAGTTTCTGCAGGCTGCTTCACATCACATGGATGTTCTCAATTCTCATGAACCTGAAGTGAACGTTCGTATAGTTGTTCTCATTTTCATACCCCTTTCCAGCTGCTCAGTTGGCCATGGCATTCAACTGCAGTAGTCAAAGACATAATAGAGACGATAGACCAGATGATTAAAGAATGGGGCTCATCAATCTCAATGCTTCATTCCAAACAGTTCTATATTTCATCTATTTTTAAAAATTTAAATCAGGACTTAAATACTGGAATGGAGAGATAATTTTTAGGTACCTTAAGGAAACATTTTTGTTCAGGAAAGAGGGAGATTGGTGTTTTTTTTTTTAATTACTAAAATCCTGGCTTAAGAGATTAAGGATATGGCAGCTATGAGGATATCTGACTCCTATCAATGGCCCATCAAGAACTGAAATAATGATTTTGAGCTTTCTCTTACAAACAAGTCTTTTTGCTCAGCTTAAAGTGCTTTATAGTGAGAAACATGCAAAAGTTCAAAAATCCTTACAACTGAAAAAGAAGCCTAAGAACTTCAGGGCCAATTCTAATATCTATTCCAGAAAAATATCTAAAATGTGACTGCATGAGATAACTTTCACTCACTAACAAAATTGAAACAGAGACATCAACAGCTGTTTTAACATTATTCTCAGTTTTTCATAATCAGAGTACCTCTAGGTCATATGAAGAAGTTAGGTTGGGGAGGGTGTAAATGAGACTTGCATAGAGGGGATTTTTTTTAAATGCTACATTCAAAAAATATGAGGTCCCATACAACAACCTCTTCAATCATCGTGGCTCATTCACTGCACCTGGTAAATACATTTTGGGGCACTGCTACACCACATGGACAGTGGTCTTCATTGTAGTCTACACTCTCACCCATTCCACCCAGTGAACCATGGCATGACACACAATGTCCAGCATCTGTCCCTGCAGCACCACCCAGGACAACTCCAAATCCAGAAAATGCACCCACATCATGTCTCTTCTTTCCTCTCCCTACCATCAGCAGCTACCATGGTGGCCACTTTCTTCACATTAATATTACAATTTCTTCCCTTCCTAATCACAGTAGTTCCCCAGCTTAACAACAGTAAGTCCACTCTAACCTATACTCTATTCCTCCATCCTGTGGACCCTGGGAAGTTTAAGTCCAGTCCCCCTCTACATCAAGAGGGGATTTAGACTCCACATGGATGATGGATGCAATTCTCCTGCTTGCAATTGTAGATACTCTTGACTCCCTGGTGTGGTGGCTGACCCTCTTCACCTCCCTGTCAGCTGGTCAGGGTAAATCCAACAAACCAGAGGGTAGGAGCCACATATCTGCTGAGGCCCAGGGTCTTGCTGTCACATGGACACTCTGGAGATTCAGTTCTTCTGAGTATACACCAACCCCAATGCCAACCACAGGTTCGGTAAAAGTAACAGAAGAAACGTGTAGAAAGGTCATATCTGAGTCCAACTGCATCAGACTAAGGAACACAAACTCCAAAGAAGGGCCAACTGACATGGCACTGAACTCCAGAGCCTTCTGCCATAACCATAGACTTGTGGGTCTCTGTAGCCCTCAGGAGAACCAGTACCTGGGCTTCTATATATTTTGGCTGTCTCTGGGACCTTGCTGAGGCGTGCGTGAGCATTACCGCTCTGATGACCTCCCGGCTCTTTTTTGGAGACTCATAGCCATATAAACTCATTTGCCCTTTCCATTTTCCCCTTTTATACAAAGTCATAAAGCAGTTTTTAACACCTAATATTACATGTAGGCTGAGATATTCTGCTGGTCTGAGTTGAACCTTTTATTCAAGGTTTTTTTCTAGTTACATCAACGGCTGGTGCTTGGTAGCAATCCCTCAGTGCCAGGGAGGTTCATCCCCAGGAGTTATGTTCCACTTGGGCGGGGGAGGTAATGCATTTACATGCTGAGTTTGGCTTAGACAGTGGCCATATTTGAGCAACATGGAGGCTCTCAAGAGGTAACTCTTTTTTTTTTTTTTTTTTAATTTTTTTATTTTTTATTGACTTTGTAATAATATTACATTAAACTCTTAAGCACCCTGCAGCTCTAGGCTTAGTTCATATTTCAGGCACACAGGGTCATAATCGTAGCCATCAGTATCAAGGACTCACTGTTGGACCATCCATCTTTATTGGTCTTTGCTATTGCACTTTGGAGATTGTTGCTGTTCCATTGGGGAATGAGATAGAGCTCCCCTGGCTAGGAGCTCAACACTCTCTCAGTTGTCATTTTTAACTGAAACCACTATGAAAATATACAAACATTTTTATGTACTCTGTGTACATGCCCTGGAGAACTCCCTCTCAACCGTTCGCCCCCTATCAATAACATTCCACACCCGTGTTCCACCCCTGTCATAGTTGAACCTCACTGTGGTCCAAAACTTCTTTAATAATGGAGCCTAGTATATTGCCAGGTTCCATTAATAGTAAAATGGAATAAAGTGATGGGTTTAAAGGTAACATATAGAATACATACTAATTTAGAAAAATTAAACAAAGGAGAAATAAATTGAGGTATCAAAAATGAAAAAATGAAAAAGCTTTTTTTTTGAGGTTTTGTCTTTCATCACTGTTATAGGTGTTGCCCTGTATGTACAAGGGCAAGGCAATTTCTTCCATTTATTCCTCAGTGTCTACATCTTTTCTTTTTTTTCTTCTTTCTTCTTAAGTTTGTCCTCACAAAAGTTTTAAATCACAGTAATTCACATATACAATATATGATACCCTGCATATCCAACAGCAAACCCTTTGTTCCTTCCCCAGCAATGATCTTTTTTTTTTATTGACTTTGTAATAATATTACATTAAAAAATATATATATATATATGAGGTCACATTCAACCCCACCACCCCCACCCCACCTTTCCCCCCCCCCCCCCAGCAACACTCATTCCCATCATCATGACACATCCATTGCATTTGGTAAGTACATCTTTGGGCACCTCTGCACCTCATGGTCAATGGTCCATATCATGGCCCATACTCTCTCCCATTCCATCCAGTGGGCCCTGTGAGGATTTACAATGTCCGGTAATTGCCCCTGAAGCACCATCCAGGGCAGCTCCATGTCCCAAAGACGCCTCCACCTCTCATCTCTTCCTGCCTTTCCCCATACCCATCAGCCACCATGTCCACTTTTCCCAATCCAATGCCATCTTTTCTATGTGGACATTGGATTGGTTGTGTCCATTGCACCTCTATGTCAAGAGGAGGCTCAGATTCCACATGGATGCTGGAATGATCTTTTTACATGTTCATATTATTTTGCTGCAGCTGATGTACAGTATTGAAACAATAGTTTTCAAACATGGTTCCATTTGGGTTTACATTATGGTTTATATTTTAGACTATACAATTTTCTAAATTTTTAGTTACCTTATGTTTTATATTATGGTTTACATTTTAGCCTATAGACTTTTATACATTTTTGGTGTAATTTATTTTTATTTTTGTTTTATTCATTTTTTTATTACATTCAAAAAATATGAGGTCCCCATATACCCCCCACCCCCCTCACTGCACTACTCCCCCCATAGCAACATTCTCCTCCATCATCATGAGACATTCATTGCATTTGGTGAATACATCTCTGAGCATCACTGCACCTCATGGTCAATGGTCCATATCATAGCCCACACTATCCCACGTTCCATCCAGTGGGCCATGGGAGTACCTACAATGTCCGGTAATTGTCCCTGCAGCACCTCCCAGGACAACTCCAAGTCCCAAAAATGCCTCCACACATCTCATCTCTTCCTCCCATTCCCCACACCCAGCAGCCACCATGGCCACTTTTTCCACACCGATGCCACATTTTCTTCGATTACTAATCACAATAGTTCATGAATAGAATATCAGTAAGTCCACTCTGACCCATGTTCTATTCCTCCATCCTGTGGACCTTGGATTGGTTGTGTCCATTCCACATCTATGTCAAGAGGGGGCTTAGATTCCACATGGATGCTGGATGCAATCCTCCTGCTTTCAGTTGTAGGCACTCTCGGCTCCATGGTGCCATGGTGTGGTGGTTGACCTTCTTCAACTCCATGTTAGCTGAGTGGGGTAAGTCCAACAAACCAGAGTGTATGAGCTGAAGTCTGTTGAGGCTCAGGGCCTAGCTATCATATGGTCAGTCCAGAGATTCAGATTCCCTGGGTATATATTAAACCCCAGCACAAACAACTATTCTGATAATGTAACAGGAAAGACTTGTGAAAAGAGATCACATCTGAGTCTAGCAGCATCACACAGAAACACAAACTCCAAAGAAGGGCCAACTGACATGGCACTGAACTCCATCTGCCATGACCATAAAACCTGTGGGTCTGTAGTCCTCAGAAGAACCAATACCTGGGGTTGTATCTACTTTATCTGTCTCTGGGACTCTGCTCAGGTGTGCATAAGGGTAGCCCCTCTGATAACCTCCCAGCTCTTTTTTGGAGACTCAGAGCCATATAAACTCATTTGTCCTTTCCATTTCCCCCTTGATTTAGGTGAAAAAGCATTTTTAACTCCTGTTATTATATGTAGACAGAGATACTCTGCTGGTCCGAGTTGAACCTTTTATTCAAGGTCATTTTCTAGTTACATTATTAGCTGGTACTTGGTAGTAATCCCTTGGCACCAGGGAGGCTTATCCTCAGAGTCATGTCCCACACTGGGGGGAAGGCAACGAATTTACATACTGAGTTTGACTTCGATACTGGCCACATTTGAACAACACAGAGGCTCTCAGGAGGTAACTCTTAGGCACACTGCTGCTCTAGGACTGTTCTTATTTCAGGTGCACAGGCTCACAAGCATAGTCATTAGTATCAGGGGCTCATTCTTGGACCTTCCTTCTTTTTTGGTCTTTGTCATTGCACTTGGGGAATTGTTGCTGTTCCTTTAGGGACTGTGATAGAGCTCCCCTGGCTAGGAACTCAACACTCCCTCAGTTGTTGTTTTTAATTGTTTCCACTATGAAAATATCCAAACATTTTTATGTACCTTGGATATATGCCCTGTAGAACTCCCTGCCAACCATGTATTCCCTGTCAATAACATCCCACACCAGTATTCCTCTGCTGCCATTGTTGAACCTCTCTGTGATCCAAAACTTCCTGAAAGTGAAGCCCATTATATTGCTAGGTTCCCTTAATAGTAAAATAGGATATAGCAATGAGTTTAAAGTTAGATATAGAATACATATTAATTTGGAAAAATTCTACATCCTATCTTTTTCGTTTCTTTGTTATAATTATTAAGCTTATCTACACAAGAGTTTTAGATCACAGTAATTCATATATACAATATACAGTACTCCCACATATCCATTATAAAACCTTTTCCCTTCCACAGCAATAATCTTTTAACATATTTATACCATATTTAGTGAAACTGATGTACCAATATTTAGACAATAGCTTTCAAACAAGGTAACATTTGTGTTTACATTGTGGTTTATATTTTATACTATACAATTTCCTAAGGTTTTAGTTATCTTATGTTTTACATTATGATTTACAGTTTAACCTATCAGCCCCTATATATTTTTGGTGTAATTTTACATGTCTTATATCCATCCTTGCGTACTCTTGTGAAACACTTCTATTGCCCACACAGTTGCATTGGTTCCATCTATTCAATACCTGTTTCCCCCTCCCCTTAGGGCCCACAGTGATAGTCAGTTTTCATTTCTTGAAGAGTCATGTTCAGAGATACTTGCAACAGTGTTGAGGGCTTGACATGCTCAACTACCCTAATGCCCTGGGAGCCAACATTTCTCTTGAGAGATACAGTTCCCTCTATTTGATGGCATTAGTCCTCCCCAGGATGTGGGTCTACCTTCACTCTAATTATATGGGTCTCTATCCAATGGTATAACCCACTCTGGCAAAACGAGTATTCAGATATTCCCCAGGAGTCTGTCCTGCATCAGATTATCCCCCTTGAGTATCTTAAACAGGTAACTTTCCTAATTATATGTTGAAAAGGTTTTCTCAGCATTATACTCTTAACGAACACCTGACAATCTCCTATGTTTGTATGTTGCCCCACCCTCCCCACAATTTCTTTTTTGGTGCAATTTAATATGTCCTATATCCATCATTGCATGATCTTGTGGAACACTTCCATTGCCCCACAGTTACACTGGTTCCATCTATTCAATACCTCATAGAGGGGATATTAATAAAATAACAAGAAAGCAGCTAAGATAATTTCTATGATGACAACCATCTTACTTTTAGTTGTCTGGATTTGTTTTCTCATCTCCCAATATTGTGCATTTCAGAAGACAGAAGGAACATGTATGTGTACAGGGTGTTTTTTTATATTAATAGAAAGGAATGAAAAAACCTCATAGCTCAGACTATTCATGTAAACACATGTAGAGAAAAGAAAATCAACCTAAAGGTTAGCATAGGTTTAGAGGGCA
Source organism: Dasypus novemcinctus (assembly GCF_030445035.2). Taxonomy (NCBI): domain Eukaryota; kingdom Metazoa; phylum Chordata; class Mammalia; order Cingulata; family Dasypodidae; genus Dasypus; species Dasypus novemcinctus. Next base: position 68,684,994 of record NC_080704.1, on the reverse strand, counting down.
AGACACTTATTAAAGGGAAAAATGTGGCTGTAATTTTGATCACTTACCACACCACAGTATCACTACGCTTTCATTAAATAAATGACAAATGTAAAGGAACACCTGAGGAATGTAAGCAAAATCCCCTAGTAGCAAAAGAGTTTACTATGATTGATGCCTCAACAAACAATACAATAATTACTCCACACACTATGCAGATCTAGGCAGCACTAGAAAAGGCTAAGTAAAGGAGATAACAGTCCCAGTATACATGTTAACATTGTCCCAGCATACATATAGCATTGTTCCAGTATATGCTCTTTGGGAGTATGTCTGGCAGATCTAAGTAACAGCCATATATTAGCAGCCTCAAGTCCCACTGGTGAAAAGAAATAATATTTATTGAGTCCCTAGTATGTACCAGGCACTGTGCTAGATCCTTTACATACATTATCTCATTTAATCCATACCATAGCTGCTTAAGGTAGGTACTATTATTATCGACATAAGAAAATAGGTTTTATTCTTTAGGACCAAGATAAACTGTACTTCACTCAATTGGGAAACACTTAATAAACTAATGATATTGGAGGTTAAAAAATTACCATCACATGAGCCAAAGAATTGTTGCTAATCATATAGAATTGTTGGATTTGTGGACTCTACTCCTTTGGGAGATACCAAAGTATTGTTAACCAATTGTGATCTAATATATTATTCATGAAAAGATAGGTTGGTGTTAGTAAGTTTCCAGTGTTTAAGTTTCAGCTCTTTCCAGTAAATTTAGACCACAGAAGGGAGTAATTTAAAATTCCAATTGAGAAATAGATTTAATGAAAAAAGATGAGGGAACATCTATAAGCCTTCAGTTCAGGATGCCCCACTAAGGAAGCAGACCTAGGTTACTCAAAGTACCTTCTAACAGCCTCACTTGATGGTGACAAGTTATAGTAAAAGGAGTTCCAAATGACTTACTCAAAAGATTTACACAATGTCCGATATAATTAACTCACATACATAAACGTAATTTTCCCAATTAAACTGCAAGTCTCAATATGTGGGAAGAGAGGGAAGGAAGCAAGATGGTGGCTGACTGAGCTTGCCTTGTGGTCTCTCCTGGGAAGAGGCAGCTGGGCGCCGCTGGAGATTCTCCGAGAACAGGCTTTTTTGGGATTTTTGCAGGGCAGGAAGTGTCTGGACATCGATTTGGTGGGAAGGTAATGGAGAGGATTGGTCTATAAGATATAATTTGGGTTCTATTGCCCGGAGGTGAGACCTGCACATGGGTTGCCCCCTCCTTGGGGGTGGGTGGAGCCACAGTACCGGTGCTGCGGCCTGCTTTTTGGTGGCTCTGTGGTGCTGGGGAATTCGTGAGTCCTGGGCAGGCTGTTGGGGGGTTGATGGGACGGGACGCCTTTGCGGATCGATTTGGGGAGACAGATGGTGTTTTGTGGTGAAACGGGGGAATTTTTGATTGCGGACACAAGTAATAGCACTTCCGCCTGGAGCCCCGCCCCCACAAGCCCGGCTGCCGATCTGCAATGGAATTAGATTGTTGGCAATAAAGGGACATAATTGGGAGGTTGTTACAGGCTGCAGTGAGGGAGGGGGACACGTCTGGAAGCCAATTGGGGAATATTTTGCAAAGCTGGGAACTCCGGTTTTGTTGGAGTTTCCAACTGGAGCCCCACCCACTGGCAGGACTTCTGATCTGCATCATTAAATTGGTCATGGTGTAGAGGTGCCCTCAGGTGGCCCTTTTGTGGGATCACAGGGTGGGAGCTGTCCAAAAGCTGAATTGACGATATATTCACATAAATAAACCCTAGTGAGTAAGTGAATTGCAGGGTTCAGACATAATATAGAGTTTGTGGATCTGACTTTGCCCATAGGACTGGCACCCAGCTGCGGGGATCCCTGAGGGCTGTGTTACACTGTGGGCCTCCCAGGCTTCCTATTGACCAGATTTGAGGTTGCCAGGTCTGACTCCCCTAAACTCAGGTGGCCCACACCCCAGAGACTCACACCTCTTGAGTCTTCAATATCTCAGGCTTTCCACCCCTGAATCCATCATGCCCTGAGGTCCATCTGAGGTCCTTGAATGCCCTAGCCTTCAACCTTTGCGTTGTTTCTTTATCATTTCATTCTGTTTTGTTTTTATTATCATTTTATCTTATTTTTTTACATTTTTTAATGTCCTGATTACTAATATTGCATTATCCCCTAGTCTTTTCTCCCAGCATATACCCCAAAGTCTTTTTTAAATTCAGTTATTTAGGGCTTTTTGTTGTTGTTGTTGTTGTAGTTGGTGTTGCAATTGTGGTTCGTGTATATCTGTTTTTTTCTTTCCCCTACCTGTTCCCCACCCTTTGCCTCCCACCTTTTTCTTTCTTCCTTTCTTGTCTTCTTTCTTTCTTTTTTTTCTCTTTTTCTGTTTTCTCTCTCCCTCTTGTTCCTCATTTTCTACTTATTTTATTTTAACTCAATTATACAATAGGTGCTGCAGGGAAAACCTCACATTTGCTGGATTTTCTCATCCTCCACTGCCTCATTTCTGTGTGAACCGATTTAGGCTACCGACACTATCCCCTTTCCCCTACATCTTGATATCCACCATAATCTACTGTCTCTCCTATATTCCACCTCCCACCCCCTTTCTTTGATCCACAAAGTGTCTAACTCTTAATTTCTAACACCTTTGTTTTGTTTTCTGTCTGTTATCCACTCTTGAAACTATTACCTTTCTTTTCTCTTTCCCTCTCTCATGAAAACAATAGCTTTTTAGCTCATACCATATTCCTCCCATATTCAGTCATCTACCTCATAATAGGTACTCTAACTACTGCTATAAATCTACACAATTTACATGAATCTAACCTCAATCCTCCCAGATCTCATATTCTTGCTTTGTTAACATATATCACCAATACTGATTTACACTTTTTCCTTGTTTACACAATTGCTTTTCCCTGGCACTAATACTTTCCTTTAAAGTGAACTTAACCAGCAACAAGGAATTAGAATAAGAAGAACAAAGTGACAAAGAGAAGATATAACACTTATGCAAAAACAACAGCTAATTAATCTCCAAGACTAGACAAAGAAGCTAAGGAACTGATTAAACCCATCAAGATAAAATGATGACAAGACAGCAACAAAAATCTACAAACCAAACCAGTAATCAGGAAAACAAGGCTGAATCCAATCAACAAACTAAAAATCAGGAAGGGGAGCAGAACTTCGCACAAGTAATGAAAGATCTCAGAACATTTATCACCGACAAATTTGATGAAGTAAAGAAAGAGGTTAACAACGTGAAGAGAACATTTGGAGGGGAAATTGCAGACATATGCAAAAAGATAACAGATATGATGGGAATGAACACCACAGTTCAAGAAATCAAAAATACACTTGCAGTAAATATCAGCAGACTAGAAGAGGCAGAACAGAGAATTAGTGACGTGGAAGACAATACATCAGAAATCAAACAGATAGTAGAAGGGGTTGATAAAAAGACAGAAAAAATCCAGCTAGGACTTAGGGACCTGAATGACAATGCAAAACGCTCACACATACATATTATAGGCATTCCAGAAGGAGAAGAGAAGGGAAAGGGGTCAGAAGGAGTGTTGCAGGAAATAATGGCTGAAAACTTCCCAAATCTACTGAAAGAGACAGACATACATATCCAAGAAGCACAGCACACTCCATTAGTCATAAACCCCAACAGGCCCACCCCAAGACATATACTTGTCAAATTATCCAATGCTCAAGACAAAGAGAAAATTCTAAAAGCAGCAAGACAAAAGAAAACCATCACATACAAGGGAAGCTCCATAAGATTAAGTGCTGATTTCTCATCTGAAACCATGGAGGCAAGAAGGTAGTGATATGATATAGTCAAGGTACTAAAGGAAAAAAATCTCCAACCAAGAATACTCTATCCAGCTAAACTACCATTCAAACATGATGGAGAGTTCAAAATATTCACAGATAAACAGAAACTGAAAGAGTATACCAACAAGAAACCTCCCCTTCAAGAAATTCTAAAGGGAGTTCTGCAGGAAGAAAGGAAAAAACAGGACAGGCAGATTTGGAGGAGAGTATAAGAGCAACAAAAAAAGACAAAAACAGAAGGAAAAAAATACAAACAAAATATGACAAACACAAATCCAATCAAAATATGGCTAACACAAATAATTCCTTGAAAGTAATAACACTGAATGTCAATTGATTAAACTCACCTATCAAAAGATTCAGACTGGGACATTGGATAAGGAAATATGACCCATCTATATGCCATCTACAAGAGACACATCATAGACCCAGAGATTCATGGAGATTGAAAGTGAATGGCTGGAAAAAAATCATACAAGCAAACAATAACCAAAAAAAGGCAGGAGTAGCTATATTAATATCAGACAAAATAGACTTTAAATGCGAAACAATTGTGAGAGACAAAGAAGGATACTACATTTTAGTGAAAGGGAAAATCTGTCAACAAGATTGAACAATCATAAATATTTATGCTCCTAACAAAGGTGCCTCTAAATACATGAAGCAAACGCTGGAAAAACTAAGTGAAACAATACATGCATCTAAAATTATAGTGTGGGATTTTAATACACCACTATCTACCTTGGACAGAACATGTCAAAAGAGAATCACTAAAGAAATAAAAAATTTGAACAATATATTAGAGGAGCTAGATCTAATAGACATATATAGATCACTACACCCAAAAACAGCAAGATATACATTTTTCTAAAGCACACATGGATCATTCTCCAAGATAGACCATATGCTAGGCCACAAAGAAAGGCTGAATGAATTCAGAAAGATTGAAATCATACAAAAAAAATCTCTGACCACATTTGAGTCAAGCTGGAAATTTGCAAGGCACAGACACCCAGATTTCACACCAAGATTTGGAAATTAAACAGCACACTCTCAGAAAAACAGTGGGACAAAGAGGAATTCTCAAAAGAAATGAACGACTACCTTGAAACAAATATTAATGATAACACAACATACCAAAATTTATGGCATGCAACAAAAGCAGTACTGAGAGGGAAATTTATAGCCATAAATTCATATATCAAAAAAGAAGAAAGAGCAAAAATTGAAGAACTGCACATTTGAAGCAATTAGAAAAACAACAACAAAGTAACCCAACAGGAAGAAGAAGGAAGGAAATAACAAAGATAAGAGCAGAACTAAATGAAATAGAAAATAAGAAAGCACTTGAAAAAATGAACAAGACCAAGAGCTGGTTTTTTGAGAAGATCAACAAAATTGACAAACCTTTAGTGAGACTAACAAAGAAAAAAAAGAGAAAAGATGCAAATACACAAAATAAGAAATGAGAAAGGTGATATCAACACTGACCCCACAGAAATAAAGACTATCATAAGAGGATACTTTGAAAAACTATATTCCAACAAAAATGACAATTTAGAGGAAATGGACAAATTCCTAGAAACAAATAAGCAACACATATTGACGAAAGAAGAAATTGATGATCTTAACAAACCAATCACAAACAGAGAGATAGAATCAGTCATTAAAAATCTCCCAACTAAGAAGAGCCCAGGGCCAGACGGCTTCACAGGTGAATTCTACAAAACCTTCCGGAAAGAACGAACACTAATCCTGCTGAAACTATTACAAAAAATCGAAATAGAAGGAACATTGCCCAGCTCCTTCTATGATGTCAACATTACCCTACTACCAAAGCCAAACAAAGACATCACAGGAAAGGAAAATTACAGACCAATTTCTCTAATGAACCTAGACGCAAAATTACTTAACAAAATACTTGCTAATCATATTCAACAACACATTAAACGTATTATACACCACGACCAAGTGGGATTCATCCCAGGTATGCAAGGATGGTTCAACATAAGAAAATCAATCAACGTAATACACCATATAAACAGATTGAAGGAAAAAAATCACATGATTATATCTATAGATGCAGAAAAAGAATTTGACAAAATACAGCACCCTTTCTTGATAAAAACACTCCAAAAGATCAGAATACAAGGAAATTTCTTGAACATGATAGAGAGTATATATGAAAAACCTAAAGCCAACATTGTTTACAATGGAGAAATCCTAAAATCCTTCCCTCTAAACTCAGGAACAAGACAAGGATGCCCATTGTCTCCCCTTCTATTTAACATTGTCTTAGAAGTACTTGCTCGACTACTGAGGCAAAAACCAGATATAAAAGGCATTCAAATTGGAAAGGAAGAAGTCAAAATTTCAATATTTGCAGATGACATGATCCTATACATAGAAAACCTTGAGAGATCTACAGCAAAGCTTCTAGAACTCATTAATGAGTTTAGTAAAGTCGCAGGTTACAAGATCAATGCGCAAAAATCAGTAGCATTTCTGTACACCAATAATGAGCAAGATCAGGAGGAAATCAAGAAACAAATACCATTCACAATAGCAAATAAAAAAATCAAATACTTAGGAATAAATTTTACCAAAGATGTTAAAAACTTATACACCGAGAACTATACAAGACTGTTCAAGGAAATCAAAGAAGAACTAAATAAATGGAAGAATATTCCTTGTTCATGGATAGGAAGACTGAATATTATTAAGATGTCTATCCTACCAAAACTGATCTACATATTCAATGCAATCCCAATAAAAATCAACACAGCCTTCTTTAAGGAACTAGAAAAACTAACTATGAAATTTATTTGGAAAGGAAAGAGGCCCCGAATAGCCAAAGACATATTGAAAAAGAAAAACGAAATTGCAGGAATCACACTACCTGACTTCAAAACATACTACAAAGCTACAGTAGTAAAAACAGCATGGTATTGGCATAAGGAGAGACACACAGACCAATGGAATTGAATTGAAAGCTCTGATATAGAACCTCACATATATAGCCATATAATATTCGATAAAGCCACCAAACCCTCTGAACTGGGAAAGAATGGCCTATTCAACAAATGGTGCCTGGAGAACTGGATAGCCATATGTAGAAGAATGAAAGAGGATTACCATCTCACACCTTATACAAAGATCAACTCAAGATGGATCAAAGACCTAAATATAAGAGCCAAGACCATAAAAACCTTGGAAAGCAGTGTAGGGCAACACCTACAGGAACTTCTAATAGGAAATGGATTCATGAAAATCACACCAAAAGCACAAGCAGCAAAAGAGCTAATAGATAAATGGGACTTCCTCAAAATTAAAGCCTTCTGCACCTCAAAGGAGTTTGTCAAGAAAGTAAAAAGGGAGCCCACACAGTGGGAGAAAGTATTTGGCAACCATATATCTGATAAGAAACTTATAACTTGCATATATAAATAAATCCTATATCTTGAAAACAAAAAGATAAACAATCCATTTAAAAAATGGGAAAAAGATTTAAACAGACACTTCTCCAAAGAAGAAATACAAATGGCTAAAAAGCACATGAAAAAATGCTCCAAATCTCTAGCTATCAGGGAATTGCAAATCAAAACTACAATGAGATACCATCTTACTCCCATAAGATTGGCAGCTATGAAAAAAACAGAAGAATACAAATGTTGGAGAGGATGTGAAGAAAGAGGAACACTCATCCACTGCTGGTGGGAATGCAGAAGGATCCAACCATTCTGGAGGACAGTTTGGCGGTTTCTCAAAAAACTAACTATAGATTTGCCATATGACCCAGCAATACCAGCAGAACTGAAAACAAGGACACAAACCGATATATGTACACCAATGTTCATAGCAGCATTGTTCACTATCACCAAAAGTTGGAATCAACCCAAATGCCCATCAACAGATGAGTGGATCAATAAAATGTAGTATATACACACAATGGAATACTACTCGGCTGTAAGAACAAATACACTACAAACACAGGTGATAACATGGATGAATCTTGAGACCTTATGTTGAGTGAAGCAACCCGGGCATTGAAGGACAAATACTACATGACCTCAATGATATGAAATAAGAAAGCTGCCTCAGAGAGGTACAGACTGAACGATAGGCTTACAGGAAATCGGGCGGTGGAGGAAGGATGTGAGCCGACGTCTGCAGGGGTGGAATTTATGATGAGCTGGCGGTAAGTATGAACACAAAGAAGAGATAAAATGGGGGCAAGGGGTTGTCTTTGGGTGGGGCTTTGTGGGTTTGATGGGGCCTGGGGATGGGCGGATGGGTAATATTGCCCAAAAAGTGGGGGGAGGGAGGGGTAGCATACGAACATAGGAGAGTGTCAGGTGTTGGTTGAGAGTAAAATGCTGAGAAAATCGTATCAAAATATAATTAGGAGGGTTTCCTGTTTAGGATGCTAGGAGGGGATGGTTTGATGCGGGACGGGCTCCTGGGGAATATCTGAATGCTCATTTTGCCAGAGAGGGTGGTACCATCGGGTAGAGACCCAAGTAGTGAGAGTGGGGGTGGACCCACATCCTGGGGAGGACTAATGCCATCAAATAGAGGGAACCTTATCTTTGGAGAGAAAGGGTGGCTCCCAGGGCATTGCGGCAGTTGAGCAAGTTGGGCCCTGAACACTGTTGCAAGTGTCTCTGGACATGGCTCCTCAGGAAATGGAGGTTGGCTGACACTGTGGGCACCAAGGGAATGGGAAAATGGATGTTAAATGTGTGGAACCAAAGTAAATGTGGGGTAAGAGAGGAGTTTCGTGAGAGTACACAAGGATGGATGTAAAACATGTAATATTACACCATAAACATATAGGGGATGACAGACTAATAATGTAAACCATAATGTAAATCATAGGATAACTAAAAATTTAGAAAACTGTATATCCTAAAGTATGGACCACAATGTAAGCACAGATGTCACCTTGTTTGAAAGCTCTTGTCTCAGAGTCTATACATCACTTTAAGTAAACATGGTATGAATAAGTTATAAGAATATCGCTGTGGAAGGGCAAACGTTTTATGGTAGATGTGTGGGAGTTCTGTATATTGTATATATGAGTTACTGTGGTCTAGGGCTCTTGTGAAGAGAAGTTCAATAATTAGGGAAAAAAAAAGAAAAAGATAGGATGTAGAATTTTTCCAAGTGAACATGTATTCTATATCTAACCTTTAAACCCTTCGCTATATGCCCTAGTAAGGGATCCTGACATTATATGGGGCTTCAATTTTCAGGAAGTTTTGGATCACAGAGTGGTTCAACAATGGCAGCGGAGGAATACTGGTATAGGACACTATTGACAGGTGATATATGGCTGACAGGGAGCTATACAGAGCATATGTCCAGGGTGCATGGTAATGTTTGGATATACTCATAGTGGCAACAATTAAAAACTATAGCTGTGGGGGTACTGGGTTCCTGTCGGGGGGTGCTCTGTCGTGGTCCCTAGGGGAGCAGCAACGGTAAGGACCAGGAAGGAATGAGGGTCCAACAGTGAGAGCATGATACTAATGACTATGCTTGTGAGCCTATATGCCTGAAATAAGAACAAGGCCTAGAGCAGCACTGTGTCTGGGAATTTCCTCCTGACAGCCTTCATGTTACTCAAATGTGGCCAGTCTCGAAGCCAAACTCAGCATGTAAATGCAATGCCTTTCGCCCAGAGTGGGACATGACACCCGGAGATGAGCCTCCCTGGCACCGAGGGATCACTACCAAGTACCAACTGATGATGCAACTGGAAAATGACCTTGAATTGAAGGTTCAATGCAGATCAGCAGAATATCCCTGTCTACATATAATAACATGACTTTAAAATGCTGTTTGACGTAATGTAAGGGGGAAATGGAAAGGAGAAATGAGTTTATATGACTACGAGTCTCTAAAAAAGAGTCTGGAGGCTGTCAGAAGGATTGCCCTTATGCACAACTGAGCAGAGTCTAAGAGACAGATAAAGTAGATAACAACCCCAGGTATTTGTTCCCTTGAGGGCTAAAGAGACCAACGGGTTCTATGGTCATGGCAGATGGGGTTCCCTGCCATATCAGATGGCCCTTCTTTGGAGCTGGTGTTTCTGCGTAATGAAATCAGACTCAGATGGGATCCTTTTCACAAGACTTTCATGCTACTTTACTGGAATTGTAGTTGGTGTTGGGGTTGAAGATATATTTAGGGGATTTGAATCTATGGTCTGACAATATGATAGCCAGGACCTGAGCCTCAACAGACTTCGGCTCCTACAATCTGATTTATTGGACTCACCTCACTCAGCTAAGATGGAGTTGAAGAAGGACAACCACCACACCACGGAGCTTAGAGTGCCTACAACTGAAAGCAGGAGGATTACATCCAGTATCCATGTGGAATCTGAGCCTCCTCATGACAGAGAGGTGCAACGGACACAACCAATCCAAGGTCCACAGAGAAAAGGTGGCATTGGAATGGGAAAAGTGGACATGGTGGCTGATGGGTATGGGGAATGGAAGGAAGAGATGAGATGTGGAGGCGCCTTTGGGACTTAGAGTTACCCTGGATGGTGCTTCAGGGGCAATCATCAGATATTGTAAATCCTCTCAGGGCCCACTGGATGGAATGTGGAAGAGTATGGGCCATGATGTGGACCATTGACCATGAGGTGCAGAGATTCCCAGAGATGTACTTACCAAATGCAATGGATGTGTCATCATGATGGGAGTGAATGTTGTTGGGGGGGAGTGGTGGGGTGGGGGTGGTGGGGTTGAATGGGACCTCATATTTTTTTAATGTAATATTTTTACAAAATCAATTTAAAAAATAATAAAGATAGTTTATGTCTTTCATTCCAAATATATATATATATGTGGGAAGATTACAAACCCAATGCAAGGTAAGTTAGGTGAGAATTTCAAAGAGGTCCACTGAGAGACCTTTGGTCTTCTGTCAACAACATACATAAACTGGCTCCCTGGGTTAGATTGGCCAATGACCTCTAACAAGAGCTTGTCATCTATGCAGTGAGTGTAGAATCCAGACAGAGGTTGGCTATAGTGGCAAGTAGCAGCCTGAAAGGAAAAATTGGGCCAGTTGAGTGGTCATATCCACAAGTGGTCAAAAACCCTCCCTGACCCCAGGTTTTATGGGAGGAAAGACAGGAAGAGCTAACTCAGGATTGTGCCCAAATCATAGGGATGTGTTTCTGAACTTCAGCAATTTCACTGGCATTGGGCCTAGCCTCATGCCCTCTCCAGGCATGCAGGCTGTGTTATTATATACTGTTGCTCAGAGCAGTGTTTTTTCTTCTCTGTCACTCTGATTCTTAGCCCAGTCTTGGCAAATCAGACAACAACAACAAAAATCATATCTGGATTGTTTCCATAATAAAACTTTATTCTCAATACACATTAGGCTTGGGCTAGTAATTTTCTGACACTGTCACACTTTTTAAAGTCCCAGGAATATCATCCATATAAAACAGGTTTGCAGTGGCAGCAGAATTCAAATTAGAGCAAGGATGTAGAGTGCATTAAGGAGAGAACAGGGTTCACCCATTTTGGGAGTTGAAACCAAATCAGAGGGTTGATTTGTTTCAAGCCATTTCAAGTTAAAAATACAACAACAAAAACATAGCTTTTTAACAGGCATTTCTGACAATGATTAGTTTATGAATTTCATTACACTTTACGGAGTCTGCTTACTTTGATAGTTTGATACAAGGACACCCACTTGTATTACTCTTTAGCACTTGAATAGTTCCCCACTTGAGAACTTGTATATTTTGTCTAACCCAGAACCACAGTGACCACAAGAAACAAGAAATATTATCATTTCCTGTGGAAGGGGCCTCGAAACACAGAGGAGTCTACTGCTTTCTTCCTGTAACTCCAAATTATTTGAAAAAGAATGAGAAACAATCAAGGACATCTGTGTTTTAAGAGAAGGCTACAGTCTCCAAATCCCCTCTCATATGACTAATTCCCTTTCATTCCAAAAGTTCCCACCCAACTGGAAACGAGAGAAAAAAAAAATAAATGAAGACAGTAAAAATGCTACTGAACATCTGCACAGCATTTTACAATTTACAAAGTAGATATATTTGTGTTTTTTTTCCTTCTGATAGGTTAACTAACTTGTCCAAGGTCTCACATTTAGTAAGTGGCAGTGGTGAGGCTTAAACATAGGTCTTCTAGAGCCAAGTTTACTTCTCATGAGAAAAGTTTTCTCAACTCACATTGTTCTCTTTGTAGAGGTAGGAGAGCACAGGGAACCATTCTTTACTTCTGAACTTTGAACTTCCAACCACCATTCCCAAAATAACAGATTTAGGAACCACTATTTCAGGAGGCTATGTACTGTATATCTAAAAGAACATAAATTCAATTTTTTTTTACATTTTCCACTTACTATCAACAAGTTGAAATAGCAATCATTTAAGTATTAGCCATCTGTTTTTTATCATGCAAAATCATCCATTCTTCAGAAATAGAAACAAAATATCCTTTGTATAAAAGTTTTTTCCAAGCATGCTATTATTTTCTAGAAAAGATAGTGAGACACAAAAACAAACTTCACCTTTCGAATAACTAAAATTATAGGTAGAAATACACATACAATCCTTCCCTGAAATTCCTACATTTGCATATGAGAGAAAACAATGTATTCTGTAAACAAGTAAATTAAGATCAACTCAAATGGAAGGGCAACAGGTGGAGAAGGAGGAAATATGATTCTTTCTTCAACTGCATACTGGGTTCCTAGTATGCTCTATTAGTTGCAAAAGTGGTGGTAGAGCTGTTGATATTTTACATGTGACTTACTCTATAAAAAGATGGGCTCTCTCTGCCTAGAGGATCCCACACCAAATCTTGGTGTATACTTCCATCTTTCTTTCCCATCTCTCACCAAGCTCTGTTCTTTCTCCAATCTACCAAATAAATTCTTTTTACTGGCCTAATTTAAAAAGACAAAAATTTTCCCTAATTTATCATATTTTAATGGTTACCAAAATAAATCACTCCAGAGAGAGCAACAAAATATTATAATGTCACAATCACAAATGTGAAATTACAAAATTAACACTACCCATTCCCCTAAGAAAAGAATATCCTCAAACATTTGACAATAGATCAAAAAATAAAATAAAATAAATGAACAGGCAAAAGTTAAAAGTGTGTCAGATCAAGAATGCTCCATGAAACTCATTAAAATTAATGTCCCCAAAATGCAGACCATTAGGAAGAGGAAAACTTCTCTACCATTCCATCTTACCTGGACTTAGACTTTGGAGAAGCCAATAATAAAAAGAGAGACCATGGAGCCTCCCTTTCAGCACAGAAGGCCACATTCATTCAAGGGTTAAATATGGATATTTCAGACCTCATTCAGGGAACTTAGACACATACTAGAAGTAAAGAGGATCTAGTCCATCTCTATTTATTCCTGTCACACATAACCCTAAAAAGCCACCTTACAAAATGTCCTGGCTAAGTAACTTCTCAAGAATCCTCATACATAGTATATTCAAAGCTGTGTTTCCAGAAAGCCATTACAATTACTGTTTTATTTTGGTGGTAAGAAGCAGGAAATAACCTAATGATACAACATTCAGTGATAGCACTTAAACACCCTGTACAGAAAATAATTAACATAGCAGGTCTGACTGCTATAGTTTAAAAGATCTCCTTGACCCTCAATGCTTACATTAAAAAAGAAGATAAAATTGAAGATCTAACCCTACACCTGGAGGAAAGAGAAGAACAGCAAACTAATCCCAAACCAAGAAGGAAAGAGATAATGAAGATTAGAGCAGAAATAAATGAAATTGAGAACAAAGAAACAATAGAATCAACAAAACCAAAAGTTAGTTCTTTAAGAAAATCAACAAAATTGACAAACCTTGAGCTAGAATGACAAAGAAAACAAGTGAGAAGACACAAATAAATAAAATCAGAAATCCGAGGGGGGACAATACCACTGACCCCACAGAAATAAGAGAGCTCATAAGAGGATATTATAAACAACTATATGCCCAAAAACTAGACAATGTATACAGAATGGATAAATTCCTAGAAACACTTCAGCCACCTATACTGACCCAAGAAGAAATATAAGACCTCAACAAACCAATCACAAATGAAGAGGTTGAAACAGTCATCAAAAGCTCCCAAAGGGAAGCAGCTGTGGCTCAATTGATTGGGCTCCCGTCTACCATATGGGAGGCCCTGGGTTTGCATCCCAGGGCCTCCTTGTGAAGGCAAGCTGGCCCACGCCTGCAGAGAGCTGACAGCACATGCCCATGGAAAGGTGGCACAGCAAGATGATGCAACAAAAGTGAGTCAAGCAGACACAGAAAAATGCGCAGGGAATGGACACAAAGAGCAGACAGCAAGCAAGCCTCAAGGGGGGGAGATAAATAAAATAAAAAATTAATTAGGTTAAAAAAAGCTCCCAAAGATGAAAAGCCTAGGACTAGATGGCTTCACAGATGAATTCTACCAATCATTCAAAGATAATCTAATACCATTCTTGCTCAGGATCTTCCAAAGAGTTGAAGAGGAAAGAATGCTACCAAACTCATTTTATGAAACCCATATCACCCTAACAAAACCAAAGATCCTGCAAAAAAAGAAAATTACAGACCAATATATCTAATGAATATAGATTAAAAATGCTCAACAAAATACTTGTAAACTGAACCCAAAAGCAGATTAAAACAATTAAACACCATGATCAAGTAGGTATTATGCAAGGTATGCAAGACTGAGTCAACACAAGAAAATCAATTAGTGTAATAAACCATATTAACAAATTGAAGAAGAAAAATCACATGATCCTCTCAATTGATGCAGAATAAGGCATTTGATAAAATATGGCACCCTTTATTAATAAAAACATTCCAAAAGTAGGAATAGAATGAAGTTTTCTCAATATGGTTAAATGCATTATATGAAAAACCTACAGCTAGCATTGTACTAAATGATGAAAGACTGAAAGCTTTCCCACTGAGCTCAGTAACAAGACAAGGACCCCCACTGTCACCACTGTTATTCAATATTGTGCTAAAAGTTCTAGCTAGAGCAATTAGACTAGATAAAGAAATAAAAGGTACCCAAATAGGAAATGAAGAAGTAAAACTTTCACTATTCACAGATGATATGACCCTATATCTAGAAAATCCTGAAAAATTCACAACAAAGTTACTACAACTAATAAATGAGTTCAGCAAAGTGGCAGGATACACAATATGCAAAAATAAATAGCATTTCTATACTTTAGTGATGAGCAATCTGAGAAGGAAATCAGAAAAAAAATCCATTTATAACAGCAACTAAAAGAATCAACTATTTAGGGATAAACTTAAATAAAGAGGACCTGTGTTTAGAAAACTACAGAACATTGCTATTATAAAAGAAACTGAAGAAGACTTAAATAGAAGGACATTCTGTGTTCATGGACAGGGAGACCAAATATTGGTTAAGACATCAGTTCTACCCAAACTGATTTATAGATTCAACATAATCCCCCCCAAAATCCCAACCGCCTTTTTTTCAGAACTGGAAAAGCCAATTATCAAATTTATTTGGAAGGATAAGGGGCCCCGAAGAGTCAAAAATGTCTTAAATAAGAACAACATTTGAGGACTCTCACTTCCTGACTTTAAAGCATATTACTTAGCTTCAGTGGCAAAAACAGCATGGTACTGGCATAAAGACAGATAGATAACCAAATGAACCTAATCAAGAACTTAGACATTCACATCTACAGTCCGGTGATTTTTGACCTGGCTATCAAGCACTCCCAGCTGGACCAGCAGAGTCTATTCAACAAATGGTGCTGGGAGAACTGGATATCCATATCTGAAGGAAAGAAACAGGACCCCTATCTCACACCTTATACAAATAATAACTCAAAATGGATCAAGGATTTAAATATAAAATGAACAACCATAAAACTCCTAGAAGAAAATGTAGGAAAATATCTCCAGGATCATGTAGTAGGTGGTAGTTTCTTAAACCTTGCACGCAAACCATGAGCAACAAAAGAAAAAATAGATAAATGGGATCTCCTCAATTTAAAAATGGGCAAAAGAATTGAATAGACAGTTGTCCAAAGAAGAAATACAAATGCTGAAAAAAACACACAAAAAAAGGTTCAACATCACTAGCAATTAGGGAAATACAAATCAAAACTACAAGGAGATATGATTTTACACTTAATGAAATGGCCACTATGAAAAAGTCGGTAAACTTCAAGTGTTGGAGAGGATGTGGAGAGATAGGAACGCTTATTCATTGTTGGTGGGAATATAGAATAGTACCGCCACTGTGGATGGTTGTTTGGCAGTTCCTAAGAAAGTTGAATATTTACTTGCCATGTGACCCAGCAATACCACTAGTAGGTATATACACAGAAGAACTGAAAGCAGTGACATGAACAGATACCTGCACACTGATGTTTATAGCAGCATTATTCACAATTGCCAAAAGATGGAAATAACTCTGGTGTCCAAAAACCAATGAACAGATAAACAAACCACAGAGTATACACACAATGGAATATTATGCAGCTTTAAGAAGAAATGAAGTTATGAATCATGTGACAACATGATGAACATGGAGGACATTATGTTGAATGAAACAAGCCAGACACAAAAGGACAAATACTGTATAACTGCACAATTATGAACTAAATACATTGTGTAAACTCATGGATCTAATAATTAGAAAACAGGTCACCAGAAAATGTAACATGGGAATGCATCACATAGTGAAAACTCATGTGAAATATGAATGTGGATAATATTGCATATATAAGATTGTTTTTACAAAATATAAATACAAATAAACCAGAAAGACAGAAACAGAAGAGCAGCTATACACAGCAGGGGAAGCATAAAGAGATTGAGGGGTGATGAGTTTCATTTATTATTATTATTATTGGAATAATGGAAATGGTCTAGTAATGACTGAAGCAACAAATGTACAATTATGTGATTATACCAAATATCATTGACTATAAGCTTTGGATGGATTTATGCTTTATTAGTATGTTCCAATAAAATTGATTTGTTTAAAGAAAAAAAGACCTGCTTGAAAGGTTGGCCCTGGGCTAGTGTTTGGGAACTTGGATTTCAGGAGGGTACTCAGCATTCTCTAAATGATTAGAGTTGCTCACTGCATCTAAACTGTATGAACAATCTGGTTTGTGCTAAAATACTGTTTTCCTTCTGGGAGTAGGGAATTTTGTTGCATGCAAGGTGTCTATATGACCAGCCCCTAGTAAAGGCTCTGGGCTCTGAGTCTCTGATAAGCTTCCGTGGTAGATGTTTCACACATATCATTCAGTGATGGAGGAATTGAATGTATCCAGTTGTGACTCCACTGGAAGAGAACTCTGGAAGCTTGAGCCTGGTTTCTTCTGGGATTTTGCCTCATGAACTTTTTCCCTTGCTGATTTTAGTTTGTATCTATTTGCTGTAATAAATCATACCCCAGAGGACAGCCATATGCTGAGTTCTGTGAGTCCTCCTAGTGAATCACTGAACCTGGGGGATGGTCTTGGGGACCTCCAACATACTCCCAAATCTCTATATATCCTGACCTCTTTTGTGAGATCCAGATCCAAATGTCCATTTAATTAGCTCCTGGATACCTTCTTTCATACTTTGAACTCAAGTTTAAAACTGAAGACACTGTCTTTCTTCTTGTGCTCCTTATCTTGGCTAATGTAATTGCTACCCATGTGATGGCTTAAGCCAGAAACCAAGACACCTGTGATACATATTAAACATCTTCTTTCTGCCAGCCACAATCAAACTGTCACCAGGTTATTTCAATTATACTATCTAATATCCTTTATTTTTATTTATTTATTTATTTATTCCCCTCCCCCACCCCAAGTTGTCTGCTCTCTCTGTCCATTCGCTGTGGGTTTTTCTGTGACCACTTCTATCCTTATCAGCAGCACCGGGAATCTGTGTTTCTTTTTGTTGTGTCATCTTGCTTTGTCAGCACCATTCCTGTGTGTGTGTGTGCAGCACCATTCCTGGGCAGGCTTCACTTTTTTCCTGCTGGGTGGCTCTCCTTATGGGGTGCACTCTTTGCGCATGGGGTTCCCCTACATGGGGGACACCCCTGCATGGCACGGCACTCCTTGTGTGCATCAGCACTGCACATGGACCAGCTCCACACAGGTCAGGGAGGCCCTTTAAATCCATCCCCTCCTCTCCACCTGCAGTAACTGCCTTTGTTCAGGTTTTCTTCAATTCTCACCACATTCTCTTGCATTCTTAGCTATAGTACAGCAATTTTCTATGCTGAGGCCAAAGTTATCTTTAAAATACAAA
Organism: Dasypus novemcinctus; assembly: GCF_030445035.2. NCBI lineage: Eukaryota > Metazoa > Chordata > Mammalia > Cingulata > Dasypodidae > Dasypus > Dasypus novemcinctus. The sequence continues at coordinate 68,666,777 of NC_080704.1, read as the reverse complement.
TATAGTCATGTTCCTTTCCAGCTTTAAACACTCTAGTGGCTCCCAACTGCCTTCAGGATAATGTTCAAGTTCCTAAATTTGGCCATGAAGCCATGCATGATCTGGCTTCACTTCCTTACATCCTTCTTTCTCCCCTCTGTATAAAGGCTAGATTTCCTTCTCTAGGCTACTCCACAAACCATCAGCTTATTTCTGGTTCCCAGTATGAATATCATGTCCATCATTTATGCTCCCTTAACACCCTATGCTCTAGATCATGAGAGCTCCAGCTTAGTGCCTTCAGCACAGTAGGTACTTAATAAATGCTTGGTGAATGAATGTTAAGTGAAAAGCAGAGATTATGAGCAATTTTTTCTCCTTTTTAAAATCTTGTTTGCTAGTTATTCTACTGTTTTAATTAAACAATATCCCATAGCACCAAAAGGATAACAACAATGACAAAAAATTACCTCATAGTTTCTGTTGGCGTCTGTTATGGTCCAGTACCTGTTAGGTATTCGCATAAGGCCAAAGTCTGATATTGGGTTAATCAGTTTCCATCCATTTTCCCTCTTCTCTTTGGAAGATTTTGGGCTATAAGGAAAAGCATAAAGATCTTCAGGGAATTCTGGAGAAGAAAGAGAGGCATGAAAACAATGTAATGAAGAGAGAAACTTAAATATCACTAAATAATACAAATAAAGGCTAGATTTCCTTCTTTCAAAAGAAATGTTTCTCTTACACTCTCTCCCAGTCCATTCAGTGGGTTACAGCAGGATACATGATGCCCTTGTTCTTTCACTGCAATACAATTCAGGACAACTCCAAGTCCTGAAAATGACCCCATATGACACTTCTTCTTCCCTCTCCCTGACCTCAGTAACTCCTGTGGCCACTGTCTCCATATCAATGATACAGTTTCTTCCATTGCTAGATTCACAATAATTCTATAGTAGAATACCAGTAAGTCCACTCTAATCCATATTTTATTCCTCCATCCTGAGGACCCTGGGGTGGCGATGTCCACTCCCCCTCTAAATTGAGAGAGGGCTTAGATCCCACATGGCTGATGGATGGAATTCTCCTGCTTGCAGTTGTAGACTCTCTTGGTTACCTGGTGTGGTGGTTGACCATCCCCACTTCCCTGTTAGCCAACATGGGCATGTACAACAAACAAGAGAGTAAGTGCTGGAACTCCACTGAGGTTCGGGGTCCAGCTGACACACAGCCAATTGAGAGATTCAAGTCTCCCGAACATTCACCAATCCCAGTGCCAACCGCAGGTTCAGTAAAAGTGACAGAAGAGGCATGTGTAGAGAAGTCACATCTGAGTCCAACTCTATCACACTCAGGAGCACAAATTCCAAAATAGAGCCCACTGGCAAGGCACTGAATTCCATAGGTCCTGGGTTTCTCTGTAGCCCTCAGGAGCACCACTACCTGGAGTTGTATCTACTTTGACCATCTCTGAGATCCTGCTGAGATGTGCATAAACATGACCCAACTAATGACCTCTGGACTCACTTTGAACTCTCTTAACCATATAAATTCTTTACCATTTTTCCTGTTTATTCAATGTCTTCTTCTAGTTGCATCAGCAGCTGTTGCTTGGCAGAAATACCTCGGCACCAGGGAAGCTCATCCCTGGGAGTCATGTCCCACACTGGGAGGAAGGTAATGCATTAACATGCTGAGTTTGGTTTAAAGAGCGGCCACATTTGAGCAACATGGAGGCTCTCAGGAGGTAACTCTTAGGCCTCCTGCAGCTCTATGCCTAGTTGAAATGTCCAGCACACAGGCTCCAAATCATAGTCATCAGCATTGAAGACCCATCATTGGACCATCCTTCTTCACTGGTCTTTGCCCTTGCACTTTGGAGAGTGTTGCTGTTCACACTGGGGAGTGGGATAGAGTTCCCCAGAATGAGAACTCAGCACTCCCTCAGTTGTCATATGAAACTCTACCCCTTGTATCAATACCCAATGAACATATGAGCATATCTATATACCCTATATGCATGCCCTGGAGAACTCCCTCCCACTCATGCATCCCCTATCAATGACAACCCATAATAGTGCTACTTCCCTGCCATAGTTGAACCCCTATGTGATCCAAAACTTCTTTAAAAATTAAGCCTGATATATTGCCAAATTCAATTAATAGGAAAATGAAATAATAATGATAGGTTTAAAGATTAAAAATAGAATACATAATAACTTAGAAAAACTAAACTAAAGTAAAAAATAAATCGGGGTATTAAAAAATGAAAAATACCATAAAGATTTTTTTAATGTTTTCCTTTCATCACTGTAATAGGTGATGTCCTGTATGTAGAGTGGCAAGGTAATCACTTCCATTTCTTCCTCAGTGTCTACATTCTTTTTTTTAAATGTCTTTAAAAAGTTTTAGATCACATATACAATATACAATATAGGGGACTCCCATATACCCAACATCAAACCCTTTTCCCCATTTCCCAGCAATGATCTTTTTACATGTGTTTGTCACATTTGTTGCAACTGATGTACAGATATTGAAACTGAGCTACCAACCATGGTTCTATTATGGTTTACATTTTAGACTGTACAATTTTATAAATTTTTGGTTACATTATGGTTTACATTATGGTTTATATTTTAGACTATACACTTTTATAAAATTTTGGTGTATTTTAACATGACCTGTATCCATCGCAGGATCATAAAGAACACCCACATTGCCCCCCAGATCCCCCCTCTTCCAACTATTGTATTCCACTCACAACCTCACCTCAGGTCCCACAGTGACAACCATGCTGCACTGCTTGAAGGACAAGATAATCCATGCTGCGTAGCAGTGCTACAAAATGTATTCATCACATGCAAAAAAAGAAAAGAAAAAGAAATGTTTGTCAAAGAACCTCAGAAAATACATTATTTTGCATACAAGTTTGCTTTTATGTAAGGAACAAGAACTAGAATATTGCTTTAGGTTCATCTTTTAAATAGGTTTTAACTTTTTTTTCTGACAACAATACAAAAAAGCGTGAACTTTCTACCTGGCATCCTTTGAAAGAAAGTGCTGGATACTTGAAAGAACTGAAGATTTTAGCCTTCATATACTACGAAAGTGGTCCTATTGATGGGCCCCTTGATATTGATGACTGTACTTACAAACCTTTTCTTTTGAAATTGAAACTTACCTAGTATTATAGGTTCCCTAAGAGCTACCTCCTGAGAGCATCCATGTTGCTCAAATGTGGCCTCCCTCTAAGCCAAACTCAGCATATAAATGCATTACCTTCCCCCTGGTGTGGGACATGACTGCCAGGGATGAGCCTCCCTGATACCAAGGGATTAATACCAAGCACCAACTAGCAATACAACTGGAAAAAGACCTTGACCAAAAGGGGGAAAATGTAAACACAAATGAGTTTATATGGCTAAGAGACTTCAAAGTGAGTCAGGAGGTCATTCCAGAGGTCATGCTTATGCACGTCTCAGCAGGATCTCATTGACTGCCACAGCAAATACAACCTCAAATAGTGGGGCTCCTGAGGGCTCTGGAGAAATCCAGGCACTACAGTCATTACTGAAAGCTCAGGAGTTTGGTGCCCTGTCAGTGGGTCCTACTTTGGAATGTGTGCTCCCCAGTGTGACAGAGTTGGACTCAGTTGTGGCTTCCTTACACATGACTCTTCTGCCCCTTCTTTTTGAACCTATGGTAGTACTATAGCTGATAGGTTTATGTCCAAGAGACTTAAATCTTTGGGCTTTCTATATGGACTTTCAGTTGGGCCCTGGATCTCAACAGGGTGCAAAACCTACTTTCCAGGTCATTGGACTCTCCCAGGACAACTAACAGGGAAATGGTGATGGACAATGATCATCCCAAGGAACAGAGAGTCTACAACTACAAGCAAGAGAGTCCCATCCATGTGCCCCATGGGATCTAAGCCCCTCTCAGTTAGAGGTGGAGCAAGCATCATGATCCCAGAATCCTCAGGATTGGGGAATGAACAATGGACTAGAGTAGACTACTTTTATTCTACTACAGACTTATTGTTATTCTAGCAAAGGAAGAACTTTTATCACCGATTTGTAGGCAGTGGCCACTGAAGATTCTAAGGGGAGGGAGAGGGAAAAATAGGTATATTTTCAAGACATTGGAATTGTTCTAAATGACAGATACAGGCCATTACATATCTTGTCATAATTTACAAAATTGTGCAGGAGAGAGTTTATAATCCACACTTTGTGGCAATGGTCCAAAATGTGTTCATCAATTGTAACAAATGTACCACACTCATGAAGGAAATTGTTAATATGCGAAAGTTTAGGAGGAACAGGGCATGGGGCATATGAGAATCCCTACATTTTTTAATGTAACATTTATGTAAGGTAAATATCTTTAAAAAAATTTTCAGTATTTAAAAGAAAACAGTGGTCCTAATCAAAAGCTAAAGTTTTTATCTGGGCTTCAAGTCCTAATTCCACTGCTTGGTTTAATGTTGCCCAATATTAAGAGTGTTTCTTGCATTCTACTCATCAGGCCAGTACCAACTTCTGGGTAATAAAGGGCAATTTTTTTTTCTGTCAACCTGGTTTTTTCCCTTCAAAAAATGCAACATGTAGTCAATAAATCATTTCACTATTTTATGTGGCAACAAATTTTCCAGAGATGAATGGGGCCTGTGATGCCTTATAAAGTGCTGAGTTGGTTGACTTAGGTAATCTCTGATAATAAAGTATCAACAAACACTGAGGAAGAATCCTGGATAAAGGGGGGAAGAAAAGGTGAGGAAAAATATAAGAGCATGGAAATTCCACCAACTGAAATGAAAGGAAGCTCATCACCTAAGTGGGTTAGATGCCTAGGGGTTTGGAGTTTGGAGTTGGAAAATAAAAAGGTGAGGCTGAAGGAAGCAGGGACAACTGCATTACTTAGGAACTCTTACAAGCTGCCCTAATCTTCTTGTTAGATGTGATAGTAGGGGTGGGAATAGTGGGCCAAATATGAAAACTTACAGGACAATAGGAAACAATTTTTCCTCCAGAGCAGCTCTCCTTTTTAAGCTGATGAAAAATTTATAAGTTCACCCTTAAAAGCAGGCACAGGAGAAAGAGGAAGATGGAAACAGTATCTATTAAACTTCTACTATGTACCAAGTGCAAGAAAATGCATGAATGCATTTAAGCCTCATAACTACCTTGGGGAGCTTTTATTATCCCTACTTTTAAAGATGAGGAAGTTGAGTTCAGAGGTTATGCAACTTGCCCAATATCATGGAGCAAATAATTGACAGAGCCCAGATCCAAACTCTGCTCTAACACCATAGCACCTGATCTTTTCATTATGCCATTCTAGAAAAAAAAGACATTAAAATGGTTTTAAATAAAATATTATCATAACTACCTGGCTGAGAAAGCTTGAGCAGTGAAATATAAACTTCATGGCACACAATATCAGAGCCTGAAACAAAGTGGACCACCCAGAAATTCTTGCAATAGAGAATCAGGGAACAGCCCAAGTTATTGAAGGGCAACTCTTCCACAGTGGCAATGTGATGGATTACAATCTGAAAAACAGAAAAGAATAAAAATAAACATATAACCATGTACTAGCTCTATCACTGTCAGTTTGCTAGACCCACAGTAATTGTAACAACATGGTCAGAGATATGGTTATACCTAAAACCATCCTTTTATAAGACCTAACTGGGTTTCTCTCAAGCAGAAATAAAGCAAAGTTTATGCTTTATTTATCATTTATAGCAAAACAATGAAAAGTAAATTGCAGTTTTATAGAACTTCTCTCTCCTAAGGGACACAGGGTTAACAGGTTTGTAGGACAATTTTGGTGTGTTGGCTCAGAGTAGATGAATTCTAGCATGCTATGGAGGAGTTTACAATCAAGTAGAACAATTGCCACAGAGGAAAAGAGAACACCCTTTTGTTTTTACCAAATTACTAATTAAAACAATGATTAATAGTTGGTGCTGTGTTTTATTACTCACAAGATACTTGATTATCATTAACTATTTAGTCCTTATAATAGCCCTTTGATGTATTATAATCCCATTTTAGGAATGAAGAAACCAAATCTCTGAGAAGAGAATTCCTCATCAGAGGTCACAGAGCCAGGAAGTGGCACAATCAGTGTTTGAAGTTTAACTCCAGGTCCCAGTATTCTTGCCCTAAGAATTCTAGAATTAGTTAAGATTTAACTAGAAACATTAGGCGAAAAACATTCACAGACATTTTAGGCTCTAGTGAAACTAATGAAAAGAATGAGGGATCTTCACATCCATAATACAGTTTCTTCAATTGCTATGGCAGGGAGAGGGAAGAGATGTGATGTGGGGGCATGTTTGGGACTTGCAGTTGCCCTAAATGATATTGTAGGGACAGATGCTAGACATTATATATCCTGCCATAACCCACTGAATGCACTGGGGGAGAGTGTAAACTACAATATAAACTATAATCTATGTGGTGCAGCAGTGCTCCAAAATGTATTCACCAAATGCACTGAATGTGCCACAATGACGAAAGAGGTTGTTGATGTGGGAGGAGTGGGGTGAGGTGTGGGGTATGTGGGAACCTCTTATATTTTTTTAATGTAATATTTTTCGTGATCTACGTATCTTTTTTAAAAAAGAGGCAATTAAATAAAATTAACATAACAAAACAAAACAGAATGAAGGATCTAAATCTTCAGTCTCATCATTTTTCCTATGCTGCTTCCAGGGAAAAAAAGGAATGCATGGAAAAGAAACTGGTAAATGAAAATGTCTAAATAATACAATTTTCCATTTATAGATTTAAAAAATCATGGAATTGTGGTTTTATGATTTAGTTTTTGATGGTCTCTTCCTATGTCTCTCTGATGGTTCCTGCAACTAGAGCCTGGATGTGCTCTTTTCATTCTCTGGATTCCCCATTTGTGCCTGGAATGGTCTTCTAATCAATTTTGCCTTTTCTCCTTCTCCATCCCATGCAACCCATACCAAAGACCCTAATTTGTTTGGAAAGGTCATCTCTTCCATGAAATCTTCCAATCATTTCCACCACCTAAAACTGGGACAGGGATCCCTCACATATTTCTAAGAGGAATTTTCTACCTTGTTTTGTCAAACCCAATTACTGCCATGGCAATTTTGGAGGGGCCACAAAGACTACTGACAATATAACAGGAATTAATATATCAAATATCAAGAAAATCAATGCCCTGTATGTCAACATGGCAGATTTGTGTTTGGATCACAAACAATTGTGAACAGGAGTTTGTGTGTATTGGAGAGAAAGAGGGGATAGTCTAAGGCTGGAAAGAGCTTTATTAATAATAGTAAATTGGTTAAATAAGCCTTCTCTGACATGTAGAAATACGTAATATAAGTTCATCTTTCAGGATCCAGTCCTGAGTTTGAAATAATATCCAATATGAACAAGTTTGGTAATGAGTGTTGTCTGCAAAAATAGACAGAAAGAAGACAGGCTTATGGCATAGTACCAAAGAACTGGCTCCTAAACTGTTAGAAGTGGAAAAGTTTTTAATAGTTAAATATTCTAACTACCTCATTTTACAGATAAGGAAACTGAAGCTCAGAGAGGTAGAGTTACTTGCCCAAGTTAATATAGACTGCAGCAGACTGAGTCTAGCTAGAATACAACATTCCTGACTATGATTCTGGAATTCCTTTCACATACCAAAGAAAGCAAGATACAATCTTGTATGGGGTAAGCTCAGTTCATGGTATTTTAAAAAGTAATAAAATACTTCTTTCATGTTTATATTAGTTCAATTTAATTTATTTAACACATATATAATAGCATTTACCATATCCCAGGTACTCATAAATACATTAACTTTTTAATCCTCATAACAAGGGATACCTATTTTACAGACGAGGGAAGTAAGACATAGAGAGGTTAACTCTTTGGTTTTACAAAGAGAGTAAATTTTGAAGCTGGTGTTTGAACCTGAGAAGACAGCTCTAGAGCCTGTGATCCTAATCTCTGTTCTATGCCATATATAGGAAGCATGTTGTACTTGTTATAAATGAAGAATCTAAGCATAAATCTGGTTAATGACTAAGTTAAGATTTAAATAATGTTACTTTAGGGAGGGGAAGGCATAAGTAATATCAGGGGTGCTAAAGTAATTAGAAAACATTGTTTAAAGGTAAAACAAAAAAAATCACAAACACACACACATCACTTAGGTGAAACCCTGTATTAGGGTAGAGAGATGGTTTAAATCAGAGTTAGCCAGTGTGTGGTCAATGGGCCCTCAGCATCACATTCACCTGAGAGATTTTTAGAAATTCACTCTTTGGTCTGAGATTTTGCATTTCTAACAAGGTACCAGAGTATATGGATTCTGCTGGTTCTTGGACCATATTTGATGGGTAGCAAGGCTTTAGATTATTTCAGAATGCTTAACAACTATCCAGGCTCAGAAAACCATCAAAGATGATTTCATCAAAAAATATCGAGATCAGCACCAGGAACACTCATGTGTAGTCTAAAATAACTATAGCCAATAATATGACTCAAGCTATAAAAGGACTCCTAGAATAGGATCTTCAAGGAAAAAGATTTTATAGCAATTTTACTAATAATGATAAAGTGAAGTTTCAAGAAACCACCATATTGGAAAGCATGTATGCACAACTTTTTTAGACCCTTTATTTCTTCCCATGAACATACCCATGTTTCTTTCCGAGCTGCACCAGAAGCTTCCACATAGATCAGGTGGGTTGCAGTAAAATATAGAATCCCATAAGCAGGTTTCTTACCCACATAACAATCCAGTAATGTGATGTTTTCTACCTGTTATTTGGGAGGGGGGATTCTGATTAAGATAACTCACCAACTGTGATTAAAGTGGGAAAATTCAATGCAAGATAAATGCTCTTAATTTGCAATAAAACTTTCTCTGAGGCTTTCCAGTTCCTGCCCAAATGGTAAACTAGTATGATATGGTGTTTTCTTTTCCTAAATTAGCCCTGGAGAAACTATAAAAGTGAGAGAAGGGAGCATATGTGGCTCAAGCAGGTGAGTGCCCACCTCCCACATGGGAGGTTCTGGGTTCAGTTTCTGATGCCTCCTAAAAAAACAAAAACAAACAACAAATAAATATTATCATCATGGGGTAGGTGTGTAGAAGATAAACAGGACATAAGTGCCTGCTAAAATACCTATCTTGTTGGAAGGAAGGTATAGTTATTGTTAGGTGTAAAAAAAAATACAGGTGAATGAAGAGGACTGAGCTTAGGTTAAAGGGCAAGCATCACAAAACAAAACTGGAATGTATAACTTTCTATGAAGCAGGAAAACTGATCTACTCAAAAAGATAGTACAAAAATTGAAAGTATGAAAGGAAATGCTTACTGGTATTCTACTATAAAACTATTGTTACTAGTAATGGAAGAAACTTTGGCATTGATCTGGAGAAAGTGGCCACAGTAGTTGCTAAATGCAGGGAGAAGCAAGAGGAGATGAGATGTGGGGACATTTTTGGGACTTTGAGTTGTCCTAAATGATATTGCAGAAACAGATGCTGGACATTATATATCCTGCCATAACCCACTGAATGTACTGGGGAAGAGTGTAAACTACAATATAAACTATAATCCATGTACTCACCAAATGCAACGAATGTGCCACAATGATGACAGAGGTTGCAGATGTGGGAAGAGTGGGGGGTGGGGTATGGGGTATGTGGGAACCTCTTATATTTTTTAATACACATTTTTTGTGATCTATGTATCTTTTTAAAAAAGACAATCTAAATAATAATAAAAAAGAAAGGAAATGCTATAAATAAGTCCCAAAATAAGAGCAATATGTGTTGGAAACTGAGGCACAGTGGCATCTCAAGGAGAGACGTGCTGTCTCCATGCTGGTTCTGTCTCCATGACTACACTTGCAACCTAAGGAATGCAGTGATTGGGAGTTGCTGGCAAATGGGCTGAAGTTGTTAAAGGCTGAAAGAAACGATGAGCTCATACCTTCTGTAATAAATAGGACACTTAGACTTTGTACCTTGAGATAAGATTTTTTTAATTCCTTAGACTATAGGTAATGCTGATAGCTAATACGTGTTGCTCCTTAATGTCACGTACACTATGTTAATGCTAATGTTTATGCTTAATGACACATAGGCTGCTGTGGACCTGCTTGTAGACTCATACACTGGGGTATATAAAGAGCCCCTTGTAAACAATAAAGTTGTCTGATGAGCTTGAGGCTTCAATGCTCTCGGAATCCCTGATCCCAATCTCTCTTTGTCTTTCATTCCTGATACCCTTCGGGTTCATCTACTCTGACAACTGGCACCCAACATGAGGCCCAAAGTAGTTACTGTAGCAGAGAATTTTCCATGGTCATATCGGGAACACAGAAACAGGAAACCTTCCTGAAAGGTTGAGGTGTCCAATGTAGGGTGACCCGGGTCAGAAAATAAAGGTAAAAATTTTAATCAATTTTGTTTCCGCTAGCATCAGGGTATGGGAAATCAAATTGGATATCTGGAAGAATATTCACAGGTACAGAAAACTCTTTTAAAAACTGTTGGAGTCACAGTGAAAACTGCAAATTTAAAGAACCTTTTAAATCTTAAACAGTGGAAACAGGTAATGAGGGTGCTACGTAGAGCATATCAAAAGGGAGAGACTATACCATTATCTGTATGGGCTTTGTGCCAGCAAATTGCTGCCACCTTAGATCCTTTACAATCAGACACTTTACCTTATATTAATAAGATAATTGTTACTAACTATATTCCTCAAACACATTTAATGCCCTGTTTATTGCACAGATCTCAAAAAGGGGATCCGGAGGCCATGCAACTATTATCAGCTTTTATATTACAACCAACTCCATCAGATGCTAATAATCCTCAGGGAGGTGTTGAGTTCCATCTTGAACTAACACCTTTTAAATTATTGAAAGATTTAAAACAGGCAAAAATACTAAATAAAGTCCTTGTTAGTGAAATCAGGCTTGTAAGAAAGCTTTCTGTTAAAGCGTTAACTAAAATGAGGAAACAATTCTGGCAGCAACTCTGCAAACCCCCTGCTGTCTACATGACAATGTAGCTGTGGGCTAGTGAGTGTTAATAGAGTTAAGCCACTGGAAAAAGAGAAAAATGTGGCAACACTGGTGTTCTGTTTTGTTTCCATGCTAATTCTGATTGGGCTTATTTAATAAAATTAGTACAAAATTTTTATCAAGGTTTAAAAAGGAATTTTCAGTTTTAAATCAATAGTTTTCTCCAGAACTTCAAGTCTCAGTATAGTCTTACAGAAAGTAATCCAAAAATGTGTGTTAACAGTCTGTCTAAACTGCAAAATAAGAACTTAACTACATTTATGCTGCTCAAGTTATCTTAACTGATTGTTGATAACTAATAAAAAATGTTTCCAAGCACAAGCTTGCATGTTACAGGCAACATGGATTCCAGAATAAATCTTTAAAAGTACAATCTAAGATGTGATGTAACGGAGAACTTAAAAACAGCTATACCAAGAAAGTAAGAATTATGAGTTAATTGTAAACTGTATGTTTCTGTTAATGTGTTGTAATTGTTTTGTGTCTGTCTCTTTATTCAATGTCAGTGTATATTTTGATACCTCCAGATGGCAAATATAAATTTAAAAAAATTTTAAAAAGACCTCTATTCAAATGGCCAAAAATTAAATAAGAGCTTATATTAATACTTAAGTTTATTATATTAATACATAAGTTTTTAAATGTTAATAAGATATCTACAATGATAACTATAGGTCTTTCCATAAAAAATGGTTCTTGCCTAGATTGAAATGAAAAGTTTATTTTTCTTCAGAGGATAAAATGAAGGATGTAAAACTTAAATGAATATTAAAGACAGTTAAAAGTTTGTGGGAATGCTGACTGAAATTTAATAAGTTTTTTCTAAAAGGTGTGTTTTGTCCTAAAATAGGATGGCTAATTTTTCATAAACTCTTGGAATTTAATTTGCATGTGGCAAGTTGTAGAAGGTTTTGTGGTAACTTTAAGTAAGGGAATGTGTTCTGTGAAGGTAAAATTGTCTTAAAATAATATAATTATAGTCTATATGATTATAAATAATTATAAGAAGTTTAATGAAACATTGCTTAAATTAAGGTATTTAAATGGAAATTCCAAAAAGTCATTGTTAAACAAAACCTGAATTGATAATACTACTAGTAAAAGGTAATTTTATAACAGGAAAATTTGTTGGCGGCCAGTCTTCCCTGCAAACTGGCTTCTAGGAGACTGTTTCTGGTACTGCATGCTACTAAGTATTTAAAGTGAAGAAAAATTCATTATTTTAACAAGCTGATTGAGTGTTGATGGCAATTATATGTTGTAAGAAGTTTGCCTGGTAACTTAGTATGTAGGATATATGGAATGTGTTTTTATTGTTAAGGAAACAGGAGATGATTTTGTCCTAAGATAAAATGATTATTAGAAAGGAGTAAAATGTGGGACAAAACCTGAATGAATACTGAAAGTATAGAAGTTTCGTGGAAAAGAAATTTTGATTTAGGCAAAGATTAAAATTTTGTCTTTTTTCAAAGTCTCTCAAATCATTAGTTTGTTCTGGTGAAAGTTTATGGAAAGTTTCTATCCTGAATAATCAGTATACAAAGAAAGTGTTTTATCAAAACAGCTTCTTGTGCTTTAACCTCATCATTTCCTGTGTTTAGGGAAGAAAGGATCTTATCTCTTTTAAAGGAAAATAATGTTTAAACCTGCTTTCTCAAAATCAAATTCTGAAAAGTAGCTTTTTATTTCAAACTAATTACAAGAGATTTGTTCTTTTACCTTGAAAGAAAAATTAAAGTAACAGTTAAGTTCATTTAATATGTCATAAGTTGAGAGTGTTTAAAAAGTATTATCAAATTAACAAGATTTTTTAGCCCCCTGTTAAAGTTGTATGAGTAAAAGTTTCAAATGAATACTTGAGTGTATAAATTTACCATTTCAGCATAATATTAAACAGATGTACAATGTTGTTAATTATGGTTTTAATTATTATAAAAATGTGTGTGTCACAGAAACAACCTCTTATCATAAATTAAAACAACATTGTAGTATGCAGCAGTCCCAAATATTGCTAGTTTCTTGCAAAAAATTAATATCCAACTATGTCACTATCACTTTGTTTTAAAACGTGCTAAGACTTTCTTTAGTATTTCCTTAGGTAAGTCAAGCCAGCCTGCATTCTCCTACTGGTAGAAGGGTCAACAATGGACTTTTGCAGTGCCTCCCCAAGGCTGTGTGCATAGTCCAACCATCTGTCCTGGCATGGTGATAATAATCTACCTGCATAGAAAAAATTCGTGGCTGAAACTCTACTGATGACATTGTTAACCAGTAATTCTTTTTTCAGAATGAAAAGAAACATCAGAGATAATAATATCTTATCTTAAAAGCCTGAACTAAACAAACAATTGGGACAGGCTTCAGGGTCCCTGCTGCTCTATCAAATTCTTCAATGATGTTTAATTCGGTAAAACAAAACTATAATCTGCTGTAATTGATAAAATGCAATGTTTTCTCATGTTAACGTAGTTTGTAATATTGTTGGAATACTGAAAATCTTTCATCTCTCACTTAGTCTCAAATATTAAAACCATTGTATGCATTAATTGGGAAAGGTCCTTCATGGAAGTAGGAAAACCTCCAGCAAGCTGTTTTAAATAATAAAAGGAAGGTAAATTGTAGACACTAACTTAGCCTATGAATTGGATGTAGCAAGCAACCATATTGGTTTTGGGTGGAGTTTGTGGCAAAAGCAAAATTCTGAAAGTAACCCTTGAGTTTTAATCACAATTCTGTACCAAAAGTACAATATAAAAAGGAAACTGTGTGCAGCATAGGAGGTCCTGCTAAAAGTGAAAGACTTAACCCAATAGTGTCTGGCCACTCTAAAGACTGCCATACCTATCCAGGGGTGGATTGCAAACACTAAAAACAAGACAGAAATGATGGACTATTGTAAATCACCCTCAAATTATGAAAAAAACATCCGGGATACCTACTAGTAGTAACAGGTGACTGTCTGTCATGTCCCTGCCACTCCTCTAACATCCCTTTTAGGACTGTTAATGCAGATGCCTTTGTGAAGTTCCAGGGCCTACCACTGAAACCTGAGAAAAAGCAGAGTGGCTCCACCAGAAAGGTGAACATCGTGAGTACCAAACCTTGTGGTGCCTAGCCGAGCAGTTCCACCTGCCTGTTACTCACCAACAGCTCATAGACATCCCCCATAAGTTCCTTCATGCTTACTCCAATGACTGACATCAGATCCCTCCTGCTCTTGAGAAGAATGAGCCCTCAGATGCACTATTCAAGCCCACTGAAACTGTATTCATTACTTTACTAAAACAAAAAGGGGGAAATGTGGAAATATGGCCGGAGATTAAAATACTTCACTGAGACCTATAACAATTGCTGCCATGCATCACATTAACTTTTCAAATTCTGAAACTGTGAACTTGCAGCTTGTGTCTGCCTATGGACTTTGGGCCTGTGTGCACTTCCTTTATGCTATTGTGGCAGGAACTGTTAACATCACAAAAGAAAATGGATACCGGCCCCTTGGACTAATGGCACTCATAGTCATAACCTGCAAAAGAATTTGTGGACAGGACAGTATTTGACCCTTAAACATATCATTTTAAAGCCTTTGTTGAAGATCCATTTGTTTTCATAACTGGTAAGATAACTATTAAGTATGAAAAATGCTAGTGATTTGTGGCATAGACAAGAGCACATTGGTGAACAGTTAAGTAATTGGGTTAAAAATTTAAGATCAGCTGTTTTGCATATTGGAGATCAATTGTATAATTTAAACTTGTTAAGGAGATTGAGGTGTGGAATGAAAATAATTTCTGTATGACTCTGCATATAATTCATCAGATATAGTATGGAAAAAATTGAGACTCATTTATTAGGCCATAAAAGTAATATCTCTAGAACTAATGGAATTACAAAGAAAAATATTAGAAATATCTCAAAATAAAATTCATGCAGGAAATGATAAGGATATTTTCTCAGATATGATTTCACATACTATAAAATTTGACCCAGTTAATTGGTGGAAATCACAGCATTTCCTGTCAGCTTTAGGAATAGTGTTAATCATATTTGTTCTGTTGCTCATGATTCTTGCCTGTTCAGGACAGTGATTTTGAAGACAATTGCAAAGTGTAACAGCCATGGGACATGCAAATAATATGGTGTTAGCAAAAGCACTTCAATAATTTCCCCAAGTCGAAGAGCTTGGCCAGTAGTCAATGATGGGTAAGACTCTCAGAGGAGGGTAACCTAAGACAGGCATGGTCACCTTGACTAAAACAAAAAGGGGGAAATGTTGGAAACTGAAGCACAGTGGCCTCTCAAGGAGAGATGTGCTGTCTCCATGCTGGTGCTGTCTCCATGACTACACTTGCAACCTAAGGAATGTGGTGATTGGGAGTTGCCGGCAAATGGGCTGAAACTGTTAAAGGCTGAAAGAAAAGATGAGCTCATACCTTTTGTAATGAATAGAACACTTAGACTTTGTACCTTGAGATAAGATTTTTAAAAATTCCTTAGACTATAGGTAATGCTGATAGTTAATATGTGTTGCTCCTTAATGTCACATATGCTATGCTAATGCTAATGTTTATGCTTAATGGCATGTAGGCTGCTGTGGACCTGCTTGTAGATACATACACTGGGGTATATAAAGAGCCCCTTGTAAACAATAAAGTTGTCTGATGAGCTTGAGGCTTCAATGCTCTTGGAACCCCTGATCCCAATCTCTCTTTGTCTTTCATTCCCAATACCCTTCGGTCCATCGACTCCAACAAATAAGTATAAATATACATGAATTAAACTTACCAATGAAAAGACACTCATGGCCAAAACAATCTTGAAAAAGACCAAAGAGGAGTCATGTGTCCTGATTTCAAAACACATTACAAAGCCACAGAAACCAAAATAGTATTGAATTCACATAAACATAGACAAATACACCAATGAAACAGAACTGAAAGGCCAGAAATGAAACCATATTTCTATGGTTAACTGATTTCGAAAAGGGTACCAAGTACATTAAATGAGAAAGAAAGACCTCTTCAAAAAATGGTGCTAGAACACTGGATGTCCATATGCAAAAGAATGGAAGTTACACCATATATAAAAATTTTAAAAAAATGGATCAGGGTCCTAAACATAAAGTTAAAACCATAACTCTCTGAAGAAAAGATAGGGAAAAAAATTCATGAATTGTGTTTGGCAATGTTTTATTAAACATGACACCAAAAGCATGAGCAACAAGTGAAAAAAATAATCTGGACTTGATCAAAATTTAAAACTTTCATGCATCAAATAGCATTACCAAAGAAGTAAAAGTAAGAAGTACAGAATGGGAGAAAATAGTTGCAATATATATCATAAAGGTTTAATATAAAAACACATAAAAACTACTACTAGTGCAAGTTATTAATAATAAGATAGTGTATGGGAGTTCTATGTTTTATACATGATTTTTTGGTAAACCTGCAACTTCGCTAATAAAAATATACAACTAAAAATATCCCATTTTAACCACCTTCAAGTGTATAATTCAGTGGTATTAATCATATTCACAATTTTGTGTTACCATCATCACTATATTACAAAATTTTTCACCACTCCAAACAAAAACTCTGTATACATTACACATTATCACCCCATTTCCCTCCCTCCCCTGCACCAGTAATCTACTTTCTGACTCTATAAATAGGGTTATTCTACATATTTCATAGCATTTATTTTTTTTCTTTTTAAAGAGGCTTTAGATTCCATAAATTGAAAATATAGGGGGATTTCCACATACCCCACCACCTTCCCCTCTCCCACTTTTCCCCATTAACAAAATCTTTCGTTAGTGTGGTACAGTTGTTACAATTGATGAACACATATCGAAGCATTGCTATTAACCATGGTCAACAGTTTATATTATAGTTTATACTTTGCATCACACAATTTTACAGGTTTTGAGAAAATGTATAATGGCCTGTATCCATCATTGTAATGTCATGCAGGACAGCTCCAATGTCCCAAAAATGCCCCATGTTATACCTATTCTTCCTTCTCCCTCCCCTCAGAACCTCTGATGATCACTGCCTTTATGTCAGTTGCAAGATCTTCCATTGCTATAATACTCTACTTTAGTCCATAGTTGCATTTCCCCTTATATTTGTTCATTCCTCAGTCTTGAGAATTTTAGGGTGGTGATGCCAACTCTGTTTCTGATTGAGAGGGGCCTTAGATCCCATGTGGAAGATGGATGGAACTGTCTTACTTGCAGTTGTAGATAACATCTTTTGGGGGGATGGGCATTTTTCATCATCATCTTTTTGTTAGTTGTCCTGGGTCAGTCTAATGAACTAGAGAGTTAGTTGTTGCAACACTGCTGAGATTCAGGGCTCAACCAGCATATGAACAGACCAAAGATTTAAGCCTCTGGTACATATATTTCATATAATTTAAATCAAATAATGTTTGTCATTTTATGTCTGTTTTATTCCATTCAACATGATGTTCCCAAAGTTCATCCATTTTTGCCTTTGTTTCCAGGCTGCTATGACAAATGCCACCCAATGGGTTGGCTTAACAAGTATTTATTGGCTCATGGTTTCAGAGGCTAAATCTCACTTCCTCAGGGGGTCAGTAGCATTCTGGGCTGACCAGCAATCCTTGGCTTCCTTGGCTCTTCTGTCACATGGCAATGTCTTCTCCTTTGTCTTCCAGGCACACAAGTATTACTGTCTTCTAACTCCTCTCCATGGCTTTCTCTCTGTATCTGAATTTCTTCTGTTTATAAAGGTTTCCAGTAATCTTGATTAAGCCCACTGTTAAAGAGCTGTGCCACCCCTTAACTAAAATAACAGACTCAATAGAGCATATTTACAATGGGTTCACTGACACACATTCAGCATATAGATGCATTGCCTTCCTCCCAGCATGGGACATGACTGCTGGGGATGAACCTCCCTGGCACTGAGGGATTATTACCAAGAACCAGCTGATGATGTAACTAGAAAAAAAAAACCTTGAATAAAGGGGTCAACTCAGACCGGTAGGATATCTCAGCCTACATGTAACATCAGGTGTTAAAAACTCCTTTTTGACTTTGGATAAAAGGGGGAAATGGAAAGAACAAGTAAGTTTATATGGCTATAAGTCTCCAAAAAATAACTGGAAGGTCATCAGAGGGGTGGCACTTATGTACGACTCAGCAGGGTACCAGAGACAGCCAAGGTAGATGGAAACCCAGGTGCTGGTACTCCTGAGGGCTGCAGAGACCCACAGGTTCTACAGTTATGGCAGATAGCTCTGGAGTTCAGGGCCATGTCAGTTGGCCCTACTTTGGAGTTTGTATTCCTGTGTGTGATGGAGTTGGACTCAGATGTGACCTGGTATGGTGGTTGACAATTCTGAAAAGAGGCCAAAAGCAAAATATAAAAAAGCAATTGTGTGCTGCATGGGAGGCCCTACTAAAAGTGAAACACTTAACCCAATAGTGTCTGGTCACTCTAAAGACTTCCATCCCTATCCAGGGGTGGATTGCAAATACTAAAAGCAAGACAGAAATGATGGCATTATAGTACCAAAGGACCAATTGGCAAAAGCTTTATTCACTTTAAATTTCCTTAATGTACATGATTCAATAATGCCTGCTGAAAGGCATTATCCATTGAATAAGAATAAAGAAAAGGTATTGTGTGACTCAGCTGAATATCAGCCAATATATTGGAAAAATGTATTAACACTTGGCAAAAGGGAAAGGTTAAAGTATGGAGGCGAGGATATGCTCTTGTCATTACAGAAGACGGGGAACAAATTTGGCTGCCAGCTTGATGGATTAAACTGCAGATAGAGGAGAAGAAAGACTTTAGATGATGCTTTCTCCTCTCTTGATCATATTAATGGTAACTCTGGGTCATGCAGGTGAAAATCATACTTATTGGGCATATATTCCTAACCCACCTCTAGTATGTCCTCTAACATTGAGATCCATCATTTCCTATATTTTTGAATAAAACACATGTGTTTCCTGGGTATATAAATGACAGACCACCCTTAAAACCTGATGAAGAAGGGAAGGAAATATATAATCTTACCCTTCCTTTCGATCACAGACCATTATGTATTGGAAAAAGTCCCCCTTGCATGCAAACAAAAAATCAGACTATGGTTATCATGAAAAGTAATGGTACCAAATTATTAATAAGTTTGTTTCCCTCATATAATTCTTTCTTAACTAAAAAGCAAAATTATAATTGTCCACCCTGAGAACCTGAAGAGAAAGAGGGATGGTAGGAATGCCATATAGCAAGAGGATCTGTCATTTTTAATGATTCCTATGGAATAGTGTGGGAAAGTGCTCCTATGGAGACCCCCAAAGAATATAATGGCATATTTATATGGTATGGACTTAACAACAAGGGTCAACGAGTTAGTAATATGCATTGTCCTTTTTCAGAATCTCTATTCTTGGGTGAACAAGTGGTATATACTAACAATTTTCCTATTTGGAAATGTAAAGGAAAATGGTTACCAACCCCTTGGATTAATGACACCTATAATCTTAATATACATAAAAACTTGTGGGAAGTATTTCTTGGAATTGCCCTTACTTATGAATGGATTGGTAATTACAGTCAAACAGGTAAATATCTACAATTAAATCAAAGCTATGAATTGAAAGCATGGGTCAGGGATCATTTCTTATTCATTACTGGAAAAAATAACTATAAAAGATAATGCCTTGTTTTATAAAAATGGTGCCTTGTATACATGTCTGTCAGAAAGTGTGTTGCAGGATGGAGACACCATCACAATGGCCAGAAGATGATGAGGTATATGGATTCCCATCCAAATGAACCGAATATGTCAGCCATCACCTGGAAGTCAGCTATTGCTTCACATGGTGCAAGAAATCCTGAAATGGACAAAAAGATTTGTTGGACTCCTAATAATTAATATAATGGGACTAATTGGAATCATCACAGCTGCTGCAACCACTGCTGTAGCTTTGCATGAGACTGTTCAGACTCAACAATACATGCATGATTGGCATAAAAATGCTTGTAATTTGTGGCATAGCCAAGAGCACATTGATGAACAGTTAAATAATCAGGTTAATGATTTAGAATTGGCTACTTTGCATATTGGAGATCAATTGTATAATTTAAACTTGTGAAGGGGATTGAAATGTGATTGGAATGAAAGCAACTTTTGTATTACTCCCCTTGCCTATAATTCACCTAATAAAGAATGGAAAAAAAATTAAGAATCATTTGCTAAGCCATAAAAGTAATATCTCTCTGGAAATAATTGAATTACAAAGGAAAATATTAGAAATGTCTCAAAATCAAAATCATGTAGCCAATGATAAGGATATTTTCTCAGATATGATTTCACATATTACAAAATTTAACCCAGTTATTTGGTGGAAATCACAACATTTCCTGTCAGCATTAGGAATAGGGCTAATTCTATTTGTTCTGTTGCTCATGATTTTCACCTGTGCTGGACAGTGCTTTAGAAGACAACTGCAAAATGTAACAGCCATGGGACATGCAAATAATCTGGTGCTAGCACAAGCAATTTAATAATTTCCCCAAGTTGAAGAGCTTGGCTGGTAGTAAATGACGGGTAAGACTCTCGAGAGGAGGGCAACCTAAGATAGGCACAGTCACCTCGATTAAAACAAAAAGGGGGAAATGTTGGAAACTGAGGTGCAGTGGTCTCACAAGGAGAGACATGCTGTTTCCATGGCTATGCTTGCACCCTAATAAATGGGGTAATTAAGAGTTCCAGGCAAACAGGATGAAGCTGTTAAAGGCTGAAAGAAAAGATGAGCATATAACCTTTTGTAGTAAATAGAACACTTAGACTTTGTACCTTGAGATAAGATTTTTTTGAATTCCTTAGACTATGAATAATGCTGATAGTTAACTGCATGTAGCTGCTTGTTTTCACATACACTGGGGTATATAGAGAGCTCCTTGTAAACAATAAAGTTATCTGAGGAGTCTCTACTCACAGACCCCCTGATCCCAGCTCACTCATTCTTTCTCTTTGTTTCCTTCTCCATTTTCTCTTTCTTTCATTCCTGATACCTTTTGGATCCAAATCTCCAACACTGGGGGAGAGTGTGGACTACAATGTGGACCACTGTCCATGTGGTGCAGCGGTGCTCCAGAATGTATTCACCAGGTGCAGTGGATGTTCTGCTGGATAATGGATACGGAAGAGGTTGTTGATGTGGCAGAGGTGGGGGTGGGTGGGATGGGGAGTATATGAGGACCTCATATTTTTTATTGTATCATTAAAAGAATAGAAAGAAGAAAAATAAATTAATTTTAAAAAAAGAACCTGTTTGGGAACATAATTCAAACTACCACATTCTTGTAGCATGTATCAGAACATCATTCCTATTCCCAACAAAATAATACTCCATTCTACTTATATAACATTTTGTTTATTCATTCACCTATTGATGGACACTTGGGTCACTTCCATCTCTTGGTTATTGTAAATAATGCTGTTATGAAGATAGCTGTACAAGTTTACATTTGACTCAGCATGTAAATGCATTACCTCTGCCCAGCATGGGACATGATTCCTGGGGATGAGCCTCCCTGGTGCTGAGGGATTACTACCAATAACCAGCTGGTGAGGCAACTAGAAAAAGACCTTGAATAAAAGAGGGAAATGGTAAAGACAAATGAGTTTTTATGGCTAACAGACTTCAAAATGAGTCAAGAAGTCTTCAGAGTGGTCGTGCTTACATACATCTCAGCAGGATCCCAAAGAAAGCCAAAGTAGATACAACCCTAGGTACTGGTGTTCCTGATGGCTATAGAAACACACAGGTTCTACAGTTATGATTGATTACTCTGGAGTTCAGTGCCTTGTCATGGGCCCTACTTTGGAATTTGTGCTCCTGAGTGTGATGGAGTTGGACTCAGATTGACCTTTCTACACATGCCTCTCCTGTCACTATTACTGAATATGTGGTTGGCACTGGGGTTGGTGTATACTCAGGAAACTTGAATCTCTGAACTGGCCATGTGCCAGCTGGGCCCTGAGCCTCAGCAGAGAGTTGCAACTCCTTCTCTCAGGTCAGCTAACAGGGAAGTGAGGATGGTCAACCACCATACCAGGGAACCAAGAGGGCCTACAACTACAAGCAGGAGAATCACATCCATCAGCTATGTGGGATCTAAGCCCCCTTTTGATTTAGAGGTAGAGTGGACATCACCATCCCAGGGTCCACAGGATGGAAGAATAAAATATAGATTAGAGTTGACTTACTGGTATTCTACTATAGAACTATTGTGACTAGCAAAGGGAGAAATTGTATCATTGATGTGGAGATAGTGGCCGTGATAGTTGCTGAGGGCAGGGAGAGGGAAGAAGAGAAGTGATGTGGGGGCATTTTTGGGACTTGGAGTTGTCCTAAATTATTTGCAGGGACAGATGTTAGACATTATACATTCTACCATAACCCACTGAATGGATTGGGGGAGAGTGTAAACTACAATGTAAACTATAATCCATGTGGTGCAGCAGTGCCCCAAAATGTATTCACCAGATGCAATGAATGTGCCACAATGATGAAAGAGGTTGTTGAGGAGGGAGGAGAGAAGTGGGGTGGGCTGTGGGGTATATAAGAACCTCTTATACTTTTTTTTTTGATGAGAAATGGCCATAGAGTTTATTTTTTATTTATTTTTATTTTTTTTATACACTGGTGGAAAAAGCTTTCTTTTTTTTCTTTTTTTAATTTGATTTTGTAAAAATATTACATTAAAAAAATATATGAGGACCCATTCAACCCCACCACCCCCACCCCACCACTCCCCACCCAGCAACACTCATTCCCATCATCATGACACAGCCATTGCATTTGGTAAGTACATCTCCTCTTATACTTTTTAATGTAACAAATTTTTTTGTGATCTATGTGTCTTTTTTAAAAAAAAAGACAATTAAAAAAAGAGCAAAAAATAAAAAAAATAAAAATAAAAGCAGTGGCCACCAGAGTTTCAGAAGGGAGGGAGAGTGAAGAATAGGTGTTACATGGGGGCATTTTCAGGACATTGGAATTGCCTTGCATGACACTGAAACAATGGATAACATACATTATATATTTTGTAAAAATCTGTAAAATTGCATGGATCAGAGTGTAAACTATAATGTAAACTATAATCCATTTTTAGTAGGAATGCTTCAATAGGTGTTCATCTATTTTAACAAATGTACCAAATTAGTGAAACATGCTGTTAATGTGGGAAAGTGTGGGAAGGGGAGGGGTGGGCCATATTGGAATCTCCTTTTTTTAGGTAATGTCTATGTATTCTAAAGCCTCTTTAAAAAATAAAAATTATTAATTAAAAAATAAAAATTACAATCTAAAAAAAAGTGTACCTGTGAGTCCCCTATTTCAATTATTTTGCATATATACCTAGAAGTGGAATTGCTGAGGCATATGGATAATTCTGTGTTCAACTTTCTGAGAAAGTGTTTTCCACAAAGAATACACCATTTTACAATCACATCAACAATGCACAAGAGTTCTGATGTCCCTGCATCCTCATTAAAACTGGCTTTTTTTGTTGTTGTTGTTGCTGTTTTTAATAATTTTTAAATATTAACCATCCTATTGAATGTGAAGTGGTGGTATGTCATTGTGGCTTTGATTTGCATTTCCTGGATGACAAATGATGTGGAATATCTTTTCATGTACTTGTAAGCCATTTGTATATCTTCTCTGAGAAAATGCCTGAAAGTTTCAAAAGTCAAAACTATTTTGGAACTCCAGAAACCAGAACACTGTGCAGCATCCAGGAAAGAGTGGGATGAAGAGGCTGATAAATTACAGTAAAGAACAGTAAATTTCTCTCCCCATGCAGCAGCTACCTGCACCCATCTCCCACTCACATGGCAGGTGAGAGGTCCAGCTGTGGGCTAGCTTACTGGTGACAGAAAAGAATGTAAAAGAGGTTCTGAGCAGGAAGCATATGTGGTTCAAGTGATAAGGCCTCTGCCTACCATTTGGGAGGACCCAGGTTTGATCCTGGGCCCTCCTGGGGAAAAAGAAGAGAAAGCATGCCTGCACAGCAAGCCAGTGCCCACATGGTAAGCCGAGTGCCCATACAATGAGCATGCAGTGAGGCAAGTGCCCATACAGTGAGCTGAGTGCCCACATGGGTGCCCGTGTGGTGAGCTTAGTGTGTGTGTAGTGAGTCAGTAGCCTTGTGGTGAGCTAAGTGCCTGTGCAGCAAGCCAAGTGCCTGAACAGCAAGTTGAGTGCCCATACAAGTGAGTCATATAGCAAGATGATGACATAACAAAGGAGAGATGAAGGGGAGAGTCAAGGTGAAGCACAGCAGAAACCAGGAACTGAGGTGGTGCAATTGACAGGGAACCTCTGTCCACATCAGAGGCACCCAGGATCAAATCCTGGTGAATCCTAGAGGAGCAAAACAAGAAGAGAAAACAAAAAAGAAAAATAGATATACAAGATCACACAGCAAATGGATACAAACAGCAAGGCCAGGGTGGGGGGAGGGGAGGAAAATATTTCTAAAAAAATTTTTCTGAGGGGGGAGAAGGAAAAATAGATATAATATGGGGATATTTCTGGGGACATTGGAATTGTCCTGCATGACACAGGAATGACGGATACGGTCATTATATATTTTGTCACAATGTACAAAATTGCACAGGAAAGAGTATAAACTATAATGTAAACTACAATCCATGGTTAGTCGCAATGCTTCAATATGTGTACATCAATTTTAACAAATGTACCACGCTAATGAAGGATGTTGCTAATGTGAGAAAGTATGGGAGGAGAAGGAAGTGGGACATATGGAAATCCCCTATACTTTTTTCCTTTAAGATTTATATTATTTATTTATTTCTCCCCTCCCTCTCATTGTTTATTTACATTTGCTGTGTCTATTTGTTGTGTGCTGGTCTTTTTTTTTTTAGGAGGCACCAGGAACTGAAACCAGGACCTCTGGTGTGGGTGGGAGGTGCCTAATCTCTCAAGCCATCTCCATTCACTGCTTTGTTACATCTCTCATTATGTTTTCCTTGTGCTTCTTGTTGTGTCAGCTCACCATGCCTTCCCATTGCATCAGCTTGCTGTATTGGTTGTCATCTTTAGGAGGCACTGGGAACTGAAACTGGGGCTTCCCATGTGGTAAGCAGGAGCTCAATTGCTTGAGCCACATTCACTTTCCTATGTAACATTTATGTAATCTAAAGTTACTTTAAAATAAATTAAAAAAATAAAATAAACTTCTCTCCCCCAATACCAGGGGTGGGCACAGTCAACCAATGCATTTGATTTGTGACTTCAGATTTTTGGGGGCCAGGTTCTGCTGGCAGCCATTGTTTCAATCAACACTGGATAAAGACAGTGGTAGCTGCTGTGTCAATCTGCCCCAGTCAAATGTCACAGTGGATAAGACTGAAAGATGCTATGCTTCCTCGGGGCTGTGAAGAACATTTACTTGAAGGGTTACATTTGCTGGGCAGGCCAAAAAAGCTCAGCTCTGGGGAGCTGTGAAAGATGCTTTAAGTGCCCTTTCTCAACCCCTCCTCAGGGCATTTTGGAGCCAGTCTATGACCCCTTTAGGGTCTCTGGCCTTGTTTTGGCTGGGGAAGACCTGGGAAAGTCCTGGCCAGAATGCCCCTCTCATACCAGAACTTGCTTTCCAGGAAAATGCAACTGGAGATAATGAAAGAAGTGTAAGCAACTAGAAAGGCAGACAATTTGGGGGAAAGGTTTGTCCTGGAGGAGGAAGTGATGCCTGGGAAACAGAGGGGACAACCAAATTCCTCTAAACAGAAGTATACAAGTAAAGGGCAAGAGCCTAGGACAAGACACTGGACCAGAAAGATAGAGAAAGTCCTGCAAACTATATTTGCCTTCCACACACCTTCCTGATAAGAGGGCTGAAGCAACAGAGATTTTCACCAGTTGGTTACAAAATTAAGAAATAGATGTGTGTCCTGCCATGGCCCACTGGGTGTACTGGGGGACAGTGTAGACTACAATGTAGACCACTCTCCATGTGGTGCAGCAGTCCTCCAAAATGTATTCACCAGGTGCAGTGAATGTGCCACGATGATGGAAGAGGTTGTTGATGTGGGAGGAGTGGGGTAAGGGGGGTAGGGGTATATGGGGACTGCATATTTTTTGAATGTAACATTTAAAAGAAAATAAGGAAGAAAAAATTTAAAAACAGGGAAAAAAATCTCATTGAATAAAACCCCAGAATGAAGATTTTTAAATATTAAAAGCTACAGTGTGCAACAAATGAGTACCACACAAAGGAGAAACAAAAAAGCAAGAGGGGTAGAAGGAATATTCAAATAAATAATGACAGAGGACTTCCAAAACTTACCCCCAAAAAAACAAAAAAAAACCCATGAACTGCACATGCAAGAAGCCCGGAGAAGGTCATACAGGATAAACATGAAGAAAAATACACCCTGTCATATATTGATCATACTGTTGAATGCAAAGTACAGGGGAGAATTCTGAAAGCCTTAAGAGAAAAGCAACCTAGTATGTACAAGGGAGTCTCAATTAGATTGAGGGCTGATTTCTCATCAGAAACCATGGAGACAAGTAGGCAGTGGATTGAAATACTTAATGTGTTGAAAGAAAACTATTGCCAACCAAAAATTTTATATCCATCAAGACTTTCTTTTCAAAATGAGGGAGAGAGCTCTGCATGCTCTGGCTGTGCCCCCTGGGACCCAGGAGAGCAACAAGGGATGTGGTGTGTGACCCATGGAATGGGCAGGTCGCAGAGAACACTCATGGCCCAGTGCCTTGGGATCCCCCCCCATGTCCCCAGCCCCACAGTAGCATTTTGACTGCCATGCACTTACCCTAGGAATCATTGCACAGAAACTATTTCATTTGTCTTGGATAGTTTTCCTGAGGTGGAGTTAGCAAGAATTATAGAGATAAAACCAGAAAGACTCTCCAGAAGGCTTTGATTTTCTTATGCAGATTTTCCTCAAAAATGGAACATCAGACCAGGGGCTGAGCTGCAGTGCTGCCTCCTTCCCAGAGACTTGGGTGTCCTCCAGCATCATATCAGTGACTGGGCTCAAGGGGCTGCTCCCCAAACCCACTCAGTGAATGGGATGAAGACAAGATGGCAGCAGAGTAAGGAGCTCCTGGAGTCAGCTTGTGAAACAGTGCAGTTGGTGGTCACCCAGAGCTATGTAAAGCACCTGTCTGGAGGATCCAGGAGACCAGAGGAGTATCCTAAACATCAAGAGAGTGCAGAAGGAGGATACTACCCATCTGCACAGAGGAATAATGAGTAGAGCCATGGAGGTTAGTGCCATGGTATGCAAGCTGCCTCAGGAGCTATTCTATGATTGGAGTTGGAAGTTCCATTTCCCCCAATAAAAACGGGAGGAAAACATGGGGTGGCACTGACTTCAGCTACTGATTAGTGGATTCAGTGGGCTGAAGTAGAATCCTAGGTACAACTAAACTTTGAGCCTGTCCAGATCAGAGGGAAGCTGGTGGCTGACATTTTTACTCCACCCCAGGCATGAGGGGAAGAGGCACTGACTGAAAATCATAGTGCTTGTAAGGAGTGGCTTCTTTCCACTAAGGTTGGATTGCAGGTCTAGCCTAAACACCAGTCCCACCTCTGGCAGGGAGGAGGCTGGCGTAACCTGCTTCCCCTCTCTGGGAAGCTGCAAGTAACACCACAGACGCTGATGGCCATCCTACTTTAGGGGTGTAAGCTGCATCAGGAGCTATTACATGGCTGGAGTTGGGAGCTCCATTTCCCATAAATGGTGGAGGAAGAGACAGCTGTCCACTGACCTTAGTTACTGATTAGTGGACTCAGCTGGCTAAAGTATAATTTTAAAGACAAGTAGGATCCGACTGAGTCCAAGTGGGAAAGAGCCCAGTGGCCATCATTTTGACTCTGCACCCTGGCATGAGTGGAAGGTGGGCTGACTGAAATCCAGTGAAGTTAAAGATGGGCTTCTTTCCACCAAGATCAGACTGCAGCCCTAGCCTAGGCTCCAGCCCCACCTCCAGCTGAGAGGTAGCTGACGGGACCTGCACCAGTCTCTCCAGGTAATGTGCAAGTGCCTCCACTGGAATAGGCTGAATAGTTGGACACCTGGGGCTGCATCCCCACATGCCAAGAAAACAGTAGAGGAGCTGGGTATCCTCAGCCTCTTCAGACAATGGCAGGAGTTTTCAGCCCACACAAACTTTGTTGAATACCTTTAAGCCCATCTCCATCTCTGTGCCCCCAAATGATAGGAGGGGCTGGTGTTCCTTTAACCTCTCAGGGCAACTTCAGGCAGTTTTGGCCTACACAAGCCTGACTGTTGGGCACCTGTGGCTCCACTGCCATACCCAATAGGACAAGAGTTGGACTATGATTGCCCAGCCTCACTGGGTAACTGAAGGTGCATTTGGCCCACAAAGCCTGGTCTAGTGGGTACTTGTGGACTGACACTCACCCCCCAATAGGAAAGTGCAGCGGCTTGCTCGGTCGGTAGAGGTGGGGTCTGGCTGCGGACGAGGGGTCGGTCCAGCTCAGGACAAGGGGTCGGTCCCGCTTGGGACGAAGGGTCGGTCCCACTTGGGACGAGGGGTCGGTCCGGCAGCAGACGAGGGATCGGTCTCACAAGGGGTTGTGCGGTTCGGCTGACGGGGTCGCCCGGCGAAGCCGGCGACGAAGGGGTCGCCCGGAGAAGCAGGCGATGAACTGGGGACAAGGGAGGCCAGGCCCTTGTCGGGGGCTCTCAGGACTGGAGGGCACACGGCAGAAGAACTACCGCAGAGACAAGGTAAACACGCAAGTCCACTTTATTGAGGGAGAGGCAGCAGTTTTATAGGGGCTGGGGAAGGCTGATTGGTTGAAGCCACGCCCTGTTCTGATTGGTTGCCGGCGAAAGTCAGTGGGCGGTACTGGATGGGGGAGGGGTGGTGGTTAGGGATTGGCTGTCGCTGTTGCTGGGGGAAGGGGCAGGGTTTAGTGATTGGTGGCTGCTGTTGCTGGGGTAGAGGGCAGACTTGAGTTTCCCGCCCACGCCTGGCTGTTGCTGCTGTCAGGGGAGGGGAAAAGGGCAGACTGGAATTTTCCGCCCTGCGCCTGCGCAGGGAGAAAGAAGAAGAAGGGTGCCGCCCCACAGGCATCGTGTGGCGCCATCCGGGAGGAGGGGCGGCCGCGGAAGCATGGCTGCCGAGAAGGGGAGACCCGAGGGCACTCTGTGCCCATGCCGAGCTCCCTTCAGGGGTGGTAGTGAGTCCGACCAGCCACCCTATTATGGGGGCAGCGGCTTGGCCTGCCGCGGCTGCTCCCCCGCCAGGCCAGCAAACCACACTTCAGCCCGAGGGGTGACCGCAGGAAAGAAGGGGGCTGGTTTTTCCATAGCCTTTTTGGGCAATGGCAGACCTTTGGCCTGCATGAACTGGACTATTGGATGCCTATGAATCCACCCCCACCCCCAATAGGATAGAAGGGGTCTGGTGTCTAAACAGCCTCTCTGGACAATGGTGGGTACTTTCAGCCAATAGGGACTGAATTGTCAGGTGCCTGTGGATCCAACCCATGTCTTAAGAGGACAGAAGGGGGCTGGTGTTTCCTCAGCTTCTCCAGGTAACAGTGGGTAATTTCAGCCTACAGGAATGAGCTGTTGAGCATTTATGGTTCCATTCCCACCCCCTAAAGGGCAGAAGGGAGAGTACTCAGGGCAACTGCAGGCATATTTGGCCCACAGAGATTAGATAGTTGGACATTCCAGAGAGTCCATTTCCACCACTGGTAGGGAAGGGGTCTACAACTGTGCTACAACTGTGGTCATTCTGGACCCACACAGCATAGATTGCTGACCAAAATTATAGCCCCATCCCTGCTTCATCAGTATCTCCGGATGACTATAAACAATCTTGTTGTGCCCAACTTGGATTATTATACATGGCTACAGTTCTGTTGCCACCTGTGACAGACGAGAAAGGTGGGAGAAGCTTCATCACTTCCTGGGGCAACAAGGGCAACTTCAGCCTCCATAGCTTACAGCACCAACTACATCCTTGGCTATTAGCAAAGGAGAAAAAATAGGAAATCCCTAAAATAAATGGAGAAACTGCACCCAGAATAAATACATCTAGGAAGCCAGATGTGGAAATGCCAAAAAAAATTACAATCCATTTCAAGAAACAGGAAGAGACGGCCCAATTAAAGGAACAAGATAAGCCTGCAGATGACGTAAAGGAGTTGCAACAACTAATCTTAGATGTTCAAACAAGTCTCCTTAATAAATTCCATGAGATGGCTAAAGAGATTAAGGATATTAAGAAGACACTGAATGAGCACAAAGTAGAATTTGAAAGCATACCTAGAAAAATAGCAGACCTTATGGGAACGAAAGGTGCAATAAATGAAATTAAAAATATGCTGGAGGCACATAAGAGCAGATTTGAGGACGCAGAAGAAAGGATCAATGACCTCAAAGACATGGCCTCCAAAAGTGAACAAACAAAAGAACAGATGAAGAAAAGTGTGGAAAAAATTGAACAGGGTCTCAGAGAATTAAATGACAGCAAGAGATGTGCAAACATACATGTCATGGGTGTCCCAGAAGGAGAAGAGAAGAGAAAAGGAGCAGAAGAAATATTTGAAGCAATAATGGTGGAAAATTTCCCAACCCTATTGAAGGACATAGATATCCCTGTCCAAAAAGCACAACGTACTCCCATCTGAATAAATCCAAATAGACCAACTCAGAGACACATAATAATCAGAATGTCAAATGCCAGAGACAAAGAGAGAATTCTGAAAGCAGCAAGAGAAAAGCAATGCATAACATATAAGGGATACCCAATAAGATTAAGTGCTGATTTCACATCAGAAACCATGAAGGCAAGAAGGCAGTGGTATGACGTATTTAAGATAGTGCAGGAGAAAAACTGCCAGCCAAGAATTTTATACCCAGCAAGAATATCTTAAAAATGAGGGTGAGGTTAGAATATTCACAGATAAACAGAAACTGAGAGAGTTTATAATAAAAAGACCAGCTTTGCCGGAAATAATAAAGGAATGTTACAGCCTGGAAAGAGAAGACAGGAGAGAGGTCTGGAAGAAAGTCTAGAAATGACAACTGTATCAGTAACAGTAACTAAAAGTGTCAAATATAAAATGACAGACAAAATGCAAAGGTCAAAATGGATGAAATAAGAACTGCCTTTACAGTAATAACATTAAATGTTAATGGCTTAAACTCCCCAATCAAAAGACAGACTGCCAGAATGGATAAGAAAATATAAGCCATCACTATGTTGTCAGCAAGAGACTCACCTAAGACCCAAGGATATAAATAAATCAAAAGTGAAAGGTTGGAAAAAGATATTCCACACATGCAGCAACCAAAAAAAAAAAAAAAGCTGGGTAGCTATACTTTTAACAAATGATATGATATAGACTTCAAAAGAAAAACTGTTATTAGAGACAAGGAAGGACATTACATATTAATTAAAAGCATGATTTGCCAGGAAGAAATAACAATCATAAATACATATGCACATAACCAGGATGTCCCAATATACATGAGGCAACCACTGGCAAAACTGAAGGGAAAAATAGACATCTCTACAATAATAGTTGGAGACTTCAATACACCACTTTCAGCATTGGATAGAACATCTGGGCAGAAGGTCCAAAAGAAACAGAGAGCTTGAATAATATGATAAATGGACTAAACTTAACAGACATATGCAGAACACTGTACCCCAAACCAGAAGGATATACATTCTTTTCAAGTGCTCATGGATCTTTCTCCAGGATAGACCATATGCTGGGCCACAAAGCAGATCTCAATAAATTCCACAAAATTGAAATTATGCAAGGTATTTTTTTATCATAATGGAATAAAGTTGGAAATCAACAAGCAGCAAATAAAGGGAAAATTCACATATACATGGAGATTAAACAACACACTCTTAAATAATCAGTGGGCAAAATAAGAAATTTCAAAAGAAATCAATAAATATCTTGAGACAAATGACAATGAGAATAAAACATATTAATACCTATGGGATGCTCTGAAGGAAGTGCTGAGAGGAAAATTTGTAGCCCTCAATGCTTACATTAAAAAAGAAGAACTAAAATCAATGACCCAACTACATAGCAGGAGGAACTAGAAAAAAGAACAGCAAACTAATCCCAATGCAAGTAGAAGGAATGAAATAACAAAGATCGGAGCAGAAATAAATGAAATTGAGAACAAAAAAAATAGAGAAAATGAACAAAACCAAAAGTTGTTGCTTTGAGAAGATTAACAAAATCAACAAACCCTTAACTAGACTGACTAAGAAAAAAAGAAGATACAAATAAATGAAATAAAAAGTGAAAAGGGGAAACTTACTACTGGCCCCACAGAAATAAGAGAGATCATAAGAGAATACTATGAACAACTTTATGCTAAAAAAACTAGACAATTTATATAAAATTGAAAAATTCCCAGGAATGTACAAACAACCAACACTGATGCTAGAAGAAATAGAAGACATCAACAAACAAGTAAAGAGATTGAAAGTCATCAAACAGTTCCCCAAAATGAAAAGCCCAGCACCAGATGGTTTCACAGGTGAGTTCTACCAAGCATTTAAAGAACACTTAATACCAATCTTACTCAAGCTCTTCCAAAAAACTGAACAAGAAGGAATACTCATTCTATGAAGCCAATATCATCCTAATACCAAAGCCAGATAAAGATATTAAAAGAAAAGAAAATTACAACCCATTTCTCTAATGAATACAGATGCAAAAATCTTCAATAAACTCCTTGCTAATCAAATCCAACAACACATTAAAAGAATTATCCATCATGATCGAGTGGGTTTTATACCAGGCATACAAGACTGGTTCACCACAAGAAAATCAATCAGCATAATACACCACATTAATAAATCAAAGATAAATCAAATGATCTTATCAATTGACATAGAAAAGGCATTTGACAAAATACAGCAGCTTTTCTTGATAAAAATACTACAAAAATAGGAATTGAAGGAAGCTTTCTCAACTTGATAAAGGCCATATGTGAAAAACCCACAGCTAACATTGTACTTAATGGTGAAAGACTAAAAGCTTTCCCATTAAGCTCAGGGACAAGACAAGGATGCCCACTGTCACCACTGTTGTTCAATATAGTGCTAGAGGTTCTAGCTAGAGCCATCAGGCAAGAAAAAGAAATAAAAGGCATCCAAATTGGAAAGGAAAAATTAAAACCTTCACTATTAGCAGATGATATGATTGTATATCTAGAATGTTCTGAAAAATCTACAATGATTTCAGTAGAGTGGCATGATACAAGATCACTATGCAAAAATTAGTGGTGTTTCTAAACACTAATAATGCACAATCTGAGGGAAAAATTCCATTTACAATAGGAACTAAAATAATCAAATATTTAAGAATAAACTTAACCAAAGATGCAAAATACTTGTATTCAAAAAACTATAATGCATTGCTAAAAGAAATTTTAAAAGACCTAAATAATTGGAAGAACATTCCATGCTCATGGATTGGAAGACTAAATATTATTAAGATGTCAATTC
Source organism: Dasypus novemcinctus (assembly GCF_030445035.2). Lineage (NCBI taxonomy): Eukaryota > Metazoa > Chordata > Mammalia > Cingulata > Dasypodidae > Dasypus > Dasypus novemcinctus. The sequence continues at coordinate 68,633,126 of NC_080704.1, read as the reverse complement.
TACCCAAATTGATATACAGATTTAATGCAACCCCAATAAAAATTCCACCAGCATTTTTTAAGCAAATGGAAAATACAATTATCAGACTTATCTAGAAAAGTAAGAGGTTCCAAATAGCCAGAAACATCTTTAAAAGGAAAAGTGAAGTTGCAGGACTCTCACTTCCAGGTTTTAAATCATATTACCTAGCTACAGTGGAAAAACAGCATGGTATTGGCATAAAGATAGACACATAAGATAAATGGAACCGAAATAATGGTTCAGAAACAGACCCTTACATCTATGGCTAAGTGATTTTTGACAAGCCTGTCAAGCCCTCCTAGTTGGGGCAGAACTGTTTATTCAACAATTGGTGTTGGGAGAACTGGATATCCATAACCGAAAGAAAGAAGACCCCTATCACACATCTTATACAAAAATTAATTCAAAATGGATTAAAGACCTAAATATAAAAGAAAGCACAAAAAAGCTCCTAGGAGAAAATGTAGGGAAACATCTTGAAGACATGGTGGTGGGTGGTGTATTCTTAAACCTTACACCAAAGGCACAAGCAATGAAAGAAAAGATGGATAAATGGTACCTTCTTAAACTCAAACATTTCTGTGATTCAAAGGACTTCATCAAGAAGGTGAAAAGGCAGCCCAGTCAATGGGAAAAAAATTTGGAAACCACTTATCCAATAAGGGTTTGATTTTCATTCTATATACATGAGATCATATAACTCAACAATAAAAGAGCAAGCAATCCAATTAAAAAATGGGCAAAAGATTTAAATAGACATATCTCCAAAGAGGAAATACAAATGGCCAAAAAGCACATGAAAAAATGTTCCATATCACCAGCTATTAGGGAAATACAAATTAAAACAATAATGAGATATCATCTAACATCACATAGAATGGCCATTATTAAAAAAACAGACAACAATAAGTGCTGGAGAGGATGTGGAGAAATAAGACTACTCCTTCACTGTTAGTGGAAATGTAAAATGGACCAGCCTCTGTGGAAGACAGTTTGGTGGTTCCTCAGGAAGCTAAATATAGAACTGCCAATATGATCCAGTGATTCCTTTACTAGGAATATATCCAGAAGAACTAAAAAGTATGACATGAACAGACATCTGCACACCAATGTTCATAGTGGCATTGTTCACAATTGCTAAAAGATGGAAACAACCCAAGTGTCCACCCACCAATGAATTTGGATAAACAAAATGTGGTATATACATACAATAGAATACTATGCTGCAATAAGAAGAAATGCAACTGGGACATATGTGATAACATGAATGAGTCTTGAAGACATTACACTAAGTGAAGTAAGCCAGACACAAAAGGACAAATATTGCATGGTTTCATTAATATGAACTAAATACAAATAATAATCATGGAATTAAAACCTAGAGTATAGGTTATTAGGAGATAAGAGGAGGGTTGAGAACTATGGAGGCTTAACATATGCAGAAGTTTTAATTAACTTGAATGTAAAAATGTGGAGATGTATAGAATTGATAGTAATACATTATAGTGAGTAGTAACTGGTTTATAAATGGGATTGTGGCTGAAAAAGGTAGTCTGGGAAAGTAAATGTCAATAGAAAGAAAGCTGAATAATAATCTAGGGACTGAATAACACAGTGAACTCAGGTGGTTGAGAATTGTGGTTAAGGGTACAAATGCAAGAGAGTCCTTTTGTGAGCTAAAGCAGATGTACATCACTATTGCAGGGTGATGGGGAGATGGAGAAGCATGGGAAAACTATAATTGGTGTGACTTACAGACTGTGATTAACAGCAATACTAAAATATTCTTGCATCATTACCAAAGCTGTACTGCATGGATAATTGAGATGTATGGAAAAAGTGTGCCAAATGTATGCTAAGGACCATGGTTGTTGGTAGTAGTCTGATAATATTGCCTCATAATCTGTAACAAATGTTCCACCAGGGTATGGAGTTGTATGGGAAATCACATCTGTATGATTGTTTTGAAAGTTAACAATATTTGTAACAAAAATATATTTTTAAAAAATAGTATGAGTTGGGGGGAAATTCACCAAATGTAAGATAAGGACTATAGTTGGTAGTAATATTTGGTTGATGCTCTTGCATAGTTTGTAACAAATATTTCACAACTACGCAGAGAGTTGGTGGAGGTGTGATGTATGAGACCCCTGTGTGTTATGTATCTTTACCTTGTAAGTTCACAATCTTTACTATGCACTTATGGTTTATACGTGTTCATATATGAATGATATACTTCAATAAAAATTAAAAATTAAAAAATGAGGGAGAGATTAATACATTCACAGATAAATATTTTTTAAAAATTAAAAAGCTGAAGGAGTTAATCACCACCAAACTTGCCCTAGCAGCAATGCTACAGGGATTTCTTCAGACTAAAAAGAAAGGACATAAATCAGTAGTTCAAAGTGGCATAAAGAAAAAGAAATCCAGGAAGCGGATGTGGCTCAACTAATAGAGCATCTGCCTACCATATAGTAGGCCCAGGGTTTGGTACCCAGGGCATCCTGACCCATGTGGTGATCTGGCCCATGCGCAGTGTGCCACACACATGGAGTGCCATGTCATGTAGTGGTGTCCCCCGCATACGGGTGCCCCACATGCAAGAAGTGCACCCCACAAGGAGAGCTGCCCCTAGTGAAAAAAGTGCAGCACACCCAGGAGTGGCACTGCACACATGGAGAGCTGATGCAGCAAGATGATGCAAGAACAACAACAAAAAAAGTGACACAGTTTCTCGGTGCTGCTTGACAAGAATGCAAGCAGACACTGAGCAACACACAGCAAATGGACTGGACATGGAGAGCAGACAAATGGGGGAAGGGGAGAGAAATAAATAAAATAAATCTTAAAAAAAGGAAAATCCTTCAATAAATGTAATCATTTGGATAATTATAAATGTCAGTATTATTGAAGCATATTATTTGATATCTAACTCCAATTCTTATTTCCTATAGGGGTAAAATTGCACATGCATAAAAAGTAATGATAAATCCATTTGGCATAAAAAGTAATGATAAATCCATTTGGGGGACATATAATATACAAAGACATAAGTGGTAACAAGAATAAAAATGGTGGAAGGATAGAGGGGTATAGGAAAATATTTCTGTATACTATTGAATTTAAGTTGGTATAAAACAATATATGATTGTTATATATTTAGCATGTTAAATTTTAATCCCATGGTAACCACAAGGAAAATAGATGAAAAATATATCCAGATAGAAGAGAGAAGGAACTCAATATGGTACAATGCAATAAACCAAATAAATATAAAGGTAGGCATTAACGAAACAATTGAGGGACAAAACAAGTTTAAGATATACAAAGGCTAAATAGGAAAATAGAAGAATAAAGTCCTGCATTATCAGTAGTGAATTGAAAGGTAAATGGATTGAATTCACCAACCAAAAGTTAGTGATTGGCAGAGTCGGGAAAAAATCAGCATGACCCAAATATATGCTGTCTGCAGGAGACTAACCTTAAATTAAAAGATAAAAGTGTGTTCAAAGTGAAAGGATGGAAAAAAGAATAGCATGCAAAGAGAAACCAAAAAAGAGCTGGGGTAGCTATAGTAATATCGTATAAAATAGACTAGGTCAAAAACAGTTATGAAGTAAGAAGATTGTCATTATGCATAATGAAGGGAACAATTCAACAACAGGAGGTAACAATTATAAATATATATGCACCTAACAGCAAAGCCCCAAAACATACAAAGCAAATGCTGAAAGATCTGAAGGGAGAAATTGTTGGTTCTACACTAATAGTAGGAGACTCTAATACACCATCTGCAATAATGGACAGAGCATCTAGTCAGAGGATCAACAAGGAGACACAAGACTTCAATGATACTCTATACCAATCAGACCTAAGATACATATATATAGAAAACTTTACCAAGGAAAAACAGAATACACATTCCTCTCTAGTGCAGAGATCATTATCCAGGATGGACCATATTTTAGGTCATGGAACAAGTCTCAGTAAATTAAAGAATATTGAAATCATATGATGTATATTCTCTAACCACAAAGGAATGGAGGAATAGAGAATGGATTAGAGTGGACTTACAGATATTCTATTCATGAACTATTGTGATTAGTAATCGAAGAAAAAGTAGCATTGGTGTGGAGAAATTGGCCATGGTGGCTGCTGGGGATAGGGAATGGGAAGAAGAGATGTGATGTGGGGGCATTTTCGGTGATTGGAGTTGTCGTGGATGGTGCTGCAGGGACAGTTACCAGACATTGTATGTCCTCCCATGGCCCACTGGGTGGACTGTGGGAGAGTGTGGGCTATGGTGTGGACCATTGACCATGAGGTGCACTGGTGCTCAGAGATATATTCACCAAATGCAATGAATGTCTCATGATGATGGAGGAGGTTGTTGTTATGGGCAGAGGAGTGGTGTGAGGGGGGTGGGGGGTCGATGGGGACATCATATTTTTTGAATGTAACATTAAAAAAATAAAGAGGAAAAAAAGGAAAAAACAAAAACAAAGGAATGAACCTAGAAATCAAGAACAGAGGGAGAAATGCAAAATTCATAAATAAGTGGAAATGAAATAATATAGTCAAAAACAATGGCTTAAAGAGGAAAACACAAGCAAAAATTAGGAAATATCTTGAGAATGAAAATGATATACAGCATACCAAAACTTAAGGGATGCTGCAAGGGCAGTGCTGAGAGGGAAATTTATAGCTCTAAATGCCTACATTAAAAATGAAAAAGACTTCAAGTTAGAGAACTAATCTCAAAACTGGGAGAACTAGAAGAGGGGTTCTTAAGGGGTCCATGAACTTGTATTGAAATTCAAAAAAACATTATTTTTGTGGGAATGTGTTGGTGTGCATGTGATATATGTATTAAATAATATACAATATAATGTGAACGTAGTAAGGGATCCCTGGTTTTCACCTGATTAGCAAAGGGGTCCATGGAACAAAAAAATGTTAAGGACCCCTTCACTAGAAAAAGAAGAGCAAACTAAACCCAAAGTGAGCAGAAGGAAGCAAATAATATTACAGCAGGGATAAATGAACTAGAAAACAAAAAAGGAACAGAGAGAATGAATAAAACCAAAAGATTGTTCTTTGAAAAAAAATCAATAAAATTGACAAAACTTTAGCTGGACTAAGAAAAAAAGAGAAAGGATACAAATGCAGAAAATCAGAAATAAAATGGGGGAAATTACTACCAATCCTGCTGAAATAAAAAGTACTATAGGAATGCACTAGTCAGAGTTCTCTAGGGAAAGAGAACTGACAGTAGATATCTGTAAATCATATGAGATTTTATAAAACTGTCACATGCAGTCATGGGGGTGCACAAGCCAAAATTCCATAGGGCAGTCTGCAAACCAGGGGCTTCGATAAAAGTCCTTGATGAGTTCCCAGGAGATGCTGGCTGTCTGAAGTAGAGATGGGAATTCTCTCTCAATGCTTTCCCTTTTAAGGATTTCAACTGATTGGATGAGACATCACTCATTGTTGATGACAATCTCATTACTTAATTGTAGATGTAACCAGGCATCTATGCAATCAACTCACTGATTTTATTAAAGTCCATAAAATGTTCCTGTGTTAAAATTAGCCCAGTGCTTGCTTAACTAAACAACTAGGGACCATTACCTAGCTGAGTTGACAAATTAGCTTGACCATCACAAAAAGTATACTATGGACAACTATATGCCAATAAATTACATAATCTAGGTGAAATGGACAAATTCTTAGAAACACACAAACTACTAACATTGACTCAAGAGGAAGTAGAAGATTTCAACCAACCAATTACTAAGACAGAGACTGAAGCAGTAATAAAAAACCCCCCAACAAAGAATACACCAGGACCAGATGATGGCATCACAGGAGAATTCTACCAAACATTCCAAGAGGATTTTACTCAAATTCTGTTCAAACTCTTCCGAATAGCTGAAGAGGAGGGAACACTCTATAATTCATTCTATAAGGCCAACATTACTCTCATATCAAAGCCAGATGAAGACACCACAAGAAAAGAAAACCACAATATTAACCCAATGAAGGAAAAATTAAACACATGATTGTCTCAATCAATGCAGAAAAGGTATTTGATAAAATCCAGCACACATTCATGATAAAAACAGAACACTAGGAATAGAAGCAAACTTCTTGAAAATGATAAAAGCCCAAAGCTAACATCTTACTTATTGGTGAAAGACTAAAATATTTCCCTATAATATCAGGATTAAGACAAGGATGCCCAATCTCACCATTCTTCTTCAACATTGTACTGGAAGTTCCTGAGAAGGAAGGAAGGGAGGAAGGGAGGGAGGGAGGGGCTACACCTTAACTGAAGTAATCTTAGCAAAAGGTCTTACTTACAATAGGTTTATACCCACAAGAATTGATTAAAGAAAATCCTTTTCAGGGGTCCATACAGCTTCAAACCATCACATATGGGGATCCTGTATTTTATGTCAGATTGTTCTATAAACCCACAACTTCTCTAGTAAAGAATAAAAAAGGTATAAGCAACCAAGCATTCATTGAAGAATGAATGAATAAAACAAAATATACACCACGGGATATTATTCAGCCATACAAAAGAATGAATTTTAGGTACAAGTTACAACATGGATGAAAGTTAGAGACATGATGTTGAGTGAAATAAAATACACAAGGAAAATATAGTATGAACTCTAGATATGAAATATCTAGAATATGAAAATTCATGTACACAGAAAGTAGATTGCAGCATACCACGCAAGCAGGTGTAAGTGTTTAAAGAGTTAATGAGTACAGGTACAGAGTTTCTATTTAAGATGACTGAAAAGTTTTGTTATTGGATGGTGGTAGTGGTAGCATAAAATTGTGATTTTAATCAACACCAATGAATTGTATACTTCTAACTGGTAAAAACGTGAAATATTATGTAGTATATATGTTATTCCCACAATATTTTTTAAATATTAAAATAATAACTATATTGAGATACCACTTCACACCCAATAGGATGTCTATTATTTTTTAAAAATAGAAAATAAGTGCCGGTGACAATATGGATAAACTGGGACCCTTGTGCATTGCTGATAGGAATGTAAAATGGTATAGCCATTATGGAAAACACTTTGGTGTTTCTTCAGCAACATAAACATAGAACTACCATATGACCCAGCAATTCTACTTTCTCAGAATATACCCTAAAGAATTGAACCGAAAACTGAAAACAGATATTTGTTTACCAATATTCATAGCAGCATTATTCATAATGGCTAACAAAAGATGAAAGGATAAACAAAATGTGGTATAGACATGAAATGGAATATTATTCATCCATTAAAATGAATTAAGTGCTGATACATGCTACAACATGGATAAACCTTGAAAACATTATGCCAAGTGAAATTACCAACATGCAAAAGGATAGGTATTGTATGATTTCACTTACATGAAATATCTAAAATAAACTGTCTTATAGAGACAGAATATAGATTAGAGTTTACCAGGGAAATGGGGAATGGGAAACTGGATGTCATTTCTTAGTAGATACAGAGTTTCTGCTTTAGTGGATGAAAAACTTTTGGTAACAGATGGTGTTTTAGTTTCCTAGGCTACTCCAGGATGCTTACAGTTTTGAGGTCAAGAAATGTTCAAGTCGAGGCATCATTCATTGTGATGCTTTCTTCCCAAAGACTGGCTGCTGGCGATCCTTGGCTCCTCTGCCACATAGCAAGGCACATGGCACTATCTTCTGTTATCTCCCTTCTCTTCTGAATTTCACTGCTTTCAGCTTTTTGCTTCCATAGCTTTCTTTCTGTGTATTCATTGCATTTATAAAGGATTCCATAATAAGATTAAGACTAATCCTAAATGAGGTGGATCACAGCATTACTGAAGTAGCCTCATCAAAAGTTCCTACTTTCAATGAGTTTGCACCCACAGGAATGGATTAGATTTAAGAACATGTTTTTCTAGGGTACATACAGCTTCAAATCACCAGAGATGGTGTTGATGGTACCACAAATGTGCAGTTAAAAATGATTAAAATGGCAAATTTTGTGTTACATATATGTTACCACAATAAAATAAACACAGATTTACAGACTGGATTACACTCCAAAGACTCAATGATATTCAGTCTATAAGATATGCATTAAAATAAAAATACACAGACAAGTTGAAAATAAAAGGATGGAGAAAGATATACTAGGCAAATATGAATGAAGATAAAGCTGGAACAGCATTCTCTCATGTGACAAAATAAAATACTAATGATAATGAACAATAAGAAAAGAAGATATATCTGTTATAACTGTGGCAGTTTGAGATTATTAATGAACCCTAAAAAGAGAAAGGTAATGTTGTAAACTAATCTATTCCTCTGGGTGTGACACCCTTTAATTTATTAGATTCAGCTGAGATGTCTTTGATTAAATTACCTGTTTAGATTAGGGCTTTGATTTGACCACATCAGTAAGGCATGCCTCAAGGTGAGTCCTGCTCCCTTGGTGGGCTGATATAAATTGACATTCACTCAAGAATACACACAGGAAGAGAGAGAGTTTTTTCATGCTTGATCCTGGGACCATGGGTTGAAATAAGCCATTTGCCTGATAATTTAGAGAAGACATTGAGAAGAAGTTGGACCCCCAGAGCCTTAAAAGGAAGGGAAAGGGGAAGCAGATGTGACTCATGTGATTGGGCTTCATCCTACCATATGGGAGGACCTACATTCGATCCCTGGGGCCTCCTGATTTAAAAAAAAGCATGCCCACATGGCAAACCTTGTGCCTGCACAAGTGCATCATGGAGCAAGATGATGACACAACAAAAGAGAGACAAAGGGGAGAGTAAAGGCGAGGCACAACAGAAACCAGGGTCTGAGATGGCACAAGTGACAGGGAACCTCTCTTCACATTAGAGATCCCCAGGATTGAATCCCAGTGGATCTTAGAGAAGAAAAAGAAGAAGAGAAGACAAAAAGAGAAATAGATACAGAAGATTACACAGCAAATGGACACAGACAGCAAAAAACAGCAGGGTGGGGCAGGGGGAGGAAAAAATTTTTTTAAAAAAGGATGGGAAAGCCCAGGAAGGAGAGACCAGGAAGTGATCAGCAACCATCTTGCTTCAACACATGGCAACTGACTTTGGTGAGAAAGTAACCTTGAGTTGGACTCTTTAGGGCCTTGTAAATGTAAGCTTTTAACTCAAATAAATACCCTTTATAAAGGACAACAGATTTCTAGTACTTTGTATTGGCACCCTTTTGACAGACTAAACCTAAACCTAAAAAAATACAAGTGCAGTTGGAGAATTAATAGATAATGTACACAAAAGAAATTAAGTAGAGATATGGACCACTTGCACAGTACAATTAAAAAGCTTATACTATTTAATATGCAAAAAAGAACTCTACACCCTAAAAACAGCATAGAATCATTCAAGACATCATTCAAGAAGTTTGTGAGCCAAGGCCCATATGGGCTAAATCTATGACAAGGTGGAAGGGTATAGTTTGGCAGTGGAGGGGTATGACAGTGGTGCAGTGATACTTTTGGGTTGGGCGGTGCTAGTGTGTCAGGAGGGTAGGGTGGGGAGGGTTGGTTGGACTGTCCATGGAACTGAAGGGAGGGTTGGGGGAGGGAGAAAATTTGGATTGGCAGGTATGTGATAAAAACAACGTTCGGAATGTTCTTTTGGCAACATGGCAGAGGAGGGTTACTGATTTAGGGTGTTAGATATGGGGGCATTTGGAACACGGCACAGCTGGGGCAGGCTTCTAGGGAATATATGAGTGTTCATCTTATCATAATGAGTTGTATCAGTGGGTGGAGATCCATAGTGAGCAGGAAGGTGTTGGATGCCCATCCTAGGGAGTTCTGCTATGTTCTCAAATAGAGGAGTGGGAGTCTCTTGAGAGCACAGGCAGTGCCTAATAGGGGAGGACAGAACAGTATTGCCAAGACCTCAATGTTGTTGCAAGTAACTATGAATTTTGCTCTTCAAGGAGCGAAGCATGGTGGTTGCTGTAAGTCCCAAGGGGAGGGAGTAGGAGGAATAGAATAGATGGAACATGGGGAATTTGGGGGTGATGGAAGTATTCTACATGATCTTATAATAATGGATACAGGCCATGATAAATTACATCAATTTATAAAAGTGTTTGGTCTAAAATGTAAACCATAATGTAAACCATTCAACATGGTTGACTGTGTTTCACTATTTGTACATCAATTGTAATAAATGTATCATGCACATATAAAAAGTTATTAATAGGGGAAAAGGGAAAAGGAAAATGATGGTAGGTATATGGGAATACCTTATATTCTGTTCATGACATTTCTGTAACCAAAAACCTCTTTGAAGACAAAATGGAAGAAGTAAGACACTGGGGGAATAAATGGAAGAAAATGTCACTATATACACAAGACAACAGATCTTACAGTTCTGAAAAACATCATGTCAAAAATATTTTTAAAATATTTTTTCATTATCATTATAAATCTTAAATTTTTTCATTTTTTATTTTGTATTTTCTTTCTCATTTTTAAAAGTATCATTATTTCATTTTCTTACTAATTGTATTAGGCTATTTTGTTGGCTTCATTTTTTAAGAAGTTTTGGATCACAGAAGGGTTACAATTATGACAGGGGAGGATCATTTGTGTGGGATGTCAGTGATGGGGAATACAGGATCAGCTGGGCATACATATAAGGCATATAAATGTGTTAATTGTTCATGGGGCATTGTCACTATCGGTGGAGATCCACACAATGACCAGAAAGAATATCGAATTCCAATCCTGGGGAACTCTGCCACATTCTCTAATGGAACAACAAGAATCCCCTGAGTACAGGAGCAATGACTAATGAAGGAGGATGGTCCATTGATGTGATCTTAATATTGATGACTGTACTTATGAACTTTACACTTGAAATTGAAACTTAGCCTAGTATTATAGAATGCTTAAGAGTTCCCTCCTGAGGGCCCCCTTGTTGCTCAAATGTGGCCTCTCTCTAAGTTGAACTCAGCATATAAATGCATTATCTTCCCCCCAGCATGGGACATGACTTCTGGTGATAAGCCTCCCTGGCACCGAGGGATTACTACCAAGCACCAACTAACAATGCAACTGGAAAAAGACATTGACTAAAAGTGGGGAAAGGTAAAGAAAAATGAGTACAACTAACAAGGAGATGATGATGGACAAGGACAATTCCAAGGAACAGAGAGTCTACAACTGCAAGCAAGATATTCCCATCCATCTGCTCCATAGGATCAAAGTTCACTCTCAATTAGAGGTGGAGTGGGCATTACCATCCCAGAATTCTCAAGATTGGGGAATGAACTATGGACTAAAGTAGACTTACTGGTATTCTACCATAGACTTATTGTGATTCTAGCAATGGAAGAAATTATATCATTGACATGGAGACACTGGTCACTGGAGGTTCAGAGGGCAGGGAGGGGGAAAAACAGGTGAAATATGGGGGCATTTTTGGGACTTGGGAAGTCTCCTGAATGACCTTAAAATGAAAGATAGAGGCCATTGCATATCTTGCCATAACCTACAAAACTGTGCAGGAGAGAGTGTAAACTACAATGTAAACTATAATTCATGCTTAGTGGCAACACTCCAAAATGTTTTTATCAATTGTAACAATTGTACCGCACTAATGAAGGATGTTGCTAATGTGGGAAAATATGGGGGGTGTAGGGAGCGGGGCATATGGAAATCCCCTCTGTGTTTATGTAACATTTGTGTAATTTAAATATCTTTTTAAAAATAAAAATATATATCTAAAAAAAACAAAGACACAATCAACGTTTCTCAAAAGAGACTATGACTAAGACGTTAAAGGAAGCCCAGTAAATTCCTAAGGCTCGCTATCATACAGTGTATGTTCTCTAGCCACAGTGCAATGACATTAGAAATTAATTTAAAAAGTAAACAATTAGCATACATTTAGGAACAAAATAATATATTAGTAAGTTACCCTTGGGTTAAAAGGAAATCATACATAAAATTTAAAAATCTATAAATGTGAATGACAATACAAACACAACAAATGTAAATATATGAGGCATAGTTAAAGCAGAACTTTGAAGGAAATAAATAAATTTAAATACATTTATCATAAAATCAGTTTTTATAAAACTGCTTTTATAAAAAATCAGAAATTTTAAAGAAAAATTAGCTAAGCATACAATGTAATAGAAAAAGAGCAATAGAACAAAGAAACAAGGAAGATGATAAAAGACAGAAATCAACAGAGAAATCATCGTCTCCCCCAAGTCCAATAGAATAGATAAGCAAAACCAGAATTTGATTCTTTAAAAGGTTCACAGGTCTTTGACAAGATTTATCAAGAATAAAGATGAAAAATGAATATAAAATACAGAATGAGGGAGGGGGCAAGATGGCGGCTGAGTGAACATCCCTGTTAGGGTCTTCTGCAGGGAATCGGCTGGGCGGCGTTGGAGACTCTTTGGGACCGGATTGTTTCAGGATTTTTGCTGGTCCGGAGGTGTCTGGACATCGATTTGCAGGGAAGGTAACAGAGAGGATTCGTCTGTGAAATATACACGGAGATCCCAGCTACCTGTAGAGGATTCCCTCCTTGGGTAGGCGGAGACGAGGCATCTAGCCCCGCTCGGTGGGGCTGAGCCAGGCCGGGCCACAGCGGCGGACGCCGGAGCCAGGCCGGGCTGCGCCAGCGGCGAGCGGGGCCGGGCGGGGCCGAGCCAGGCCGAGCCGGGCCGCGGTAGCGTTTGGAGCCGGGCGGGGCCGGTTCAGGCCCCGGCTGCGGGCCGCGGTAGCGTTTGGTGCCGGGCGGGGCCGGTTCAGGCCCCGGCTGCGGGCCGCGGTAGCGTTTGGAGCCGGGCGGGGCCGGGTCAGGCCGCGGCGGGTACGGAGCCGGGCAGGGCCGGTCCAGGCCGCGGTGGCGGGAGGTGGACGCCGGAGCCGGCTGGGCCGCTGTAGCGAGCGGAGCTGGGCGGAGCCAGGCCAGGCCAAGGCGGCGTGAGGAGCCGGGCAGAGCCGGTCCAAGCCTCCGCGGCGGGCGGAGCCGGGCCTGCGGAGGGGTTTCTGTTTTTTTGTTTGTTTGTTTGTTTTTGTTTTTTGTTTTTTTTTTTTTTAATTTATTTTACTTAATTTTTTTTTTTTTTTTTTTTGAGCATCTGCAGTACTGGGGAGTTCGTGGGCCCTGGGCAGCCTATTGGGGGTTTGTGGGAAGGGAGGTGCTTGCAGACCCATTTGGGCAGACAGACGGGGTTTTTAGGGCAAAGCGGGGGGAAGTTGTTGTTTTAGATAGTGTTGCAATTGTGACACGTGTGTACCTGTATCTCTCTTCTCCCTATCCGTTCCCCACCGTTTGCCCATCCTCTTTTTCTTTCTTCCTTTCTTCTGGCCTTTCTTTTTTCTTTATTATAATTAGTTTTTTTTTTTTTCGGTTTTCTCTTTCCCTCTTGTCCCTCATCTTCCACTTATTTTTACTTTAATTCAAGTATACAATAGGTGCTACAGGGAACACCTCACATTTGCTGGGTTTTCCCATCCTCCACTGCCTCATTTCTGTGTGAACTGATTTAGGCTACCTACACTATCCCCCTTCCCCTGCATCTTGATATCCACTATCATCTACTGTCTCTCCTATATTCCACCCCCCACCTCCCGTTCTTTGATCCACAAAGTGTCTAACTCTTAATTTCTAATACCTTTGTTCTGTTTTCTGTCTATTATCCACTCTTGAAACTATTACCTTTCTTTTCTTTTTCCCTCTCTCATGAAAACAATAGCTGTGTAGTTCATACCATATTCCTCCCAAATTCAGTCATCTACTTCATAAAAGGTACTCTACCTACAGCTATAACTCTATACAATCTACATGAATCTAACCTCCATCCTTCCAGATCTCATATTCTTGCTTTATTAACATACATCACCAATAAAACTTTACACTTTTCCCTTGCTTACACAATTGCCTTTCCCCAACACTAATACTTTCCTCTAAAGTGAACTTAACCAACAACAAGTAACTAGAATAAGAAGAAAAAAGTGACAAAGAGAAGATATAACACCTGTGCAAAAATAACAACTAATTAACCTCCAAGAGCAGACAAAGAAGCTAAGGAACTGATTAAATTCGTCAAAATAAAGAGATGACCAGAAAGCAACAAAAATCTACGAACCAAACCAATAATCAGGAAAACATGGCTGAATCCAATCAACAAACCAATAATCACGAAGGGGACCAAAACTTGGCACAAGCAATGAAAGATCTCAGAACATTTATCACCGACAAATTTGATGCAGTAATGAAAGAGGTTAACAACATGAAGACATCACTTGGAGGGGAAATTGCAGACATACGCAAAAACATAACAAATATGATGGGAATGAACACCACAGTTCAAGAAATCAAAAATACACTTGCAGCAAATATCAGCAGACTAGAAGAGACAGAACAGAGAATTAGTGATGTGGAAGACAGTACATCAGAAATCAAACAGATAGTAGAAGGGGTCAATAAGAAGATAGAAAAAATCCAATTAGGATTTAGGGACCTGAATGACAATGCAAAATGCTCAAACATACGTATTATAGGCATTCCAGAAGGTGAAGAGAAGGGAAAGGGGTCAGAAAGAGTGTTGCAGGAAATAATGGCTGAAAACTTCCCAAATCTACTGAAAGAGACAGATGTACATATCCAAGAAGCACAGCGCACTCCACAAGTCATAAACCCCAACAGGCCCACCCCAAGACATATACTTGTCAAATTATCCAATGTTCAAGACAAAGAGAAAATCCTAAAAGCAGCAAGAGAAAAGAAAACCATCACATACAAGGGAAGCTCAATTAGATTAAGTGCTGATTTCTCTTCTGAAACCATGGAGGCAAGAAAACAGTGGTATGATATAGTCAAGGTACTAAGGGAAAGAAATTTCCAACCAAGAATACTTTATCCAGCTAAACTAGCATTCAAATATGATGGAGAGTTCAAAATATTTGCAGACAAACAGAAACTGAAAGAGTATACCAACAAGAAACCTCCCCTTCAAGAAATTCTAAAGGGAGTGCTGCAGGAAGAAAGGAAAAAACAGGAAAGGCAAAGTTGGAGGAGAGTATAAGACCAACAACAACAACAAAAAAGACAAAAAAAATATACAAACAAAATATGACAAACACAAATCCAATCAAAGTATGGCTAACACAAATAATTCCTTGATAGTAATAACACTGAATGTCAGTGGATTAAACTCACCTATCAAAAGATTCAGACTGGGACATTGGATAAGGAAATATGACCCATCCATATGCTGTCTACAAGAGACACATCTTAGACCCAGAGACGCATGGAGATTGAAAGTGAAAGGCTGGAAAACAATCATACAAGCTAACAATAACCCAAAAAAAGGCAGGAGTAGCTATATTAATATCAGACAAAATAGACTTTAAATGTGAAACAATTGTGAGAGACAAAGAAGGATACTACATTTTAGTCCAAGGGAAAATCTGTCAAGAAGATCGAACAATCATAAATATCTATGCCCCTAACAAGGGTGCCTCTAAATATGTCAGGCAAACGCTGGAAAAACTAAGTGAAAGAATAGATACATCTACAATTATAGTGGGGGATTTTAATACACCACTATCAACTCTGGACAGAACATCTCAAAAGAGAATCACCAAAGAAACAAAACATCTGAATAGTATATTAGAGGAGCTCGATCTAATAGACATATATAGATCGCTACACCCAAACACAGCAGGATATACATTTTTCTCAAGCGCACATGGATCATTCTCCAAGATAGATCATATGCTAGGCCACAAAGAAAGGCTGAACGAATTCAAAAAGATTGAAATCATACAAAACATTATCTCTGACCACAGTGGAGTCAAGCTGGAGATTTGCAAGGGAAAGAAGCCCAGATTTCACACCACGATTTGGAAATTAAACAACACACTCTTAGAAAAACAGTGGGTCAAAGAGGAAATCTCAAAAGAAATCAATGACTACCTTGAAACAAATGATAATAACACAACATACCAAAATTTATGGGATGCAGCAAAAGCAGTACTGAGAGGGAAGTTTATAGCCATAAATTCATATATCAAAAAAGAAGAAAGAGCAAAAATTGAAGAACTAACTGCACATTTGAAGAAATTAGAAAAACAACAACAAAGTAACCCAACAGGAAGAAGAAGGAAGGAAATAACAAAGATAAGAGCAGAACTAAATGAAATAGAAAATAAGAAAGCACTTGAACAGATAAACAAGACCAAGAGCTGGTTTTTTGAGAAGATTAACAAAATTGACAAACCTTTAGCAACACTAACAAAGAAAAAAAGAGAGAAGATGCAAATACACAAAATAAGAAATGAGAAAGGCGATATCACCACTGACCCCACAGAAATAAAGACTATCATAAGAGGATATTTTGAAAAACTATATTCCAACAAAAATGACAATCTAGAGGAAATGGACAAATTCCTAGAAACACATAAGCAGCCCATATTGACAAAAGAAGAAATTGATGATCTTAACAAACCAATCACAAGCAGAGAGATAGAATCAGTTATTAAAAATCTCCCAACTAAGAAGAGCCCAGGGCCAGATGGCTTCACAGGTGAATTCTACAAAACATTCCGGAAAGAACTGACACCAATCCTGCTGAAACTATTCCAAACCATCGAAACAGAAAGAACATTACCCAACTCCTTCTATGATGCCAACATTACCCTAGTACCAAAGCCAAACAAAGACATCACAAGAAAGGAAAATTACAGACCAATTTCTCTAATGAACCTAGACGCAAAAATACTTAACAAAATACTTGCTAATCGTATTCAACAACACATTAAACGAATTATACACCACGACCAAGTGGGATTCATCCCAGGTATGCAAGGATGTTTCAACATAAGAAAATCAATCAACGTAATACACCATATAAACAGATTGAAGGAAAAAATTCACATGATTATATCTATTGATGCAGAAAAAGCATTTGACAAAATACAGCACCCGTTCTTGATAAAAACACTCCAAATGATTGGAATACAAGGAAATTTTTTGAACATGATAAAGAGTATATATGAAAAACCTAAAGCCAATATTGTTTACAATGGAGAAATCCTAGACTCCTTCCCTCTAAACTCAGGAACAAGACAAGGATGCCCACTGTCGCCGCTCCTATTTAACATTGTCTTAGAAGTACTTGCTCGAGCACTGAGGCAAGAACCAGAAATAAAAGGCATTCAAATTGGAAAGGAAGAAGTCAAAATTTCATTATTTGCAGATGACATGATCCTATACATAGAAAACCCTGAGAGATCTACAACGAAGATTCTAGAACTCATAAATGAGTTTAGTAAAGTCGCAGGTTATAAGATCAATGCGCAAAAATCAGTAGCATTTCTGTACACCAATAATGAGCAAGATCAGGAGGAAATCAAGAAACAAATACCATTCACAATAGTAAATAAAAAAATCAAATACTTAGGAATAAATTTAACTAAAGAGGTAAAGAACTTATACACTGAGAACTATACAAGATTGTTCAAGGAAATCAAAGAAGACCTAAATAAATGGAAGACTATTCCTTGTTCATGGATAGGAAGACTGAACATTATTAAGATGTCTATCCTACCAAAATTGATCTACACATTCAATGCAATCCCAATAAAAATCAATGCAGCCTTCTTTAAGGAATTAGAAAAACTAACTATGAAATTTATTTGGAAAGGAAAGAGACCCCGAATAGCCAAAGACATACTGAAAAAGAAAAACGAAATTGGAGGAATCACACTACCTGACTTCAAAACATACTATAAAGCTACGGTGGTGAAAACAGCATGGTATTGGCATAAGGAGAGACATATAGACCAATGGAATCGAATTGAAAGCTCTGATATAGAACCTCACATATACAACCACATAATATTCGATAAAGCCACCAAACCCTCTCAACTGGGAGAGAGTGGCCTATTCAACAAATGGTGTCTGGAGAACTGGATAGCCATATGTAGAAGAATGAAAGAGGATTACCATCTCACACCTTATACAAAGATCAACTCAAGATGGATCAAAGACCTAAATATAAGAGCCAAGACCATAAAAACCTTAGAAAGCAGTGTAGGGAAACATCTACAGGACCTTGTAATAGGTAATGGATTTATGAATATCTCACCAAAAGCACGAGCAGCAAAAGAACTAATAGATAAATGGGACTTCCTCAAAATTAAAGCCTTCTGCACCTCAAAGGAGTTTGTCAAGAAAGTAAAAAGGGAGCCCACACAGTGGGAGAAAATATTTGGCAATCATATATCTGATAAGAAACTTATAACTTGCATATATAAAGAACTCCTATATCTTGAAAATAAAAAGATAAACAACCCATTTAAAAAATGGGAAAAAGACTTAAACAGACACTTCTCCGAAGAAGAAATACAAATGTCAAGAAAACACATGAAAAAATGTTCCAAATCTCTAGCTATCAGGGAAATGCAAATCAAAACCACAATGAGATACCATCTTACACCCATAAGATTGGCAGCTATGAAAAAAACAGAAGAATACAAGTGCTGGAGAGGATGCGAAGGAAGGGGAACACTCATCCACTGCTGGTGGGAATGCAGAAGGATCCAACCATTCTGGAGAACAGTATGGCGGTTTCTCAAAAAACTAGCCATAGATTTGCCATATGACCCAGCAATACCACTGCTGGGAATATACCCAGCAGAACTGAAAACAAGAACACAAACCAATATATGTACACCAATGTTCATAGCAGCATTGTTCACTATTGCCAAAAGTTGGAATCAACCCAAATGCCCATCAACAGACGAGTGGATCAATAAAATGTGGTATATACACACAATGGAATACTACTCGGCTGTAAGAACAAACACACTACAAACACATGTGATAACATGGATGAATCTTGAGAACCTTATGTTGAGTGAAGCAACCCAGACATTGAAGGACAAATACTACATGACCTCAATGATATGAAATAAACAAGCTGCCCTAGATAGCAAGAGACTGAACGATAGGCATGCAGGAAATCGGAGGGTGGAGGAAGGATATGAGCCGATGTCTGCAGGGGTGGAATTTAAGACGAGATGGTGGTAAGTATGAACACAAAGAAGAGATAAAAGGGGGGCAAGGGGTTGCCTTTGCTTGGGGCTTTGCGGGTTTGAGGGTGGCTGGGGAGGGACGGATGGGTAACGTTGCCCAAAAGTGGGGGGAGGGAGGGGTAGCATACGAACCAGGAGACGGTCAGGTGTTGGTGGAGAGTAAAATGCCGAGAAAATAATATCAAAATATAATAAAGAGGGTTACCTGTTTAGAATGCTCGGAGGGGAGGGTCTGATGCAGGACGGGCTCCTGGGCAATGTCTAAATGCTCATTCTGCCAGAGTGGGTGACACCATGGGGTAGAAACCCAAGTAGTGAGAGTGGGGGTGGACCCACATCCTGGGGAGGACTAATGCCATCCAATAGAGGGAACTGTATCCCTCGAGAGAAAGGGTGGCTCCCAGGGCATTGGGGCAGTTGAGCAAGTTAGGCCCTGAACACTATTCCATCTATCTCTGGAAGTGGCTCCTCAGGAAACGGAGGTTGGCTATCACTGAGGGCACCAAGGTGGAAGGGAATATGGACGTTAAATGTGTGGAACCAAAGTAAATGGGGGGTAAGAGAGGAGTTTCTTGAGAGTACACAAGGATGGATATAAAACATGTAATATTACACCATAACATATAGGAGATGACAGACTGATAATGTAAACTATAATGTAAAACATAGGATAACTAAAAATGTAAAGAACTGTGTATCCTAAAGTATGCACCATAATGTAAGCACAGATGTCACCTTGTTAGAAAGCTAATGTCTCAGACTCTGTACATCACTTTAAGTAAATATGATATGAATAGGGCGTAAGAGTATCACTGTGGAAGGGAAAAGGTTTTCTGGTGGATGTGTGGGAGTGCTGTATATTATATATATACATTGCTGTGGTCTAGGACTCCTGTGAAGAAAAGCTGAATAATTGGGGGGGGGGGGAAAGAAAAAAATAGGATGTGGAATTTTTTCAAGTCAACATTCTTTATCTAAGTTCTTTATCTAACTTTATCCAAGTTCTTTATCTATCCTTTAAACTCATCGCTATATGCCATTCCCTAGTAAGGGACCATGACATTATATTGGGCTTCAAATTTCGGGGAGTTCTGGATCACAGAGTGTTTCAACAATGGCAATGGAGGGATACTGGTATGGGATACCAATGACAGGTGATATATGACTGACAGGGAGCTGTACAGAACATATGTCCAGGGTGCATGGTAATGTTTGGATATACTCATAGTGGCAACAATTAAAAACCACAGTAGGGGGGGTACTGGGTTCCTGGCCAGTGGTGCTCTGTCGTGGTCCCTAGGGGAGCAGCGACAGTCTCCCAGGTACAGTGGTGGGGACCGGGAGGGAGTGAGGGTTCAACAGTGAGCCCCAGATGCTAATGACTATGCTTGTGAGCTGATAAACCCAAAATAAGAACAAGGCCTAGAGCAACTTTGTGCCTGGGAATTTCCTTCTGTCAGCCTTCATGTTACTCAAATGTGGCCAGTCTCGAAGCCAAACTCAGCATGTAAATGCAATGCCTTCCCCCCAGCGTGGGACATGACACCCGGGGATGAGCCTCCCTGGCAACGAGGGACCACTATCAACTACCAACTGATGATGCAACTGGAAAATGACCTTATACGGAAGGTTCAATGCGGATCAGCAGAATATCCATGTCTACATAAAATACCATGACTTTAAAATGCTGTTTGACCTAAAGTAAGGGGGAAATGGAAAGGAGAAATGAGTTTATATGGCTACGAGTTTCTAAAAAAGAGTCTGGAGGCTGGCAGAAGGTTTGCCCTCATGCACAACTGAGCAGAGTCAGAGAGACAGATAAAGCAGATACAACCCCCAGATATTGGTTCCTTTGAGGGCTAAAGAGACCCATGGGAGTTATGGTCATGGCCGATGGGGTTAACTACCAGGGCAGATGGCCCCTCTTTGGAAATGGTGTTTATGTGTGATGAATCTGGACTCAGATGGGATCTCCCTTCATAAGACTTTCATGCTAATGTGCTGGAGGTGCAGTTAATGTTGGGGTTTAAGATATATTTAGGGGATTTGAATCTCTGGACTGACAATGTGATAGCCAGATCCTGAGCCTCAACAGACTCCAGCACCTACAATCTGATTTATTGGACTTACCACACTCAGCTAAGATGGAGTTGAAGAAGGACAACCACCACACCATGGAGCCTAGAGTGATTACAACTGAAAATGGGAGGATTGCATCCAGCATCCAGGTGGAATCTGACCCTCCTCTTGACATAGAGGTGCAATGGACACAACCAATATAATGTCCACATAGAAGAGGTGGCATTGGATTGGGAAAAGTGGACATAATGGACAAAGGGTATGGGGAAAGGCAGGAAGAGATGAGAGGTGGAGGCGTCTTCGGGACATGGAGCTGCCCTGGATGGTGCTTCAGAGGTAATCACCGGACATTGTAAATCCTCACAGGGCCCACTTGATGGAATAGAGGAGAGTATGGGCCATGATGTGAACCAATGTATATGAGGTGCAGAGGTGCCCAAAGATGTACTTACCAAATCCAATGGATGTGTCATGATGATGGGAATGAGTGTTGTTGTGGGGGGGGGAGAGGGGGGGTGGGGGGGGTTGAATGGGACCTCACATATATATTTTTAATGTAATATTATTACAAAGTCAATAAAAAAATTATAAAAAAAATACAGAATGAAAGAGGTAAAATAACATAAAAATGAAAAATAATAGTATTATGAGCAATATGGTAATAAATTGGAATAACTACATGAAGTATAAAATTCCAAGAAAAACATAAAATTGTATGTGACGTTGTAGCTGTTTGATGTGGTTATGAATTCCAAAAATAGATACTGGGTTATGTTTGTAATCTGATCTGTACCTGGGCCTGATTGAATTATGATTATGGCTTTAATTGGACCATGTCATAAAGCCATTGAGTCCCCACCCCTTGGTGGGTGGGGATTCACAGATAAAAGGCATGGTGAAGGACAACAGAGTTGCAGGTTTCTGATGTTGGAGTTTGATGCTGAAGCTGGAGCCCCAGGAAAAGAGACAGAGACATTCACCTGATAGTCTACAGCTGACCTTGTGGAGAGAAGCAAAGCCTAGAGAACCTCATAGTTTACAGCTGACCTTGTGGAGGAAAGAGAGGAGCTGAGCCCAGAGGAGCCCAGAAAGCCTGAACCCTTGCAGACATCAGCAGCTATCTTGCTCCAACAAATGGAAATAGACTTTGGTGAGGGAAGTAACTTATGTTTTATGACCTGGTAACTGTAAGCTCCTACCACAAATAAATATCTTTTATAAAAACCAACCAATTTCTGGTATTTTGCATCAGCACCCCTTTGGCTGACTAACACAGATGGTTAGGATAATGTGTCAGTTTGGCCAGGTAATGATACCCAGTTGTTTGGTCAAGCAAGCAATGGACTAATTTGTACAGTAAGGAAATTTCATGGACTTAAATTATCAGTGAATTGGTTGCATCTATGGATCATTACATCTGCAATCAATTTAGGAAATTGCCTTCAGCATGAGAGATGTCTTATACAATAAGTTGAAGGTCTTAAAATGAGAAATTATTTCAGCATTTTAGAGAGAAAATTCCCATCTCTACTTCAGACAGTGAGCCTCACCTGGGAAACTCATTAAGGACCTTCATCAGAGTCCCTGACTTGCAGGCAGACCTATGAATTTTGGAATTGTGCAATCCCACTGTTGCACAAGACAATTTTATAAAATCTATATTTACTGATATTTCCCATCAGTTCTGTTTCCTAGAGAACCCCAACTAATATACTAATAGACAAATGTTTCCCCTTCCAAAAACAACGTTAGGTACAGAATATTTATATGTGCATTCTACCAAACTTACAAAAAGCAGTTCAATCCTAGCTTATGCAACTTTTTTCAATCACCAGAAAAAGAATGAAGGTTACTAAGCCTGTCTTGATTCCAAAAAGAACTGGGGTCTCTATACTAATATCAGTAAAAAGATTTTAAGTCAAAAATTGTTATAAGGGACAAAGAAGGGCATTATATATTAATAAAATCAGCAATCCACCAAGAAGATATAATGATCATAAATATTTATCACCTAACCAAACACAGTGCCCAAAAATACACAAGGCAAACAATGGCAAAACTAAAGGGAGAAATGGACACCTCTACAACAATATTTGGAGATTTCAATTCAACCCTCTAAATAGATAGAATATCTAGATAGAAGATGAACCAGGAAACAGAAAATGAATAATATGATAAATTAATGAGACCAAACAGACATATACATAACAATACACCCCAAAACTTTAGGGTATACATTCTCTTCAATTGCTCATGGATTAGTCTCCAGGATAGACCACATGTTGTGTCACAGAACAAGTCTCACAAATTAAAAAAGAGTGAAATTATACAGAGCATCTTCCCTGACCATAAAGAGATGAAGCTGGAAACAAAAATTAATAATGGGTAGACAACAGGTACTGGGACAAGGATAGATATTTTGATCAATGGAATCAAACTGAGAGTTCATAAAGAGATCCTCATATCTACAGTCAATTGATTTTTGACAAGCAAGCCAAGGCCACTCAATTGGGAAAGAATAGTCTCTTCAATATATGATCCTAGAAGAAGTGGATATCCATATTCAAAAGAAAGAGGGCACTTTATCTCACACCATGTACAAAAATTAACTGAAAATGAATCAGTGACCGAAATATAAGAACTGGAGCTATAAAATTCCTACAAGAAAATTTAGGGAAGCATCTTCAGGATATTGTGTTAGGCAATGGAATTACATGCAAAGCACAAGCAACAGAAGGAAAATAGATAAATGGGACCAACCCAAATTTAAAAACGTTTGTGGATCAAACTTTTTTATCACAAAAGTGAAAAGACAAACTACTGAAATGGAGAAAATATTTGGAAACCACATATCTGGTAAGTGTTTAATAACTAGAATATATAAAGAAATCTTACAAATCAACAATAAAAAGACAAGCAATCCTGAGAAGTGGGTGTGGCTCAATCAGTTGGGCTCCTGTCTACCATATGGAAGGCCCTCTGTTTGCATCCCAGGGCCTCCTTGTACAGGCAAGCTGGCCCATGTGCCACGGAGAGCTGATGGCCCATTCGCCATGGAGAGCTGACTGTATATGTGCCATGGAGAGCTGACACAACAAGATGATGCAACAAAGGGAGACAAGTAGACACAGAAAAAATGCACAGCAAATGGACACAGAGAACTGACAGCAAAAAATAAGCCATGGTGGGGGGGATAAATTAATAAATCTTTAAAAAAAAAAAGACAAGCAATCCAATTGAAAAATGAGGAAAAGACTTGAACAAACATTTCTCCAAAGAGGATATATAAATGGCTAAAACACATGAAAAGGTGCTCAACATCACTAATTATTAGGGAAAGGCAAATCAATAACACAATGAGATACCCTATAACACACACTAGAAAGGCTATGATTTTAAAAAGTCAGAAAATTACAGGTTTTCCAGAGAATTTGGAGAAGTAGGTACATACATTCATTGCTAGGGGGAATGTAAAATGGTGCAACCACTATGGAAGGCATTTGATTGGTTTCTCAGAAGGTACAGAACTAGCATTTGATCTGGCAATCACTCTACTATGTATATATAGAAAAGAACTGAAAGTAGGGTCTCAAGGAGATATTTGCACACTGATGTTCATAGTGGCATTACTCACAAATGTCAAAAGATGGAAACAATCCAAGTGACCCTCAACCAAAGAACGCATAAACAAAATGTGGTATATACATGTGTAGCAGTTTGCTATGTTTCATGAATTCCAAAAATAAATATTGGATCATGTTTGTAAACTGGTCTGTAACCTGGGCACAATTAAATTATATTAAGGGCTTTGGCTGGGCCATGTCATAGGGTATTGAGTACCTGCCCCTTGATGGGCACAGATAAAAGACATGGCAAGGGACAGAGTTGGAGTTTTGATGCTGGAATTTTGAGCTGGAGCCCAGGAAGTGAACAAACATGAGAAGAAAATCAATGAGATACACCAAAAACTGCAACACCTGCAGCCAGCATTGGTTAACAGAAAATGCCCAATTCCTTTCCATGACAACACCCAACTGCACGTTGCACAACCAATGCTTCAAAAGTTGAATGAATTGGGCTACAAAGTTTTGCCTCATCCGCCATATTCACCTGACCTCTAACCACCTGACTACCACTTCTTCAAGCATCTCGACAACTTTTTTGCAGGGAAAACATTTCTGCAACCAGCAAGATGCAGAAAATGCTTTCCAAGAGTTCATCAAATCCCAAAGCACAGATTTTTAAGCTACAGGAATTAACAAACTTATTTCTCATTGGCAAAAATATTTGACTGTAATGGTTCCTATTTTGATTGATAAAGATGTGTTTGAGCCTAAGTATAATGATTTAAAATTCATGGCCTGAAACCACAATTCCTTTTGCACCAACCTAATAAAAGGGATATGGAAAGGAGAGATTGAAAGATAAACAGCTTTAAGAGGAAAACCATGGAAGCTGAGATCTGTAATTAAACATTGCCTTGGGCCAAAGAGGAACATCACCCATGTGTACAGAGAGGGTGAGTTTGCCCCAGCAGTTGAAGAGAGTAGATGTTCCCACCAGTGTTTGGGGAGAGTTTTGCCCCCCAGGGTACAGAGAGGGTGGAGAATATTCTTCAAGGATTAGGGTAGTTAAGGTCAGGACCCCATAGGTCTGAGAGGGATGCACCTGTTCCTCATGGACTAGGGAAGGCCATGTGGTCAACTCAGTGCTGTGAGAGGGTTGAGCCTGTATGCCAAAGGTTAGGGAGGATGTTGCCTTCATCTCACTGTACGAGCGGGATTAAGTCTCTAACCCAAAGATTGGGTAAGGTGTGGTAATCACCCCAATGCTCTTGGAGGGTAAGGTCTAGAGTTTGGTCGACACCCAGATGATTGATGAGGGTGGAACCAAGAAAATGGCCATCGGGCAAGCATGTGAAAAGGGCGGGCCCTTGTGAGCCACCAAGGAGAAGAAACCATCATCTGAGGTTAGAGAGTGGAAAGATGAGGGTTAATCTGTGCAGAATTGGTAAAAAGGTCATATATATTTAATAATGAGTAGAAATGGTGAAAGCACATCATAGTGTTTGAAATCAGTCCTGATATTATATGGGTATGACAGTGGTTAAAAGGGATACTCTAAGGACATGTATATGACTAGATGGAAAACTAAATAATGTAACATGGGACTTTATTACACAGTGAAACCTCATGTGAAATATGAATATGAGTAATATTGCATATATAATACTGTTTTTACAAAATATAAATACAAATAAACTAGATAGAAACAGAATAGTAGCTATGCACAGCAGGAGAAGCATAGAGAGATTGAGAGGTGATGAGGGTTTTTTTTTTTGTCTGATTTTTATTTTTATTATTATTATTGGAATAATGAAAATGCTCTAATGATTGAAATGATGAATGCACAACTGTGCGATTATACCAAACATCATTGATTATACACTTTGGATGGCTTTATGTTTAATTAATTAATATGTATCAATAAAATGTATTTGTTTTAAAAAAATGACTCTCAGACTTTGAAATTGAATGGAGGATGCCCTGAAAGTTTACTGACCTGCTCTGGACCCATAACTCATGTTTCCCTCCCAATTTCTCCTTATTACAATGAAAATGTTTGTCCGTTGTGTGTCCATTGGTGTACTGGAAGGAGATAAATTGTTTTGTAACTTTCAGAAGTCTATAGCAGATGGGATTTTGCCCCAAGACAAACTGTTTTTCTTTAAACTGATTGTGATGTGATTCTATACTTAGCATTGCTATTGATTTAAGTTTTTTTTTAGTGTTGTAATGTCTTCTTGGAATTCAGAGGGTGGAGTGTCACAGCTTGATATGGCTCATGAATTACAAAAATGGATATTGGATTATGTTTGCAAACTGGTCTGTACCTGGGTGTCGTTAAATTATGATTAGGCATCCATGTGGAATCTAAGCCCCCTCTTGATATAGAGGTGGAATGGACATAACAATCCCAGGGTCCACAGGATGGAGAAATAGAGCATGGATTAGAGTGGACTTACTGATGTTCTACTATGGAACTATTGTGATTAGTAATGGAAGAAATTGTAGCATTGATTTGGAGAAATGGCCATGGTAGCTGCTGAGGATAAGGAGAGGGAAGAAGAGATATGATGTGGGGGCATTTTCAGGACTTGGAGTTGACCTGGGTGGTACTGAAGGGACAGATGCTGGACCATGTATGTCCTGCCATGGCCCACTGGGTGGACTGGGGGAGAGTGTAAACTACAATGTAAACCATTATCTATGTGGTGCAGTAGCACTCCACAATGTATTCACCAAATGCAATGAATGTACCACAATGATGAAAGAGGTTGATGTGAGAGGAGTGGGGTGAAGGGGTGGGGGGATATATGGGGACTTCATATTTTTTTAATGCAACATTTTAAAAAAATAAAGAGAGAATTAATTGAGATTAGGGCTTATATTGCACCATGTAAGTAGGGTGTTGAGTTCCCCCCCCCCATTAGTAGGTGGGGACTCACAGATAAAAGACATGGCAAAGGACAGAGTTGGAATTTTAATCCTGGAGTTTTGAGTTGGAGTCTGGGGAGTGAACACACAGAAGGACACAAAGGAACAGAGACAGCAGAAACCCTGGGGAGAAAGACAAAGCTGGTAACCTGATAGTCTACAGCTGGCCTTGTGGTGAGAGACAAAACCTAAAGAGCCTCATAGTCTACAGATGACCTTGTGGAGAAAACAAAGGAGTTGAGCCCAGAGAGAAATGAGCCCTGGGAAGAGAGGAACCTGGGAAGCCTGAACCCTGGCAGACATTGGCAGCAATCTTGCTCCAACATGTGACAAACGACTTTGGTGAAGGAAGTAACTTATGCTTTATGGCCTGGTAAGTGTAAGCACCTATCCCAAATACACTTTATAAAAATAAACCACTTTCTGGTATTTTGGATCAGCACCCCTTTGGCTTAGTAATACAACATTCAATGGAATATTATTTACCCATAAAGAGGAATGAAATCCTGATATATGCAACAACATGGATTAACCTTGAACACATTATGCTGATTGAAATAAGCAAAACACAAAGGATCCTCCTTATATGAACTAATTATAATAGGTTAGACTATAGAATATTGGCTACCAGTGTCTGTCTTGGGTATAGTGAATGCAAAGTTAAATACCCATCTCCTTTCAGGTAAACCAGTAGTCTTCAATCCAAGGTACACATATGGGCCTCACATCCAAAGACAGAAAGTATATTTAAATAAAATTTACAGTTGTAAAAAGCTAAAGACATGGAAAACCCATGGAATCTAAAATCATTAAAAATAAATACAATTTTTTTTTAAAATTAGGGCAATGGTTCCTCATGCTTAGATGAATATTGGAATCACCTGGGGAACTTTGAAAACTATTGATGTTTGAGATTATTTATGAATTCCAAAAAGAGAGATTATGTTTATAAACTGGTCTATTCTCCTGGAGGTGAGAACACAATTAGGATAGAGAAGTGGCTGCTGTCTTATCTACATAAACAGTGTAAGAAAACAAACTGCAGGTGTCTAGGGTAGAAGATTACAGTTGCAACATATATAATACAGCAACTGGAGTTTGGGAGGAAAAGCTGTGGAGAATTTCGAGGGGGAAAATGCGAGATTCACAGTGCCCATGTATATGGGAGAATTTATAACATCATGTGCATTCCCAGGGCAAGACACATGCTCAAAAAAGACATTAGAGGACCATAAAGTTTCACCTCAGAATGTTCTTTAAGATTCACTGTAAGACTGGCTAGCTGAGCAATGAATGAGTGGCCCAGCAGGGAGTGAATCTGCAAAGCATTGAAGAGGTATATTTTTGGGGGTTGCATCCTGGTATTCAAAGAACTCTGTATCAAAACACTAGCTGAATACAACCTAAAGGAACTGAGGTTTCAGTGACTAGACATGTCAAGAAACAGTCTTTGCATAGCAAGTTTGGAAAAATTACTGAAGAAATATACCACTCCAGCATTCAGCAATAAGAAAAAACAAACCCAACAAAATTCATAATAGGGGAGAAATCTGCTCTCTAGAATTAACACATCAAATTTTGAAATGTTGAGAATTTAACAAAAAGAAATCACAAGGCATATGGAGAAAAAGGAAAAATTTCCCATTCAAAGGAACAAAATTTTAAAAAAGCCATCCCTAAGGAAGCAAAGATATTGGATTATTAGACAAAGACTTTAAAACAACTCTTGTGAATATCCTCAAATAGCTAAAGGAAAACATGGACAAAGAATTAAAGGAGGGGTTTCTGGAAAGATGGTGTCAAAGTAGGTAGGAAGAGCTCAACTCTTCCACAAAGAACAATGGAGAGAGGGCAAAAACCTACCCAAAGAAGCTATCTTGGGAATCTGCAAAACAGGAAAGTCCTACTCAGCAATCAGGAGGGAGCAGGACAGAGAGAAAAAGAATCCAAAAGAAAACCATTAGTTACCCCTATGGTTGGGAATGGCACATATACCATGCCCTCAAGAAAAATAACTTTGGTAAAACTCCTGGCTCAATGAAGCCAACTGAGTTGGAGGGAATGTTCCTTGAGAGGAAGACGGGTCTGGCAGAGGGTGGAGAGCAGTGAGTTTGGCCAGCTGAACCCCCTTTGAATCTGAGGGAAGACCATAGACAGTGCTGAAGTGGCCCCAGTGAGAGGAGAGGGGGGATCTGATCAGGCAGGCTGTGACAACCAGACACCCAGGGAGAAAGACGAACAAGGTCACAGAGGGGGCAGAGACAGGCTCTTAGCCAGCCCAGATCTTGCAAATGTTTAGAAGCCCAACTTGTCTGTGGCAACAGGGGTAGGAAGAGCCAGATAAGCTTTCAGAAACCTACTGAAGCTGTGGAGTGGGTATACCTCAGTATAGGGACTCCTGGCCTTGCATATACAAGGCCCTTGGTTCAATTCCCAGTACCTCCTAAGAAAAGGGATCCAGAGAGTGATCCACCCTGTATCAGGCACTGAGCTGACACCTTATGAGAGGGAACATGTATACTGAGATTTTTACTGTTGTTGTTTTAGGTCTTTTTGATCTGTTATTTTTTATTTTTTGTCATTTTTTAAAATTATATTTTATTTTAATTGGTAAAACCGGGTATCTCACTTGCATAGGGTAGGCTACAAAGTGATTGATTAATGTGCACCGGCAGTCTGAGAAGATCCCTAGGGGCCTAACAGGGAAGCCTGTTTTCCAGGGTTTTTTATTGTTGTTCTTTTGTTTCTTCTTTGTTGCCATTTCCAAGATAAAAATAAAAATAACATGTGACACATATAAACCTAAAGAAAATATGGCTAATATAAGCAATGTCTTGACAGTAATAACATTGAATGTTAATGAATTAAACTCTCCGAACAAAAAACACAGATTAGCAGAATGGATAAGGAAATATGACCCATCTATATGCTGTCTGCAAGAAACTTACCTTTGAACCAGGGATGCAAGCAGTTTGCAAGTGAATGGTTGGAAAATTATTTTACATGCAAACAATAACCAAAAAAGGGCAGCAGTAGCTATAATAATATTGGACAAAATAGACTTTAAATGCAAAACTATTTTAAGAGACAAAGAAGGGTAATCTATCAAAAAGAAAGAATAACCTTAAACATGTATGCACCTAACCAGGGCACTTCAAAATACATGAGGCAAAAACTGGAAAACGTAAGGGGAGAAAGAAATGCCTCTACAATTACAGTGGGGGACTTTAATACAACATTATCACCTTTAGACAGAACATCTTGACAGAGGATCAATAAAGAAACAGAGACCTTGAATATATATTAGAAGATCTAAACCTAATAGACATATACAGAACATTAAATCAAAATACAGTGGGACATACATTCTTCTCAAGTGCATGTGGCTCATTCTCCAAGATAGACCACATGCTAGGCCAAAGAACAACTCTCAACTAATTCAGAAAGATTGAAATTATATGAAGTAATTTCTCCGACCACAATGGAATGAAGCAGGAAATAAATAAGGGGCAGTGAACCAGATTAGGCACAAAGATATGGAAGTTAAACAACATACTCATAGACAATAAGTGGATCAAGGATGAAATTGCAAAAGAAATAAAAGTATCAGTGAAGATGGACTAGCAGGCAGAGCTGAATATTCTCACAAAAACAACAGAGAAAGAGCCAAAGCTGTCTGAGGGAACTGCTTTGGGGGGTCAGCAGACAAGGACAGTCTACACAACTCCCAGGAGTGTGAGGGACAGAGAGGCAAAGAAGCCAAAATCACAAACATAGTTATCAAGCCCCTGTGGTGGCCAGGAATGGCTCCCCTAGCCATCCCAAAGATATTGAGCTGAGGTAAAATACCTGTCTCACTGCAGCCAACTGAGAGGGGACCAGATATATTCCTCCCTGTCAGCTGTTTCAAGGGAAAAGGGAATGGAGGTCAGGGTGATTTTCTTCAGTGAATTCGCCCAGCAGAGCCTGCTT
This sequence comes from Dasypus novemcinctus, assembly GCF_030445035.2. NCBI lineage: Eukaryota > Metazoa > Chordata > Mammalia > Cingulata > Dasypodidae > Dasypus > Dasypus novemcinctus. The sequence continues at coordinate 68,601,421 of NC_080704.1, read as the reverse complement.
TGAATCTCGGATCTTGAGATTCAACACAGCAACACAGGAAAGCCGAGAATGAAACACCTCAGTGGAAAGGTGTGCAGACTAGTGCCATCTGCTGACCAGTCAGGAAGCTGCATGGACAAAAACTGTTCATTCTTTTGGTATCCAGCCCCCGGGAGAATATCTTTGCCCCACTAGTGAGTACCTGGTTCAATTCTGAAAACTTAAGCTGGGCAATTTTAAAGACTGAGAATAACTTGAACTAAATATCAAAGAAGAGCTGTGAAAAAAAAACAATATGAAAGAGACAGTAATTAGACATCAGAGTAAATTAGCCAACATATTCAGATGCCTAGACATCAGCAAAAAATTACAAGTCATATGAGGAAACAGGAAGAAATGGTGCAGCCAAAAGAACAAACAAAATATCTTGAAGAAATATAGGATTTAATACAATTTAATACAACTCTCCTAAATCACTTCAAAGAATTTAAAGAAAATATGACTAAAGAAATAAAGTATATTAGGAAGACATTGGGAGAGCATAAAGAACAATTTGGAAGGCTGCAAAGTAAAGTAACAGAATTTATGGGAATGAAAGACAGGATGGATGAGATAAAAAATACATTAGAGTCACATAAGAGCAGATTTGAATTGCTTGAAGAAAGAATTAGTGATTTTGAAGACCAAACATCTGAACCGGACATTACAGGAGAACAGAAAGAGAATGGAAAAAAAATGGACCAGAGTCTCAGGAAACTGAATGACAATGTGAAACACAAAAACATGCATTTTCAGTGTCCCAGAAGGAGAAGGGAAAAGGGATAGAAAGAATATATGAAGAAATAATGACTGAAAATCTCCTATTCTTATGAAAGACATAAATATCAATAGCAAAGAAGGACAATGCACCCTAAAGAAAATAAATTCAAATAGACCTACCCAGAGACATGTACTATTCAGAATGACAAATATCAGAGATAGAGAAGATTCTGGAGGCAACAAGAGAAAAGCAAAGCATCACATACAAGGGAACCTTGAAAAGATTAAGTGCAAACCTCTCATCAGAAATCATGGAGGAAAAAGGAAGTGGTATGATATATTTAAGGTACTGAAAGAGAAGAACTGTCAGCCAAAAATTCTGTATCTGGCAAAACTGTCCTTCAAAAAATCAAGGGGCACTTAAAGCCTTCAGAGACAAACACTGATAGAATATGTTGCCAAAAGACCAGAATTACAAGAGATACTAAAGGGAGTGCTACAAACTGAAAGGAAAAAACAAGGATGAGAGACTTCGAGAAGAATGCAGAAATGAAGATTATTAGAAAGGGTAAATTAAAGGGTAAAAAGAGAGACAGTAGTACAATATAACAATAGAAAGCCAAAGACAAAATGGATGAAATAAGTAATGCCTTTACAGTAATGACATTGAATGTTAATGACTTGAATTTCCCAATCAAAAGACATACATTGATAGAATGGATAAAAATTATTAGACATCTATATGTTGTCTACAGGAGACTCACCTCAAACATAAGGACACAACCAGGTTAAAAGTGAAAGGTTGGAAAAAGATATTACATGCAAATAGTAACCAAAAAAGAACTGGAATAAGAATACTAATATCGGACAAAATAGATTTCAAATATAAAACTCTTATAAGGGATGAAGAAGGTCATTATATATTAATAAAAGGAATAATTCACCAAGAAGAAATAACTATACTAAATATTTATGCACCTAACCTCAGGGCCCCAAGATAGAAGAGGCACACACTGGCAAAGCTGAAGCAAGAAATAGATGTCTCTACAATAATAGTTGGAGACTTCAGCAAACCACCCTCAGTATGGGACAGAACATATGGAGAGAGGATAAGGAGAGAGAGCTTGAATACTATGATAAATGGCCTAGACCTAATAGACATCTATAGAGCATTGTATATCAAAACAGCATGATATGCATTCTTTTCAAGTACCCATGGATCCTTCTCCAAGATAGACTATATGTTGGGTCAGAAGACAAGTCTCAATAAATTTTAAAAGACTGAAATTATACAAAACACTTTCTCTCATCAAAACAGAAGCTAGAAATCAATCATGGAAAAGGGAAAATTAATAAAGAGAAGGAGATTATAAAACATACTCTTAAATAATCAGGGGTCAAATAAGAAGTTGCAAGAGAATTCAATAAATATCTTGAGATGAAAAAAATGAGAACACAATATATAAAAACCAATTGGTCGGGAAGGGGGAAAGGTTTCTGATGTTGAATATATGGGAGTCCCTTATATCGTATATGTGAATTAATGTGATCTAAAATTTTGTGAAGGCAAAATTAAAGATTAGGAAAAAAAAAGGATGTAGACACTGAGGAAGAAATGAAAGAAACTGCCTTGCCACTGTACATACAGAGCAACACCTATTGAAGTGATGAAATGCAAAATGTCAAAAACAAAGCTTTATAATATTTTTCATTTTTAATACTCAATTTATTTTTACTTTATTTTAGTTTTTCTAAATTAGTATGTATTCTAGTTCTAATCTTTAAACCCATCAGTATATTTCACTTTCCTATTAATTGAATTTGGCAATAAATTAGGATTCATTTTCTGAAGACATTGTGGACCACAGAGAGGTTCAACTATGGCAGAGGAGGAACACTGGTGAGGGGTGTTATTGACGGGGGGGACATGGTTGGAAGGGAGTTCTCCAGGGCATGTATATAGGGTACATAAAAATGTTTGGATATATGTTGGATATTTTCATAGTAGTTACAGTTACAAATGACAACTGAGGGAGTGTGAGTTCCTAGACAGGGGAGCTCCATCACATTCCCTAATGGAACAGCAACAATCCCCAAAGTGTAACAGCAAAGATCAAGAAAGAAGGATGGTCCAACTATGAGCCTTAGATACTGATTACTATGCTTATGAGCCTATGTGCCTGAAATTTCAACAAGGCCTAGAGCTGCAGTGTGCCTAAGGGTTACCTACTGAGAGCCTCCATGTTGCTCAAAGGAGGCCACTCTCTAAGCCAAACTCAGCATGTAAATGAATCACCTCCCCTCAGCATGGGACAAGACTCCCAGGGATGAGCCTCCCTGACACTGAGGGATTACTACCAAGCACCAGCTGGTGATGTAACTAGAAAAAGATCTTGAATAAAAGGGTCAACTCAGACCAGCAGAATCACAGCCTATATATAGGATCATGTTTTAAGAACTGCTTTTTTACCTTGAATACAAGGGGTAAATGGCAAAGACAAATGAGTTTATATGGCTAAGAATCTTCAAAAAATGTCACGAGGTCATCAGAAGGGTCATGCTTATGCACACCTCAGCAGGACCCCAGAAACAGCCAAAGTAGATAGAACTGCAAGTACTCGTTCTCCCGAGGGCTATGGAGATGCACAGGTTCTGTGGTCATGGCAGATGGCCTGGAGTTCAGTGCCATGTCAGCTGGCCCTACTTTGGAATTTGTGCTCCTGAGTGTGATGGAGCTGAACTCAGATGTGACCTTTCTACACATGCTTCTGCTGTCACTTTTACTGAACCTGTGGTTGGCGCTAGAGTTGGTGTATACTCAGGAGACTTCAATCTCTGGACTGGCCATGTGCCAGCTGGGCACTGAGCCTCAGCAGAGTTGCAACTTCTACCTTTTAGTTCATTAGACTTACCCAGATCAGCTAACAGGGAGGTGAAGATGGTCAGCCACCACACCAGGGAACTGAGAGTGCTTACAACTGCAAGCAGGAAAATTGCATCCATCATCCATGTGGAATCTAAGCCCTCTCTCGATAGAGAGGTGGAGTGGACATCAACATCCCAGGGTTCACAGGACGGAGGAATAAAATATGGATTAGAGTGGACTTACTGATACTCTATATTGGAACTACTGTGACTAGTAATGGAAGAAAATGCATCATTGATATGGAGAGAGTGGCCTCGGTAGTTGCTGAGGGCAGGGAGGAGAAAGAGATTGTGATTGGGGGAATTTTTGGGACTTGCAGTTGTCCTAATGATACTGCAGGGACAGATGCTGGACATTATACATCCTGCCATAATCTACTCAATGTACTGGGGGAGAGTGTAAACTATTATCCATGTGGTGCAGCAGTGCTCCAAAATGTATTCACCAAATGCAATGAATGTGCCACAATGATGAAAAATGTTGTTGATGTGGGAGGAGTGAGGTGAAGGGGTGTTAGGGGGTATATGGGAACCTCATATTTTTTAATGTAACATTTTTGTGATCAATGTATCTTCAAAAAATATAATAAAAATGATTGGATGGGGGTGTGGGGAATAGGCTATAATATGGGAACCTCTTATGTTTTTTAATGTAACATTTGTGTGCTCTATTAACTTTAAAAAAATATAATTAAAAAGGAAAAAAGTGAAAAAAATTTATCTGAGTTTGGTAAAAAACAAGAAAACAAACAAAAAACAATTGGCACCTCAAAGGCAGTGCTCAGAGTGAAATATTAATACATAGCCCTAAATGCTTACATTAAAAAAGAAGAGCTAAAATTGAAGACCTAACTGCACACCTAGAAATTGAAGAGTAAACTAATCCCAAACCAAGCCAAGGGAAAGAAATAGTAAAGATCAGAGGGGAAATAAATATAATAGAGAACATACACACACAAAACCAAAACCAAAAGTTGGTTCTTTGAGATCAAAATTCACAAACCCTTAGCTAGATTGACAAAGAAAAAAAGATAGAAGACACAAATAAAGTCAGAAGCGAGAGGGAGGACATTACCACTGCACCCTCAGAAATAAGAGAGTTTATAAGAAGATACTATGAACAACTGTATCTCAAAAAATAGAAAATGTATACAAGTTGAAGAATTCCTAGGAACCACCTGCACTGACACTAGAAGGAATAGAAGATTTCAGCAAACCAGTCACAAGTGAAGAGATTGAAATTGTCATCAAAATCTCCCAAAGATGAAAAGCCCAGGACCAGATGGCTACATAGGTGAATTCTACAAATTATTCTTCAAAGATGACCTAATACCGATTTTGCTCAAGGTCTTACAAAAAACTGAATAGGAAAGAAGTCTACCAAACTCATTCTATGCCAACATCACCCTAATACCAAAACCAGATAAAGATACTACAAAAAAAGAAAATTACAGACCAAAATCTCTAATAAAGATAGATGCAAAAATTCTCAACAAAAGACTTGCAAACAGAGTCCAAAGCACATTAAAAGAATTATACATCAAGATTGAGTGGGTTTTATCCCAGGTTTGCAAGGGTGGGTCGCACAAGAAAATCAATTAGTGTAATAAACCATATTGATAAACTGAAGAAGAAAAATCACATGATCCTCTCAGTAAATGCAAAAAAGGCATTTGATAGAATACAGCAAACTTTCTTGATAAAAACGGTCCAGTAGAAGGAAACTTTCTCAATATGCTAAAGTGCATATATGAAAAACATACAGTAGCATTGTACTCAATGATGAAAGACTGAAAGCTTTCCTGCTGAGATGGGGAACAAAAGGATGCCCACTGCCACCATTAGTATTCAATATTGTGATAGAAATTCCAGCTAGAGAATTAAAGCTGGACAAAGAAATAAAAGGCACCCAAACAGGAAGGAAGCAGTAAAGCTTTCACAGTTCGCTGATGACATGATCCTATATTTAGAAAATCCTAAAAAATCCACAAGGCTACTAGAATTAATAGATGAATATTAATAGGCAAAGTGGTGGGATCGAGATTAATAATGCAAAAATTAATAGCGTTTCTATACACTACTAATGTGCATTCTGAGGAGGAATTCAGAAAAAAAAATCCATTTATAATAGCAACTAAAACAATCAAATATTTAGGAATAACCATAACCAAGGACATAAAGGACCTGTATTTAGAAAACTACACAACATTGCTAAAAAAAAACTGAAGAAGATTTAAATAAATGGAAGGACATTCCATGTTCATGGATTGGAAGACTAAATATTATTAAGATGTTAATTGTACCCAAGCTAATTTACAGATTCAATGCTCTCACAATAAAAATCCCAACAGCCTCTTTTGCAGAAATTGAAAAGCTAATAATCAAGTTTATTTAAAAGGGTAAGGGGCCCCAAATAGCCAAAAATGTCTTTAAAAAGATCAATTTTGGAGGACTCTCACTTCCTGAATTTAAAGTACATTACTTAGCTACAGTGGTAAGAACAGATTGACCAATGGAACCAAATCTAGAACTCACAAATTGTCCCCACATCTATAGTAAAGAGATTTTGACAAGACTTATAAGCCCATCCAGCTGGGCCAGAACAGTCTATTCAACAAACTGTACTGGGAGAACTTGATAACCACAACCAAAAGAAAGTAAGAAGACCCGTACCTCACACCTTATATAAAAATTAACTCAAAATGGATCCAGGACCTAAATATAAAAACAACCATAAAACTCCTAAAATGAAATGTAGGGAAACATCTTCAAGAACTTGTAGTAGGCGGTAGGTTCTTAAATCTTACACCCAAAGCATGAGCAAGAAAAGAAAAATGGATAAATTGGACCTCCTCAAAATTCAACACTTCTGCACCTCAAAGGGCTTTGTCGAAAGGGTGAAAAGGTAGCCAACTCAATGGGAGAAAATATTTGCCAATCACATATCTGATAAGGGTTTAATACCCATGATTTATAGGGAGATCATGCAACTCCACAATAAAAAGACAAACTACCTGATTAAAAGGTGGGAAAAAGACTTGAAAATTTGACAACTGTTCAGAAAAGAAATACAAATGGTGAAGGAACAAATGAAAAACAGTTAAGCATCACCAATGTTTAGGGAAATGCAAATCAAAACTACAATGAGATACCATTTCACACCTATTAGACTGGACACTTAAAAATTTGGAAACCTGGAAATGTTGGAGAGGATGTGGAGAGAGAGGAAAGCTATTCACTGCTGGTGGGAATGCAGAATGGTACAGCCACTGTGGAGAACTTTTTGGCAGTTCCTAAGGAAGTTGAATACAGACTGGTATTGGACCTGACAATGCCATTGCATGGTATATACCCAGAAGTACTGAGAGCAGTGACAGGAATAGACACCTGCACACTGTTTTCATAGCAGCATTATTTATGATAGCCAAAAGTTGGAAACTGCCCAAGTGTCCATCAAGTGATGAATAAATAAACAAATTGTGGAGTGTACACATGATGGACTGTTAGGCAGTGGTAAGAAGAAATGAAGTCGTGAAACATATAACAACATGGATGATCCTGGAGGACATTATGTTGAGTGAAGCAAACCAGATCAAAAGGACAAATACTGTATGATTGATCCTATTATGAACTAAATATAAAATATATTATATGGGATAAGAATATGAGTAAAATTGCATATATACAACCATTTTTCTTTGAGGCTGAATGGATGTGGGTTGATGCTGCAGAGCGTTAATATCAGGCAAAGGGGAAATCATTGTGCTGGGTGGGGGAGACCAGACACAGAATGCTTCATATTGTATGGTTCCATTTAGGTAGAATGCAAATGTAAATCAATTTGTAGCAATAGGGTTGGTAGGGTTGGCAATTACATAGGACTAAGAAGGGAGTGCTGAGGGCTGTGGATCCTTTCTTTTTGGAGTAATGAAATTGTTCTAGGGATTTTTTTCTTTGTTTTTATTTTTTTAAAATGTCACATTAAAAAAATATGAGGTCCCCATATATACACCACCCCCCTCAACCCACTCCTCCCATAACAACCTCCTCCATCATCATGGGACATTCATTGCACTCAGTGAACACATCTCTGAGCACTGCTGCACCAGATGGGCAATGGCCCACATTATAGTCTACACTCTCCCTCAGTCTACCCAGTGGGCCAAGGGAGGACATACACTGTCCAGTAACTGTTCCTGCAGTACCACAAAGGACAACTCCAAGTCCTGAAAATGCCCCCACATCACATCTCTTCTTCCCACTCCCTAAACTCAGCAGCTACCATGGCCACTTTCTCCACATCAATGCTACATTTTCTTCAATTACTAATCACAATAGTTCATGAATAAAATATCAGTAAGTCCATATCACTCTACTCCTACTCTATTCCTCCATCCTGTGGACCCTGGAATGGTTATGTCCACTCCACGTTTATATTAAGAGGGGGCTTAGATTCCACATGGATGATGGATGCAATTCTCCTGCTTTCAGTTGTAGGCACCCTTGGCTCCCTGGTGTGGTGGTTGACCTTCTTCACTTCCATGTTAGCTGAGTGGGGTAAGTCCAATAAACCAGAGTGTAGGAGATGTAAGTCTATTGAGGCTCAGGGTCTGGCTATCACATGGACAGACCAGATATTGAGGCCCCGAGTATACACTAAACCCCAGTGCCAACCACAGATCCAGTAAAAGTAACAGGAGAGGCTTGTGAACAAAGATCACATCTGAGTCCAACTCCATCACACTCAGGAACACAAACTCCAAAGTAGGGTCAACTGATGGCACTGAACTCCTTCTGCCATGACCATAGAATCTGTGGGTCTCTGTAGCCCTCAAAAGAACCAATACCTGGGGTTGTATCTACTTTAGCTGTCTCTGGGACTCTGCTGAGGTGTGCATAAGGGCAACACATCTGATAAACTCCTGGCTCTTTTCTGGAGACTCATAGCCACATAAACTCATTTGTCCTTTCCATTTCCCCCTTCTATTCAAGGTCAAAAAGAATTTTTAACTCCAGATATTACATGTAGGCTGAGATATTCTCCTGGTCTGAGTTGACCCTTTTATTCAAGGTCATTTTCTAGTTACATCATAAGCTGGTACTTGGTAGTAATCCCTTGGTGCCAGGAAGGCTCATCCCTAGGAGTCATGTCTCATGCTGGGGGGAAGGCAATGCATTTACATGCTTAGTTTGGATTCAAGACTGGCCATATTTAAGCAACATGGAGGCTCTCAGGAGGTAACTCTTAAGCACCCTGCAGCTCTAGGCTTAGATCTTATTTCAAGCACACAGACTCACAAGCATAGTCATTAGTATCAAGGGCTCATTGTTGGACAATCCTTCTTTTTTGGTCTTTGCCGTTGCACTTGGGGGATTGTTGCTGTTCCATTAGGTTATGTGACAGAGCTCCCCTAGTTAGGAACTCAGCACTCCCTCAGTTGTCATTTTTAACTGAATCCACTATGAAAATATACAAACTTTTTAATGTACTCTGGATATGCCCTGAAGAACTCCCTGCCAACCATGTGTCCCCTGTCAATAACATCCCACACCAGTATTCATCCCCTGCCATTGCTGAACTTCTCTGTGATACAAAACTTCTTAAAAAATGAAGCCTACTATATTGCCAGGCTCCATTAAGAGTAAAATGGAATATAGTGATGAGTTTAAATGTCAGGTAGAGAATACATAATAATTTAGAAAATTAAGGTAAAAATAAAATGGGGTAACAAAAATTAAAAAATTAAAAGCTTTGTTTAAGATGTTTAGCCTTTTATCACTGCAATAAGTGTTGCCCTGTATGCACATTGGCAAGGCAGCTTCATCCATCACTTCCTCAGTATCTACGTCCTTTCTTTCTCGTTCTTTTTTCTAATAATTAAGCTTGTCTTCACTAAAGCTTTATGTATTTATTTTATTTATTTATTTTTTTTCAAATTCTACTCAATTTATTCATTTTTTAAAAAAAATATTACATTCAAAAAATATGAGGTCCCATTCACGCCCACTGCCCCCACCCTACCACTCCCCCCACAGTAACACTCTCCCCCAAAATCATGACACATTGATTGCATCTGGTGAGTACATCTCTGGGCATCGCTGCACCCCATGGCCTATGGTCCATACCATAGCCCACACTCTCCCACGTTCCATCCAGTGGGCCATGGGAGGACCTACAATGTCCGGCAATAGTCCCTGCAGCACCACTCAGGACAACTCCAAGTCCCGAAAATGCCTCCACATCTCATCTCTTCCTCCCATTCCCTGCCCCCAGCAGCCACCATGGCTACTTTTTCCACACCAATGCCACATTTTCTCGATTATTAACCACAATAGCTCATGAAGAGGATATCATTAAGACCACTCTAATCCTTACTGTATTCCTCCTTCCTGTGGACCTTGGCTTGGTTGCATTCATTCCACATCTATGTCAAGAGGGGGCTTAGATTCCACATGGATACTGGATGCAATTCTCCTGCTTTCAGTTGTAAGCACTCTAAGCTCCATGGTGTGGTGGTTGACATTCTCCAACTCCATGTTAGCTGAGTGGGGTAAGTCCAATAAATCAGTGTAGGAGCTGAAACCTGTGGAGGCTCAGGGACTGGCTATCATATTGTCAGTCCAGAGATTCAAATCCCCTAGATATATCTTAAACCCCAGCACCAACTACAATTCCAGTAAAGTAGCATGAAAGTTTGTGAAAAGAGATCACATCTAAGTCCAGTTCCATCAATCAGAAACACCAGCTCCAAAGAAGGGCCAACTGACATGGCAGTGAACTCCATCTGCCATGACCATAGAATCTGTGGGTCTCTTTAGCCCTCAAAAGAACCAATACCTGGGGTTGTATCTGCTTTATCTGTCTCTGGGACTCTGCTCAGGTGTGCATAAGAGCAATCTTTCTGACAACCTCCAGACTCTTTTTTTGGAGGCTCATAGCCATATAAACTCATTTGTCCTTTCCATTTCCCCCTTACTTTAGGTCAAACAGCATTTTTAACTCCTGTTATTATATGTAGACAGGGATATTCTGCTGGTCCTCGTTGAACCTTTAATTCAAGATCATTTTCTAGTTACATCATCAGCTGGTACTTGGTAGTGATCCGTCAGTGCCAGGGAGGCTCATCCCCAGGTGTCATGTCCCACGCTGAGGGGGAAGACATTGCATTTACATGCTCAGTTTGGCTTTGAGACTGGCCACATTTGAGTAACACAGAGGCTGTCAGGAGGGAACCCCTAGACACAGTGCTGCTCTAGGCCTTGTTCTTATTTCAGGTGTATAGGTTCACAAGCATAGTCATTAGTATCAGGGGTCACTGTTGGACCCGCATTCCTTCCTGGTCATTGTTGTTGTAATTGGGGGACTGCCGCTGTACCCCTATGGACCACAACAGAGCCCCCCACAGCTAGGAACCCAGTACCCTCCCAACTGTTGTTTTTAATTGTTTCCACTATGAGTATATCCAAACATTTCCTTGCATCCTGGATACATGCCCTGTATAACTCCCTGTCAACGATATATCCCCTGTCAATAACATCCCATACCAGTATTCCTCCACTGCCATTGTTGAACCACTCTGTGACCCAAAATTTCCTGAACAGTGAAGCCCAATATAAGGTCAGGTTCCCTTAATAGTAAAATGGAATATAGCAATGAGTTTCAAGGTTAGATATAGAATATATATTGATTTGCAAAAATTCTGCATCCTATCTTTTTCTTTTCTTTTTCCCTAATTATTGAGCTTCTCTTCACAAGAGCCTTAGATCACAGTAATTCAAATATACAATATACAGTAGTCCCACATATCCATTATAAAACCTTTTCCCTTCCACAGAGATAATCTTTTAACTTATTGATATCATATTTACTGAAACTGATGTACAGATATTGAGACAATAGCTTTCAAACAAGGTAACATTTGTGTTTACATTGTTATTTATACTCTAGGCTATACAGTTTTCTAAATTTTTTAGTTATCCTATGTTTTACATTATGGATTACATTATTAATCTGTCATCCCCTATATGTTTTTGGTGTAATATTACATGTTTTATATCCATCCTTGTGTACTCTTGTGAAACACTTCCCTTGCCCTCACATTTACTCTTGTTCCATCTATTCAATCTCTATTTCCCCATCCCCTTGGGGCCCACAGTGACAGTCAATCTTCATTTCCTGAGGAGCCACGTTCAGAAATACTTGCAACAGTACTGAGGGCCTGACCGCTCAACTGCCCTAATGCCCTGGGAGCCACCATTTCTCTTGAGAGTTACAGTTCCCTCTATTTGATGGCATTAGTCCTCCCCAGGTTGTGGGTCTACCTTCACTCTCATTATATTGTTCTCTGCCCAATGGTATAACCCACTCTGGCAAAATGAGCATTCACATATTCCCTAAGAGTCTGTCCTGTGTGAGGTTATCCCTTTGAGTATCTTAAACAGGTAACTTTCCTAATTATACTTCGAAAAGATTTTCTCAGAATTATACTCTCAACCAACACCTGACAATATCCTATGTTCGTGTGTTGCTCCACCCTCCCCCCAATTTCTTGGGCCATATTACCCTTCCACCCATCCCAATCCCCCTCAAACCCCCAAAGGCCCACACAAAGGTAACCCATTGCCCCATTTTTCCCTTTCTTGCACACATACTTACCTATAGCTTATCATAGATTTCACCCATGTAAATGTCAGCTTACATTCTTCCTCTACCCCCCGATTTCCTGTAAGCCTATCTTCCAGTCTCTAGCTCTCTGAGGCAGCTTGGTTTAGTTATTTCATATCATTGAGGTCATGTAGTATTTGTCCTTCAATGCCTGGGTTGCTTCACTCAACATAAGGTTCTCAAGATTCATCCATGTTATCACATGTGTTTGTAGTGTATTTATTCTTAAAGCTGAGTAGTATTCCATTGTATGTATATACCACATTTCATTGATCCACTCATCTGTTGATGGGCATTTGGGTTGATTCCAACTTTTGGCGATAGTGAACAATGCTGCTATGAACATTGGTGTGCATATATCGGTTTGTGTCTTTGTTTTCAGTTCTGCTGGGTATATACCCAGCAGGGGAATTGCTGGGTCATATGGCAAATCTATGTTTATTTTTTTGAGAAACCTCCAAACTGTCCTCCAGAATGGTTGTATCCTTCTGCATTCCCACCAGCAGTGGATGAGTGTTCCCATTTCTTCACATCCTCTCTAGTAATTGTATTCTTCTGTTTTTTTTTCATACCTGCCAATCTTATGGGAGTAAGATGGTATCTCATTGTTGTTTTGAATTGTATTTCCCTGATAGCTAAATTTTTGCAGAATTTTTTCATGTGCTTTTTAGCTGTTTGTATTTCTTCTTTGGAGAAGTGTCTGTTTAAATCTTTTCCCCATTTTTTAAATGGGTCTTTATCTTTTTATTTCCAAGGTATAGGAGATCTTTATATAGGCAAGTTATAAGTCTCTTTTCTTTCTTGTAAATTAAATTTTATTGGAACACAGTCCATTTTAACACAATGATTATGGATGATTTCTGCTACAAAAGCGAGATAGAGTAATTGTGATAGTGATCATGTGGTCCACAAACCAAAAATATATTTACTATCTGGCTCCTTAAGAAAAAGTTTGCTAACATTGAAATGCCTTGTACTTTGCGGTATTTCTAGTGCCTGCCACCATGTCATCTAGAAGACTCCAGTGACCCCATTCCCTAAGACAGCAATACACTCTCCCTGCATATTCCAAACGCTCCCCACCCAGATTGTTAACTGTTGTTTCCTTATGACTAGCTCTCTTTTTGTTCTATTTTTAGGGATAATATTTTAATTTGATTTTTTTTTTTGAAAAATTTTTATTGATTTTTTTTGAAAAAATATTACATTCAAAAAATATGAGGTCCCATTCAACCTCACCTCCCCCACCCCCCAATCCCCCCACAGCAACACTTTCTCCCATCATCATGACACATCCATTGCACCTGGTAAGTACATCTCTGGGCATCACTGCACCCCATAGTCAATGGTCCACATCATAGCCCACACTCTCCCATGTTCCATCCAGTGGGCCCTGGGGGGATCTACAATGTCCCATAGTTGTCCATGAAGCACCACCCAGGACAACTCCAAGTCCCAAAAATGCCTCCACATCTCACCTTTTCCTCCCATTCCCAGCACCCAGCAGCCACCATGGCCACCATTCCCACACCAATGCCACATTATCTCTGTGGACATTGGATTGGTTGTGTCCATTGCACATCTATGTCAAGTGGGGGCATAGATTCCACATGGGTACTGGATGCAGTCCTCCTGCTTTCAGTTGGAGGCACTCTAGGTTCCATGGTGTGGTGGTTGACCTTCTTCAACTCCATGTTAGCTGAGTGGGGTAAGTCCAATAAATCAAAGAGTAGGAGCTGAAGTCTGTTGAGGCTCAGGGCCTGGCAATCATATTGTCAGGCCAGAGATTCAAATCCCCTAAATATATCTTAAACCCCAGCACCAACTATAATTCCAGTAAAGTAACATGAAAGTTTTATGAAAAGAGATCCCATCTGAGTCCAGTTCCATCACACAGAAACACCAGCTCCAAAGAAGGGCCAACTGACATGGCAGTGAACCCCATCTGCCATGACCATAGAACCCGTGGGTCTCTTTTTTTAAAAAATTAAATTATTTATTTATTTTTAAAAATCACATTCAAAAAATATGAGGTCCCAATCAACCCCCACCGCCCCCACCCCCTACTCCCCCCCACAGCAACACTCTCTCCCATCATCGTGACACATCCATTGCACCTGGAAAGTACATCTCTGAACATCACTGCACCCCGTAGTCAATGGTCCACATCATAGCCCACACTCTCCCACGTTCCATCCAGTGGGCCCTGGGGGGATCTACAATGTCCTGTAATTGTCCATGAAACACCACCCAGGACAACTCCACGTCCCACAAACGCCTCCACATCTCATCTCTTCCTCCCATTCCCCAAACCCAGCAGCCACCATGGCAACCCTTCCCACACCCCTTCCACATTTTCTCTGTGGACATTGGATTGGTTGTGTCCATTGCACATCTATGTCAAGTGGGGGCTTAGATTCCACATGGATACTGGATGCACTCCTCCTGCTTTCAGTTGTAGACACTCTAGGCTCCATGGTGTGGTGGTTGACCTTCTTCAACTCCATGTTAGTTGAGTGGGGTAAGTCCAACAAATCAGAGTGTAGGAGCTGAAGTCTGTTGAGGCTCTGGGCCTGGGTGTCTTATTATCAGTCCAGAGATTCAAATCCCCTAAATATTTCTTAAACACCAGCACCAACTACAATTCCAATAAAGTAGCATGCAAGTCTTGTGAGAAGAGATCCCCTCTGAGTCCAATTCCTTCAGGCAGAAACACCAGCTCCAAAGAAGGGCCATCTGCCATGGCAGTGAACCCCATCTGCCATGACCATAGAACCCGTGGGTCTCTTTATCCCTCAAAAGAACCAATACCTGGGGTTGTATCTACTTTATCTGTCTCTTAGACTCTGCTCAGTTGTGCAAAAGGGCATTCCTTCTGACAACCTCCAGACTCTTTTTTAGAGACTCATAGCCTTATAATCTCATTTCTCCTTTCCATTCCCACCTTACATTAGGTCAAACAGCATTTTGAAGTCATGTTATTATATGTAGACAGGGATATTCTGCTGATCCGTATTGAACTTTTAATTCAAGGTCATTTTCTAGTTGCATCTTCAGCTGGTATGTGGTAGTGATCCCTCGGTGCCAGGGAGGCTCATCCCCGGGTGTCATGTCCCACACTGGAGGGAATGCACTGCATCTACATGCTGAGTTTGGCTTGAGAGTGGCCACATTTGATATCCCTCAAGAGAACCAATACCAGGGGTTGTATCTACTTTATCTATCTCTGAGACTCTGCTCAGTTGTGCATAAGGGCAATCCTTCTGACAACCTCCAGACTCTTTTTTAGAGACTCGTAGCCATATAAACTCATTTCTCCTTTCCATTTCCCCCTTACATTAGGTCAAACAGCATTTTAAAGTCATGTGATTATATGTAAACAGGGATATTCTGCTGATCCACATTGAACCTTTAATTCAAGGTCATTTTCTAGTTGCATCTTCAGCTGGTATTTGGTAGTGATCCCTCGGTGCCAGGGAGGCTCATCCCCGGGTGTCATGTCCCACGCTGGGGGGTATGCACTGCATCTACATGCTGAGTTTGGCTGTGAGAGTGGCCACATTTGAGTAACATGAAGGCTGTCAGGAGGAAACTCCCAGGCACAATGCTGCTCTAGGGCTTGTTCTTATTGCAGGCTTATAGGCTCAAAAGCATAGTCATTAGTATCAGGAGCCCACTGTTGGACCCTCATTCCTTCCTAGTTCTTACCGTTGCACCTGGGGGACTGCTGCTGCTCCCCTAGGGACCACGACAGAGCACCCCCAGCCAGGAACCCAGTTGCCCCCCAGCTGATGTTTTTAATTGTTTCAACTATGAGTATATCTAAACATTACCATGTACCCTGGACATATGCCCTGTATAATTCCCTGTCAAGCATAATATAGCCTGTCAATAACATTCCATACCAGTATTCCTCCGCCACCATTGTTGAACAAGTCTGTGATCCAAAACTTCCCATAAAGTGAATCCCAATATAATGTCAGGTTCCCTTACTAGTACAATGGAATATAGCGATGAGTTTAAAGGTTAGACCTAGAGTACATATTGATTTGGAAAAATTTCTACATCCTATCTTTTTCTTTTCTTTTTTCCTAATTATGGAGCTTCTCTTCACAAGAGTCTTAGATCACAGTAATTCATATATACAATATACAGTACTCCCACACATCCACCATAAAACCTTTTCCCTTCCACAGTGGTAGTCTTTTAACTTATTCATATCGTATTTACTGAGACTGATGTACAGACTCTGAAACAATAGCTTTCAAACAAGGTGACATCTGTGCTTACAATGTGGTCCTACTTTAGGATATATAGTTTTCTAAATTTTTAGTTATCCCATGTTTTACATTATGGTTTACATTATTAGTCTGTCGTCCCCTATATGTTTTTGGTGTAATATTACATGTTTTATATTCATTCTCATGTACTCTCGTGAAACTCCTCTCTTGCCCCCACATTTACCTTGGTTCCATCCATTCAACATCCATTTTCCCCTCCCCTTGGGGTCCACAGCGACAACCAATCTCCATTTCCCGAAGAGCCACATCCAGAGATACTTGCAACAGTGTTCAGAGCATGACTTGCTCAACTGCCCTAATGCCCTGGGAGCCACCCTGTCCCTCGAGAGATACAGTTCTCTCTATTTGATGGCATTAGTCCTCCCCAGGATGTGGGTCCACACCAACTCTCACTTCTTGGGTCTCTACCCAATGGTACAACCCACCCTGGCAAAATGAGCCTTCAGACATTCCCCAGGGGTCCATCCTGCATCAGACCATCCCCTCCAAGCATCCTAAACAGGTAACCATCCTAATTATACTTTGATACGATTTTCTCAGCATTTTACTCTCAACCAACACCTGACACTCTCCTATGTTCGTATGTTGCCCCTCCCTCCCCCCAATTTTGTGGGCAATATTACCCATCCGCCTATCCCCAGGCCCCCTCAAACCTGCAAAGCCACACACAAAGGCAACCCCTTGCCCCCATTTTATCTCTTCTTTGTGCCCATACTTACGGCCAGCTCATCATAGATTCCACCCCTGCAGACGTCCGCTCACATTCTTTCTCCACTCCCCCATTTACTGTAAGCCTGTTTTCCAGCCTCTAGCTCTCTGAGGCAGGTTGCTTATTTCATATCTTTGAGGTCATGTAGTATTTGTCCTTCAATGCCTGGGTTGCTTCACTCAACATAAGGTCCTCAAGATTCACCCATGTTATCACGTGTGTTTGTAGGGTATTTGTTCTTACAACCGAGTAGTATTCCATTGTGTGTATATACCACATTTTATTTATCCACTCATCTGTTGATGGGCATTTGGGTTGATTCCAACTTTTGGTGATAGTGAACAATGCTGCTATGAACATTGGTGTACATATATCGGTTTGTGTCCTTGTTTCCAGTTCGGATGGGTATATACCCAGCAGTGGTATTCCTGGGTCATATGGCAAATCTATGGTTAGTTTTTTGAGAAACCGCCAAACTGTCCTCCAGAACGGTTGGATCCTTCTGCATTCCAAACAGCAGTGGATGAGTGTTCCCCCTTTCTTCACATCCTCTCCAACATTTGTATTCTTCTGTTTTTTTCACAGCTGCCAATCTTATGGGAGTAAGATGGTATCTCATTGTAGTTTTGATTTCCATTTTCCTGATAGCTAGAGATTTGGAGCATTTTTTCATGTGTTTTTTAGCCATTTGTATTTCTTCTTTGGAGAAGGGTCTCTTTAAAATTTTTTTCCCATTTTTTAAATGGGCTGTTTATCTTTTTATTTTCAAGATATATGAGTTCTTTATATATGCAAGTTATAAGTCTCTTATCAGATACATGGTTGCCAAATATATTGTCCCATTGTGTGGGTTCCCTTTTTACTTTCTTGACAAACTCCTTTGAGGTGCAGAAGGCTTTAATTTTGGGGAAGTCCCATTTATCTATTAGTTCTTTTGCTGCTCATGCTTTTGGTGTGATGTTCATGAAGACATTTCCTATTACAAGGTCTTTTAGATGCTTCCCTACACTGCTTTCCAAGTTCTTTATGGTCTTGGCACTTATATTTTGGTCTTTGATCCATCTTGAGTTGATCGTTGTATAAGGTGTGAGATGGTTATCCTCTTTCATTCTTCTACCTATGGATATCGAGTTCTCCAGGCACCATTTGTTGCATAGGTCTTTCTCTCCCAGTTGAGAGGGTTTGGTGGCTTTATCGAATATTACATGGCTATATATATGAGGTTCTATATCAGAACTTTCTATTCGATTCTATTGGTCTGTGTGTCTCTCCTTATGCCAATACCATGCTGTTTCCACTACTGTAGCTTTGTAGTATGTTTTGAAGTCAGGTAGTGTGATTCCTTCAATTTCATTTTTCTTTTTCAATATGTCTTTGGCTATTCGGGGCCACTTTCCTTTCCAAATAAATTTCACAGTTATTTTTTCTAGTTCCTTAAAGAAGGCTGTGTTGATTTTTATTGGGATTGCATTGAATGTGTAGATCAGTTTTGGTAAGATAGACGTCTTAATGATATTTATCTTCTTATCCATGAACAGGAAATATTCTTCCATTTATTTAGGTCTTCTTTGATTTCCTTGAACAGTCTTGTATAGTTCTCAGTGTACAAGGTTTTTACATCTTTAGTTAAATTTATTCCAAATATTTAATTTTTTAATTTACTATTATGAATGATATTTTTTTCTGGATTTCCTCCTGATGTTGCTCATTATTTGTGTAGAGAAATGCTACTGATTTTTGCGCAATGATCTTATAACCTGCGCCTTTACTAAACTCATTTATGAGTTCTAGAATGTTTGTTGTAGATCTCTCAGGGTTTTCTATGTATAGGATCAAGTCATCTGCAAATAATGAAATTTTGACTTCTTCCTTTCCAATTTGAATGCCTTTATGTCTGGTTCTTGCCTCAGTGCTCAAGCAAGTACTTCTAAGACAATGTTAAATACTAGGGGAGAGAGTGGGCATCCTTGTCTTGTTACTGACTTTAGGGGGAAGGATTTTAGGATTTCTCCATTGTAAACAATGTTGGCTGTGGGTTTTTCATATATACTCTTTATCATGTTCAAGAAATTTCCTTGTATTCTGATCTTTTGGAGTGTTTTTTCAAGAAAGGGTGCCGTACTTTGTCAAATGCTTTTTCTGCATCTATAGATATAATCATGTGATTTTTTTTCCTTCAATCTGTTTATATGGTGTACTACATTGATTGATTTTCTTACGTTAAACCATCCTTGCATACCTGGAATGAAACCCACTTGATCGTGGTGTATAATTCGTTTAATGTGTTCTTGAATATGATTAGCAAGTATTTTGTTAAGTATTTTTGCATCTAGGTTCATTAGAGAAATTGGTCTGTAATTTTCCTTTCTTGAGGTGTCTTTGTTTGGTATTGGTACTAGGTTAATGTTGCCTCATAGAAGTAGTTATGCAATGTTCCTTCTGTTTGGATTTTTTGGAAGAGTTTCAGCAGGATTGGTGTTATTTCTTTCCGGAATGTTTTGTAGAATTCACCTGTGAAGCCATATGGCCCTGGGTTCTTCTGAGTTGGAAGGTTTTTAATGACTGATTCTCTTTGCTTGTGATTGGATTGTTGAGATATTCTATTTTTTCTTTTGTCAATATAGTCTGTTTATGTGTTTCTAGGAATTTGCCCATTTCCTCTAAATTGTCATTTTTGTTGGAATATAGTTTTTCAACGTATCCTCTTATGATAGTCTTTATTTCTGTGGGGTCAGTGGTGATATGTCCTTTCTCATTTCTTTTTTTGTGTATTTGCATCTTCTCTCTTTTTATCTTTGTTAGTCTCGCTAAAGGTTTGTCAATTTTGTTGATCTTCTCAAAAAACCAGCTCTTGATCTTGTGTATCTTTTCAAGTGCTTTCTTATTTTCTATTTCATTCAGTTCTGCTCTTATGTTTGTTATTTCCTTCCTTCTTCATCCTGTGGGATTATTTTGTTGTTGTTTTTCTGATTCCTCCAAATGTGCAGTTTGTTCTTCAATTTTTGCTCTTTCTTCTTTTTTGATATATGAATTTATGGCTATAAATTTCCCTCTCAGTACTGCTTTTGCTGCATCCCATAAATTTTGGTATGTTGTATTATCATTATCATTTGTTTCAAGGTAGTCATTGATTTCTTTTGAGATTTCCTCTTTGACCCACTGTTTTTCTATGAGTGTGCTGTTTAATTTCCATATCTTGGTGTGAAATCTGGGCCTCTGACCCTTGCAGATTTCCAGCTTCACTCCATTGTGGTCAGAGATATTACTTTGTATGATTTCGATCTTTCTGAATTCATTAAGCCTTTCTTTGTGTCCTAGCATACAGTCTATCTTGGAGAATGATCCATGTGCGCTTGAGAAAAATGTATATCCTGCTGTGTTTGGGTGTAAAGATCTGTATATGTCTATTAGATCCAGATCCTCTAGTATACTGTTCAAATATTTTGTTTCTTTAGTGATTCTCTTTTGAGATGTTCTGTCCAGAGTTGATAGTGGTGTATTAAAATCCCCCACTATAATTGTAGGTGCATCTATTCTTTCACTTACTTTTTCCAGCATTTGCCTCACGTATTTAGAGGTGCCCTTGCTAGGAGTATAAATATTTATGATTGTTCATTTTTATTGAGACATTGTCCCTTTCACTAATATGTAGTATACTTCTTTGACTCTCAGAATTGTTTCACATTTAAAGTCTATTTTGTCTGATATTAATATAGCTACTCCTGCCTTTTTTTGGTTATTGTTTGCTTGTAAGATTGTTTTCCAACCATTCATTTTCAGCCTTCATGAATCTCTGCGTCTAAGATGTGTCTTTTGTAGACAGCACATGGATGGGTCATATTTCCTTATCCAATGTCCCAGTCTGAATCTTTGGATAGGTGAGTTTAATCCATTGACATTCAGTGCTTTTACTTTCAAGGAATTATTCATTATAGCCATATTTTGATTGGACTTGTGTTTGTCATATTTTGCTCGCTTTTTATTCTCTTTTTGTCTTTTTTATTGCTCTTACACTCTCCTCCAACTCTGCCTGTCCTGTTTTTTCCTTTCTTCCTGCAGAACTCCCTTTAGAATTTCTTGAAGGGGAGGTTTCTTGCTGGCATAGTCTTTCAAATTCTGTATATCTGTAAATATTGTGAACTCTCCATCATTTTTCAATGCTAGTTTAGGTGGATAGAGTATTCTCGGTTGTAAATTTTTTTCTTTTAGTATCTTGACTATATCATACCACTGCCTTCTTGCCTCCATGGTTTCAGATGGGAAATCAGCACTTAATCTTATGGAGCTTCCCTTGTATGTGATGATTTTCTTTTCTCTTCCTGCTTTTAGAATTTTCTTTGTCTTGAGCGTTGGATAATTTGACAAGTATATGTCTTGAGGTGGGGCTGTTGGGGTTTATGATATTTGGGGTAGGTTGTGCTTCTTGGATATGTACATCTGTCTATTTCAGTAGATTTAGGAATTTTTCAGCCATTATTTCCTGCTTCACTCCTGATCCCTTTCCCTTCTCTTCTCATTCTGGGATGCCTATAATACATATGTTTGTGTGTTTTGCATTGTCCTTCAGGTCCCAAAGTCCTTACTGGATTTTTTCTATCTTTTCATGGTCAATTCTACTATCTGTTTGATTTCTGATGTACCGTCTTCCACATCGCTAATTCTCTGCTCTGCCTCTTTTTTTTTTAAGATTTATTTATTTATTTAATTTCCCCCTCCCCCAGTTGTCTGTTCTCTGTGTCTACTTGCTGCGTCTTGTTTCTGTGTCCACTTCTGTTTTCATCAGTAGCATGGGAAGTGTGGGCGGAGCCATTACTGGGCAGACTGCACTTTCTTTTGTGCTGGGCGGCACTCCTTACGGGCACACTCCTTGTGCGTGGGGCTCCCCTATGCGAGGGACACCCCTGCGTGGGAGGGCACTCCTTGCACACATCAGCACTGTGAATGGGCCAGCTCCACATGGGTCAAGGAGGCCCGGGGTTTGAACTGTGGACCTCCCATGTTATAGAAGGATGCCCTAACCAGTGGGCCAAGTCCATTTCCCTGCTCTACCTCTTCTAATCTGCTATTTGCTGCGAGTGTGTTTTTGATTTCTTGAACTGTGGTGTTCATTCCCATCATATCTGTTATCTTTTTGCGTATGTCTGCAATTTCCCCTCCAAGTATTGTGTTCATGTTGTTAACCTCTTCCTTTACTTCATTAAATTTGTTTGTGATATATGTTCTGAGATCTTTAATTACTTGTCTGAAGTTCTGCTCCCCTTCCTGGTTTTTAGTTTGTTCATTGGATTCAGCCATGTTTTCCAGATTACTGGTTTGGTTTGTAGATTTTTGTTGCTGTCTGGTCATCATTTTATCTTGACAGGTTTAATCAGTTCCTTAGATTCTTTGTCTAGTCCTGGGAATTAATTAGCTGTTGTTTTTGTGTAAGTGTTATATCTTCTCTTTGTCACTTTGTTCTTCTTATTCAACTTCTTATTGCTGTCTGAGTTCACTTTGAAGGAAAGTATTAGGGGCAGGGAAAGGCAATTGTGTAAGAAAGGAAAATGTGTACAGGAGTATTTGTAATAAATGTTAACAGAGCAACAATATGAGTTCTGGGAGGATGGATATTAGAGTCATGTAAGTTGTGTAGAGTTATAGCAGTAAGTAGAGTACCTATAATTAGATAGCCGACTGAATATGGGAGGAATATGGTATGAATTAATAGGCTAGTGTTTTTGTGAGAGGGAAAGAGAAAAGGGAGGCAATAGTTTCAAGAGTGGATAAAAGACAGAAAACAAAACAATGGTATTAGAAATTAAGAGTTAGATAATTTGGGGATCAAAGAAAGTGAGGTGGAATATCGGAGAGACAGTAGATGATGGAGGATATCAAGATGTGGGGGAAAGGGGATAGTGTAGGTAGCCCAAATCAATTCACACAGAAGTGAGGCAACGGAGGATGAGGAAACCCAGTAAATGTGAGGTGCTCCCTGCAGCACCTATTGTAAAATTAAGATAAAATAAAATAAGAACAAAATGGACAAGAGAAAAGAGAGAAAGAAAAAAAAGAGAGAAGAAAGAAAGAAAAAGGGGGGGGGTAAAGAAAAGGGAGGGGAACAAGTGAGGAAAAGAAAAGGACATGTAAAACACCAACAGCAGCAACAACAAAAAACCCCTAAATAAATGAAAAAAGAAAAAGACCTTGGGGGATACAATGGGAGAAAAGACTAGGAAATAATGCAATATTAGCAACCAGGACAATAAAAATTAAAAAATTAAAAATTGAAATTAAAATAAAAAAAACCCAAACCTTCAAATCTAGAACAATGAAGGACCTCAGATGGGCCTCAGGGCGTGGTGGATTCAGGGATGGAATGTCTGTGATATTGCAGACTGAAGAGGTGTGAGTCTCTGGGGTGTGGGCCACCAGGGTTTAAGGGACACAGGCCTGGCAACCTCAAATCTGCTTAACAGGGAGCCTGGGAGCACCGCGGTTCATCACAACCTTCAGGGATCCCCACAGCTGGGTGCCAGCCCTTTGGGAGTGGTCACATCCACAAACTCTGATCTATGTTTCTGAAACCCGCAATTCCCCCTTTCACTAAGGTCTCTTGTGTGGCTGTTCCACCAATTCAACTTCAGGACACCTCCCGCCCTGCAGGCCCCCGAAACAGCCAGTTGGGGGCACCTCTATATTGCAGCCAATTTAAGGATGCTGTAGATCCACAGCTAGGCTTAGGGGGTGAGGCTCTAGCTGGAAGCGCTGTATCAGTGTCCGAAATAAAAAATCCCATGCCTCACAAAAAATTCCCCTAATCGGCTTCCAGCCGCCTCCCACCCTGCCATCCCCCAAAATAGCCTCCTGGTGACGTCTCCTTGCTGCCAGCGATTTAAGGCTGCTGCAGATTGGCAGCTGGCCTTGGGGGCGGGGCTCTAGCTGGAAGCTCTATTATTTATATCTGCAATCAAAAATTCCCTGCCTCGCAATAAATCTCCCATCTATCTCCCCAAATCAGTCTGCGAAGGCCTCCTGCCCTGTTAGCCCCCCAACAGCCTGCTCAGGGCTTATGAATTCCCTAGTACCACAGAGCCTCCAGGAATTACGGCCGTGGTGCCAGTGCCACAGCTCCACCCACCCCACGAGAGTGCATCCCATGCGTAGCCCCCACCTCCGGGTAAGCAAGCCTCAATTTTATCTTTAACACAAATTTTCTCTATTACCTTACCACCAAATTGATGCCCAGACACCTCCTGACCTGCAAAATCCCAAAACAGACTGGTCCTGAAGAATTTCTAACACTCAAAAAACTGTTTTTGAGACCAGCAGAGGCAGCAGCTGGAGCAGCCGCAGGCTGCGCCCTCTCCCGCCCACTGGAACCTTCCTAATTCCACCAAAGCTTTAGATCACAGTAATTCATATATACAATACACAGTACTCCCACATATCCAACATAAAACACTTTGTCCCTAGCCCAGCAATAATCTTTTTACATGTTAATACTATATTTACTGCAAATGATGTACAGATATTGAGACAGTAGCTTTCAAACAAGGTTACACTTGGATTTACATTGTGGTTTATATTTTAGACTACACTATTTTCTAAAATTTTAGTTATTTTATGTTTTACACTATGATTTACATTTTAGCCTTTAGGCTCCTATACATTTTTGGTGTAATTTAACATTTCCTATATCCACCCATGCATAATCTTGTGGGACACTTCCATTGCTGCACAGTTACATTGATTGCATTTATTCAATATTTCTTTCCTCCCTCTCCTCAGGGCCCACAGTGATAATCAATCATCATTGTTCGTATGGCCATGTTCAGAGATACTTGGAAAAATGTTGAGCGCTTGACATGCTCGACTGCCCTGAATGCATTGGGAGCCATGATTTCTCTCGAGATATACAATTCCCTCTATTTGAGAATATCGGTCCTCCCCAGGATGTGGGGATACCTTCACTCTCATTGTATGAGTCGCCATCCAATGATATAATGGACTATGACAAAATGAGCACTCCTGTGTCAGATTCACCCCTTTATGCATCTTAAGCAGGTAACCTTCCTTATTATATTTTTGAAAATGTTTTCTCAACATTATACTCTCAACCACATATCTGACAATCTCCTATGTTCATATGTTCCCTCACAATCCCCCCAATTTCTTAGGCAATATTACCTATCCTGCCATTCTTAGCCCCTGTCAAGTCTGCAAAACTCCACCCAGAGGTATACAGATGCCCCCATTTTTCCCTTCCCTGCACAAATACTTACCTCCAGGTTATCATAGATTTCATTGATGTAGGTGTCAGCTCCCAACCTTCTTCTACCCCCAAATTCCTTTAAGCCTATCATCCAGTCTTTATCTCTGAGGCAGCTTGGTTTACTCATTTCATATCATTGAGGTCATGTAGTATTTGTTCTTCAATGCCTGGGTTGCTTCACTCAACATAAGGTTCTCAAGATTCACCCATGTTATCACATGTGTTTGTAGTGTATTTGTACTTAAAACTAAGTAGTATTCCATTGTATGTATATACCACATTTTATTTTTCCATTCACCTGTTGATGGTTATTTGGGTTGATTCCAACTTTTGGCAATAGTGAACAATGCTGCTATGAACATTGGTATGCATATATCGGTTTGTGTCCTTTTTTCAGTTCTACGGGGTATATACCCAGCAGTGGAACTGCTGGGTCATATGGTAAATCTATAGCTAGTTTTTTTAGATACTGCCAAACAGTCCTCCAGAATGGCTGGACCCTTCTGCATCCCCACCAGCAGTCGATGAGTGTTCCCATTCCTCCACATCCTCTCCAGTATTTGTAGTCTTCTGTTTTTTTCATAGCTGCCAATTTTATGGGAGTAAGATGGTATCTCATTGTAGTTTTGATTTGCATTTCCCTAATAGCTAGAGATTTGGAGCATTTTTTCATGTGCTTTTTGGCCACTTGTATTTCGGCTTTGGAGAAGTGTCTGTTTAAATCTTTCTCCCATTTTTAAAATGGGTTGTCTTTTTATTTTCTTTGTATATGCAGGATATAAATCTATCATATATGTTGTTACCAAATATGTTCTCCCATTGTGTAGGCTCTCTTTTCACTTTCTAGACCAGCTCCTTTTA
Organism: Dasypus novemcinctus; assembly: GCF_030445035.2. Taxonomy (NCBI): domain Eukaryota; kingdom Metazoa; phylum Chordata; class Mammalia; order Cingulata; family Dasypodidae; genus Dasypus; species Dasypus novemcinctus. The sequence goes on along the minus strand of NC_080704.1, from coordinate 68,574,971 downwards.
GGTGCAGAAGGCTTTAGTTTTGAAGAAGACCATTTATCTATTTGCTCTATTGTTGCTCATGCTTTTAGTGTGAATTTCATCAAGCCATTTCCTATTACAAGGTCCTGTAGATGCTTCCTGGCACTGCTTTCCAAAGTCTTTATGGTCTTGCTTCTTATATTTGGGTCTTTGATCCATCTTCAGTTGATTTTTGTATAAGGTGAGAGTTGGTAATCCTCTTTCATTCTTTTACATATGGATATCCACTTCTCTACGCACCATTTGTTGAATAGGCCATTCTCTCCCAGTTGAGAGGGTTTGGTGGCTTTATTGAATATTATATGACTGTATATATGAGGATCTTTATCAGAACTCTCAACTCGGTTCCACTATTCTGTGTGTCTCTCCTTGTGCCAATACTATCCCATTTTCACTACTGTAGCTTTGTAGTATGTTTTGAAGTCAGGTAGTGTGATTCCTCTCATTTCATTTTCTTTTTCAACATGACTTTGGCTATTCAGGACCTCTGTCCTTTCCAAGTAAATTTCATAGCTAGTTTTTGTAATTCATTACAGAATGCTGTGTTGATTTTTACTGGGATTGCATTGAATGTGTAGATCAGCATTTGTAGGACAGACATCAATAATATTTAGTCTTCTTATCCATGAACAGCAAATGTTTTTACATTTATTTAAGTCTTCTTTGATTTTCTTGAACAGTGTTGTGTATAAGATTTTTTTCATCTTTAACTTTATTCACAGGTTTTTGATTTTTTAATTTACTACTGTAAATGGTATTTGTTTCTTGATTTTCTCCTGAGATTGCTCATTATTGGTGTACAGAAATGGTACTGATTTTTGCACATTGCTTTTTTAACCTGTGACTTTACAGATCTCATTTATGAGTTCTAGAAGCTTTCTTGTAGACTTCTTAGGGGTTTCTATGTATAGGATTATGTCCTCTGCAAAAAATGAAATTTTGACATCATCCTTTCCAATTTGAATGCCTTTTATATCTGGCTCTTGCCTCAGTGCTCAAGCAAGTACTTGTAAGACAATGTTAAATAGAAGAGTTGATATTGGGCATCCTTGTCTTGTTTCTGATTTTAGAGGAAAATATTTTAGGATTTCTCCATTGTAAATGAAGTTGGCTGTGGGTTTTTCATATATTCCCTTTATCATCTTCAGAAAATTTCCTTGTATTATGATATTTTGCAGTGTTTTTATCAAGAAAGGGTGCTCTATGTTCTCAAAGGTTTTTCTACATCTATAGATATGATCATGTCATTTTTTTTCCTTCAATTTGTTTATATGGTGCATTACATTGATTGATTTTCTTATGCTGAACCATCCTTGAATAAGTGGAATAAATCGCACTTGGTCATGGTGTATAATTCATTTAATGTGTCATTGAATATGAGTAGCAAGTATTTTGTTGAGGATTTTTGTGTCTAGGTTCATTAGAGAAATTGGTCTGTAATTTTCCTTTCTTGTTGTGTCTTTGTTTGATTTTGGTACTAGGGTAATCTTGGCCTCATAGAATGAGTTAGGCAATGTTCCTTCCATTTCAATTTTTTGGAAGAGTTTCAGCAAGATTGGTGTTAGTTCTTTCCAGAATGTTTTGTAGAATTCACCTGTGAAGCTGTCGGACCATGGGCTCTTCTTATTTGGGAGGTTTTCAATTACTGATCCTATCTCCTTACTTGTGATTGGTTAGTTGAGATCATCAAATTCTCCTTTTGTCAATATAGGCTACTTAAGTGCTTCTAGGAATTTGTCCATTTTATCTAAATTGTCATTTTTTGGAATATAGTTTTTCAATGTATCCTCTTAATATAGTCTTTATTTCTGTGTGGTCAATGGAGATATCTCCTTTCTCATTTCTTATTTTGTGTATTTACATTTCTCTCTAAGGATATGTCAATTTTATTGATGCTCTCAAAGAACCAGCTCTTGGATTTCTTTATCTTTTCAAGTGCTTTCTTATTTTCTATTTCATTTAGTTATGCTCTTATCTTTGTTCTTTCTTTTTTTTTTCTTTTTTTTTAAATTAATTTTTTTATTGACTTTGTAATAATATTACATTAAAAATATATATGTGAGGTCCCATTCAACCCCACCCCCCCCCACCCCACCACTCCCCCACCCCCCAGCAACACTCATTCCCATCATCATGACACATCCATTGGATTTGGTAAGTACATCTTTGGGCACCTCTGCACCTCATAGTCAATGGTCCACATCATGGCCCATACTCTCCTCCATTCCATCCAGTGGGCCCTGTGAGGATTTACAATGTCCGGTGATTGCCTCTGAAGCACCATCCAGGGCAGCTCCATGTCCCAAAGACGCCTCCACCTCTCATCTCTTCCTGCCTTTCCCCATACCCATCAGCCACCATGTCCACTTTTCCCAATCCAATGCCACCTCTTCTATGTGGATATTGGATTGGTTGTGTCCATTGCACCTCTATGTCAAGAGGAGGCTCAGATTCCAGATGGATGCTGGATGCAATCCTCCCACTTTCAGTTGTAATCACTCTAGGCTCCATGGTGTGGTGGTTGTCCTTCTTCAACTCCATCTTAGCTGAGTGTGGTAAGTCCAATAAATCAGATTGTAGGTGCTGGAGTCTGTTGAGGCTCAGGACCTGGCTATCACATTGTCAGTCCAGAGATTCAAATCCCCTAAATATATCTTAAACCCCAACATTAACTGCACCTCCAGCACATTAGCATGAAAGTCTTATGAAGGAAGAACCCATCTGAGTCCAGATTCATCACACATAAACACCATTTCCAAAGAGGGGCCATCTGACCTGGTAGTTAACCCCATCGGCCATGACCATAACTCCCATGGGTCTCTTTAGCCCTCAAAGGAACCAATATCTGGGGGTTGTATCTGCTTTATCTGTCTCTCTGACTATGCTCAGTTGTGCATGAGGGCAATCCTTCTGCCAGCCTCCAGACTCTTTTTTAGAAACTCGTAGCCATATAAACTCATTTCTCCTTTCCATTTCCCCCTTACTTTAGGTCAAACAGCATTTTAAAGTCATGTTATTTTATGTAGACAGGGATATTCTGCTGATCCGCATTGAACCTTCCGTATAAGGTCATTTTCCAGTTGCATCATCAGTTGGTAGTTGATAGTGGTCCCTCGGTGCCAGGGAGGCTCATCCCCGGGTGTCATGTCCCACGCTGGGGGGAAGGCATTGCATTTACATGCTGAGTTTGGCTTCGAGACTGGCCACATTTGAGTAACATGAAGGCTGACAGGAGGAAATTCCCAGGCACAATGTTTCTCTAGGCCTTGTTCTTATTTTAGGCTTATCAGCTCACAAGCATAGTCATTAGCATCAGGGGCTCACTGTTGAACCCTCACTCCCTCCCGGTCCCCGCCGCTGTACCTGGGAGACTGTCGCAGCTCCCCTAGGGACCACAACAGAGCACCACTGGCCAGGAACCCTGTACCCCCCCTGCTGTGGTTTTTAATTGTTGCCACTATGAGTATATCCAAACATTACCATGCACCCTGGACATATGTTCTGTACAGCTCCCTGTCAGCCATATATCACCTGTCATTGGTATCCCATACCAGTATCCCTCCATTGCCATTGTTGAAACCTCTGTGATCCAGAACTCCCCGAAATTTGAAGCCCAATATAATGTCAGTGTCCCTTACTAGGGAATGGCATATAGCGATGGGTTTAAGGTTAGATAAAGAACTTGGATAAAGTTAGATAAAGAACTTAGATAAAGAATGTAGACTTGAAAAAATTCTACATCCTATCTTCTTCTTTTTTTTTTTCCCCCTAATTATTCAGCTTCTCTTCACAGGAGTCCTAGACCAGAGCAATGTATATATATAATATACAACACTCCCATACATCCACCACAAAACCTTTTTCCTTCCACAGCGATACTCTTATACCCTATTCACATCATATTTACTTAACGTGATGTACAGAGTCTGAGACATTAGCTTTCTAACAAGGTGACACCTGTGCTTACATTATGGTGCATACTTTAGGATACACAGTTCTTTATATTCTTAGTTACCCTATGTTTTACATTATGATTTACATTATCAGTCTGTCATCTCCTATATGTTATGGTGTAATATTACATGTTTTATATCCATCCTTGTGTACTCTCAAGAAACTCCTCTCTTACCCCCCATTTACCTTGGTTCCACACATTTAACGTCCATTTTCCCTTCCACCTTGGTGCCCACAGTGACAGCCAACCTCCGTTTCCTGAGGAGCCACTTCCAGAGATAGATGGAATAGTGTTCAGGGCCTAACTTGCTCAACTGCCCCAATGCCCTGGGAGCCACCCTTTCTCTCGAGGGATACAGTTCCCTCTATTTGATGGCATTAGTCCTCCCCAGGATGTGGGTCCACCCCCACTCTCACTACTTGGGTTTCTACCCCATGGTGTCACCCACTCTGGCAGAATGAGCATTTAGACATTGCCCAGGAGCCCGTCCTGCATCAGACCCTCCCCTCCGAGCATTCTAAACAGGTAACCCTCTTTATTATATTTTGATATGATTTTCTCGGCATTTTACTCTCCACCAACACCTGACCCTCTCCTGTGTTAATATGCTACCCCTCCCTCCCCCCACTTTTGGGCAATGTTACCCATCCGTCCCTCCCCAGCCACCCTCAAACCCCCAAAGCCCCAACCAAAGGCAACCCCTTGCCCCCTATTTATCTCTTCTTTGTGTTCATAATTACCACCATCTCGTCTTAAATTCCACCCCTGCAGACATCGGCTCATATCCTTCCTCCACCCTCCGATTTCCTGTAAGCCTATCGTTCAGTCTCTTGCTATCTAGGGCAGCTTGTTTATTTCATATCATTGAGGTCATGTAGTATTTGTCCTTCATTGTCTGGGTTGCTTCACTCAACATAAGGTTCTCAAGATTCATCCATGTTATCACATGTGTTTGTAGTGTGTTTGTTCTTACAGCCGAGTAGTATTCCACTGTGTGTATATACCACATTTTATTGATCCACTCATCTTTTGATGGGCATTTGGGTTGATTCCAACTTTTGGCAATAGTGAACAATGCTGCTATGAACATTGGTGTACATATATTGGTTTGTGTCCTTGTTTTCAGTTCTGCTGGGTATATACCAAGCAGTGGTATTGCTGGGTCATATGGCAAATCTATGGCTAGTTTTTTGAGAAACCGCCATACTGTCCTCCAGAATGGTTGGATCCTTTTGCATTCCCACCAGCAGTGGATGAGTGTTCCCCTTCCTTCACATCCTCTCCAGCACTTGTATTCTTCTGTTTTTTTCATAGCTGCCAATCTTATGGGTGTAAGATGGTATCTCATTGTAGTTTTGATTTGCATTTCCCTGATAGCTAGAGATTTGGAACATTTTTTCATGTGCTTTTTTGCCATTTGTATTTCTTCTTCAGAGAAGTGTCTGTTTAAGTCTTTTTCCCATTTTTTAAATGGGTTGTTTATCTTTTTATTTTCAAGATATAGGAGTTCTTTATATATGCAAGTTATAAGTTTCTTATCAGATATATGATTGCCAAATATTTTCTCCCACTGTGTGGGCTCCCTTTTTACTTTCTTGACAAAATCCTTTGAGGTGCAGAAGGCTTTAATTTTGAGGAAGTCCCATTTATCTATTAGTTCTTTTGCTGCTCGTGCTTTTGGTGAGATATTCATAAATCCATTTCCTATTACAAGGTCCTGTAGATGTTTCCCTACACTGCTTTCTAAGGTTTTTATGGTCTTGGCTCTTATATTTAGGTCTTTGATCCATCTTGAGTTGATCTTTGTATAAGGTGTGAGATGGTAATCCTCTTTCATTCTTCTACATATGGCTATCCAGTTCTCCAGACACCATTTGTTGAATAGGCCACTCTCTCCCAGTTGAGAGGGTTTGGTGGCTTTATCAAATATTATGTGGCTGTATATGTGAGGTTCTATATCAGAGCTTTCAATTTGATTCCATTGGTCTATGTGTCTCTCCTTATGCCAATACCATGCTGTTTTCACCACCGTAGCTTTGTAGTATGTTTTGAAGTCAGGTAGTGTGATTCCTCCAATTTCATTTTTCTTTTTCAGTATGTCTTTGGCTATTCGGGGTCTCTTTCCTTTCCAAATAAATTTCATAGTTAGTTTTTCTAGTTCCTTAAAGAAGGCTGCGTTGATTTTTATTGGGATTGCATTGAATGTGTAGATCAGTTTTGGTAGGATAGACATCTTAATAATGTTCAGTCTTCCTATCCATGAACAAGGAATAGTCTTCCATTTATTCAGGTCTTCTTTGATTTCCTTGAACAATCTTGTATAGTTCTCGGTGTATAAGTTCTTTACCTCTTTAGTTAAGTTTATTCCTAAGTATTTGATTTTTTTATTTACTATTGTGAATGGTATTTGTTTCTTGATTTCCTCCTGATCTTGCTCATTATTGGTGTACAGAAATGCTACTGATTTTTGCGCATTGATCTTATAACCTGCGACTTTACTAAACTCATTTATGAGTTCTAGAAGCTTCGTTGTAGATCTCTCAGGGTTTTCTATGTATAGGATCATGTCATCTGCAAATAATGAAATTTGACTTCTTTCTTTCCAATTTGAATGCCTTTTATTTCTGGTTCTTGCCTCAGTGCTCGAGCAAGTACTTCTAAGACAATGTTAAATAGGAGCGGAGACAGTGGGCATCCTTGTCTTGTTCCTGAGTTTAGAGGGAAGGAGTCTAGGATTTCTCCATTGTAAACAATATTGGCTTTAGGTTTTTCATATATACTCTTTATCATGTTCAAAAAATTTCCTTGTATTCCAACCTTTTGGAGTGTTTTTATCAAGAAAGTGTGCTGTATTTTGTCAAATGCTTTTTCTGCATCAATAGATATAATCATGTGATTTTTTTCCTTCAATCTGTTTATATGGTGTATTACGTTGATTGATTTTCTTATGTTGAACCATCCTTGCATACCTGGGATGAATCCCACTTGGTCGTGGTGTATAATACGTTTAATGTGTTGTTGAATATGATTAGCAAGTATTTTGTTAAGTATTTTTGCGTCTAGGTTCATTAGAGAAATTGGTCTGTAATTTTCCTTTCTTGTGATGTCTTTGTTTGGCTTTGGTACTAGGGTAATGTTGGCATCATAGAAGGAGTTGGGTAATGTTCTTTCTGTTTGGATGTTTTGGAATAGTTTCAGCAGGATTGGTGTCAGTTCTTTCTGGAATGTTTTGTAGAATTCACCTGTGAAGCCATCTGGCCCTGGGCTCTTCTTAGTTGGGAGATTTTTAATAACTGATTCTATCTCTCTGCTTGTGATTGGTTTGTTAAGATCATCAATTTCTTCTTTCGTCAATATGGGCTGCTTATGTGTTTTAGGAATTTGTCCATTTCCTCTAGATTGTCATTTTTGTTGGAATATAGTTTTTCAAAATATCCTCTTATGATAGTCTTTATTTCTGTGGGGTCAGTGGTGATATCGCCTTTCTCATTTCTTATTTTGTGTATTTGCATCTTCTCTCTTTTTTTCTTTGTTAGTGTTGCTAAAGGTTTGTCAATTTTGTTAATCTTCTCAAAAAACCAGCTCTTGGTCTTGTTTATCTGTTCAAGTGCTTTCTTATTTTCTATTTCATTTAGTTCTGCTCTTATCTTTGTTATTTCCTTCCTTCTTCTTCCTGTTGGGTTACCTTGTGTTTGCTTTTCTAATTCCTTCAAATGTGCAGTTATTTCTTCAATTTTTGCCCTTTCTTCTTTTTTGATATATGAATTTATGGCTATAAACTTCCCTCTCAGTACTGCTTTTGCTGCATCCCATAAATTTTGGTATGTTGTGTTATCATTATCATTTGTTTCAAGGTAGTCATTGATTTCTTTTGAGATTTCCTCTTTGACCCACTGTTTTTCTAAGAGTGTGCTGTTTAATTTCCATATCTTGGTGTGAAATCTGGGCTTCTGTCCCTTGTAGATTTCCAGCTTCACTCCACTCTGGTCAGATAAATTATTATGTATGATGTCGATCTTTCTGAATTCATTGAGTCTTTCTTTATGGCCTAGCATATGGTCGATCTTGGAGAATGATCCATGTACACCTGAGAAAAATATATATCCTGTATTCGGGTGTAATGTTATGTATATGTGTATTAGGTCCAGCTCATCTAATATACTGTTTAAAGTTTTTGTTTCTTTATTGATTCTCTTTTGAGATGTTCTGTTCAAAGTTGATAGTGGTGTATTAAGTTCCCCTAGTATAATTACAGAGGCATCTATTCTTTCACTTAGTTTTTCCAGTGTTTGTCTCCCATATTTGGAGGCACCCTTGTTAGGAGCATAGATGTTTATGATTATTTGTTCTTCTTGAAACTTTATCAATTTTATTAATATATAGTGTCCATCTTTGTCTCTCACAATTGTTTTGCTTTTAAAGTCTATGCTGTCCGATATTAATATAACTACTCCTGTCCTTTTTTGGTTATTGTTTGTTTGTAAGATTTTTTCCAGCCATTCATTTTCTTTTTTTTTCTTCTAAATATACACATTTTTAATGACAAAGAACTGAGTATATATAATGCATAAAAATTAATGATATAGAATGCATACAGCAAAATTACATTGAACCATATGAAGTAATTGGTATTAGACTTTTTTTATCTTAAAATGACAAGATTCAACCTTAAACATGATGAAAATAGACAAAAGAACCTATAAGCTACACTACAATCACACGTGATAACATGGATGAACCTTGAGAATCTTATATTGAGTGAAGCAACCCAGGCATTGAAGGACAAATACTACGTGACCTCAATGATATGAAATAAGCAAACTGCCTCAGAGAGCTAGAGTCTGGAAAAGAGGTTTACAGGAAATTGGGGGGTGGAGGAAGGATGTGAGTTAACGTCTGCAGGGGTGGAATCTGTGATGAGCTGGTGGTAAGTATGAGCACAAAGAAGGGACAAAATGTGGGCAAGGGGTTGCCTTCGGGTGGGGCTTTGTGGGTATGAGGAGGGCTGGGGATGGGAAGAGAGGTAATATTGTCCAAAAATTCGGGGGAGGGAGGGGCAACATATGAACATGGGAGAGTATCAGGTGTTCGTTGAGAACAAACTGTTGAGAAAATCGTATCAAAGTATAAGTAGGAGGGTTACCTGTTTAGGATGCTCAGGCGGTATGGTCTGATGTGGGACGGACTCCAGGGGAATAGCTGAAGTCTCATTTTGCCAAGGTGGGTTGTACCATTGGGAAGAGACCCAAGAAGTGAGAGTTGGGGTGGACCCACATCCTGGGGAGGACTAATGTCGTCAAATAGAGAGAACTGTATCTCTCGTGAGAAAGGATGGCTCCCAGGGCATTAGGGCAGTTGAGAAAGTCAGGTCCTGAATACTGCTGCAAGTATCTCTGGACATGGCTTCTTGGGAAATGGAGATTGGCTGGCATTGTGGGCCCCAAGGGGAGGGGAAAATGGATGTGGAATGGATGGAACAAAGGTAAATATGGGGGCAAGAGAGGAGTTCTGTGAGAGTACACGAGGATGAATATAAAACATCTAATATTACACCAAAAACATATAGGGGACGATAGACTAATAATGTAAACCATAAGGCAAAACATAGGATAACTAAAAAATTTAGAATACTCTATATCCTAAAGTATGGACCACATAGTAAGCAGAGATGTCACCTTGTTTGAAAGCTATTGTCTCGGAATCTGTACATCAGTTTCAGGAAATATGATATGAATAAGCTAAAAGATTATCGCTGTGGAAGGGAAAAGGTTTTATGGTGGATCTGGGGAAGTACTGTATATTGTATATATGAATTTCAGTGATCTAAGATGCTTGTGAAGCTGACATTATGTTGGGATTCACTTTGCAGGAAGTTTTGGATCACAGAGTGGTTCAACAGGAATACTGATATAGGATGTTATTGACAGGATATATATGGTTGACAGGGAGTTAGTTATACAGGGCATATGCCCAGGGTATATAGTAATGTCTAGATATACTCATAGTGGAAACAATTAAAAATAACAGCTGGGGAGGTACCCGGCCCCTGGCCAGGGGGTCACTGTCGTGGACCCTGGGGGAGCAGCGGCAGTCCCCCAGGTGCAACAGCAAGAACCAGGAAGGAAGGAGGGCCCAATAGTGGGCTCCTGATACTAATGGCTATGCTTTTGAGCCTATACACCTGGAATAAGAATAAGGCCTAGAGTAGCGCTGTGCCTGGGAGTTTCCTCCTGACAGCCTTCATGTTACGCAAATGTTGCCACGCTCACAGCCAAACTCAGCATGTAGATGCAGTGCATTCCCCCCAGCATGGGACATGACACCCGGGGATGAGCCTCCCTGGCACCGAGGGATCACTACCACATACCCGCTGAAGATGCAACTAGAAAATGACCTTGAATTAAAGGTTCAATACAGATCAGCAGAATATCCCTGTCTACATATAATAACAGGAGTTAAAAATGCTATTTGACCTAAACTAAGGGGGAATGGAAAGGAGAAATGAGATTATAAGGCTATGAGTCTCTAAAAAAGAGTCTGGAGGTTGTCAGAAGGAATGCCCTTATGCACAACTGAGCAGAGTCTAAGAGACAGATAAAGTAGATACAACCCCAGGTATTGGTTCTTTTGAGGGATAAAGAGACCCACGGGTTCTATGGCCATGGCAGATGGGGTTCACTGCCATGGCAGATGGCCCTTCTTTGGAGCTGGTGTTTCTGCATGATGGAATTGGACTCAGAGGGGATCTCTTTTCACAAGACTTGCATGCTACTTTATTGGAATTGTAGTTGGTGGCGTGGTTTAAGAAATATTTAGGGGATTTGAATCTCTGGACTGATAATAAGACACCCAGGCCCAGAGCCTCAACAGACTTCAGCTCCTACACTTTGATTTGTTGGACTTACCCCACTCAGCTAACATGGAGTTGAAGAAGGTCAACCACCACACCATGGAGCCTAGAGTGTCTACAACCGAAAGCAGGAGGAGTGCATCCAGTATCCATGTGGAATCTAAGCCCCCACTTGACATAGATGTGCAATGGACACAACCAATCCAATGTGCAGAGAAAATTTGGAAGGGGTGTGGGAAGGGTAGCCATGGTTGCTGCTGGGTTTGGGGAATGGGAGGAAGAGATAAGATGTGGAGGTGTTTTCAGGATGTGGAGTTGTCCTGGGTGGTGCTTCACGGACAATTACGGGACATTGTAGATTCCCTCAGGGCCCACTGGATGGAACGTGGGAGAGTGTGGGCTATGATGTGGACCATTGACTATGGGGTGCAGTGATGTTCAGAGATGTACTTACCAGGTGCAATGGATGTGTCACGATGATGGGACAGATTGTTGCTGTGGGGGGAGTGGGGGTGGGGGCGGTGGGGTTGATTGGGACCTCATATTTTTTTAATGTAATTTTTAAAAATAAATAAATAATTTAAAAAAAGAACCTATAAGCTACAGCTATATTGAAAATATCAATATTACCTCTACTTTATTATTTTTTTTCCAAATTCTACTCAATTTATTCATTTTTTTAAAAGATGTTACATTAAAAAAATATGTGGTCCCCATTCGCCCCCACCACCCCCACCCCACCACTCCCCCTACAGTTACACTCTCCCCCATCAACATGTCACATCCATTGTGTCTGGTGAGTACATCTCCAGGCATCACTGCACCCCATGTCCCGTGTTCCACACCATAACCCACACTTTCCCACGTTCCATCCAGTGGGCCATGGGAGGACATACAACATCCGGCATTTGTCCCTGGGGCACCACCCAGGACAACTCCAAGTCCCGAGAATGCCTCCACATCTCTTCTCTTCCTCCCATTCCCCACACGCAGCAACCACCATGGCCACTTTTTCCACATCAGTGCCACATTTTCTAGATTATTAACCACAATAGTTCATGAATAGAATATCATTAAGTCCACTCTGATCCTTACTGTATTCCTCCTTCCTGTGGACCTTGGCTTGGTTGAGTCCATTCCACATCTATGTCAAGAGGGGGTTTAGATTCCACATGGATATTGAATGCAATCCTCCTGCTTTCAGTTGTAGGCACTCCAGGCTCCATGGTGTGGTGGTTGACATTGTTCAACTCCATGTTAGCTGAGTGGAGTAAGTCCAATAAATCAGAGTGTAGGAGCTGAAGTCTTTTGAGGCTCAGGGCCTGGCTATCATATTGTCAGTCCAGAGATTTAAATCCCCTAGATATATCTTAAGCCCCAGCACCAACTACATTTCCAGTAAAGTAGCATGAAAGGCTTGTGAAAAGAGATCCCATCTGAGTCCAGCTCCATCACGCAGAAACACCAGCTCCAAAGAAGGGACAACTGACATGGCAGTGAACCCCATCTGTCATGACCATAGAATCTGTGGGTCTCTTTAGCCCTCAAAAGGACCAATATCTGGGGTTGTATCTACTTTATCCAGCCATTCATTTCAACCTCCTTGAATCCCTGCGTCTAGGATGTGTTTCTTGTAGACAGCATATAGGTGGGTCATATTTCCTTATCCAATCTTCCAATCTGAATCTTTGGCAGGTGATTTTAATCCATTGACATTCAGTGTTATTACTTTCAAGGAATTATTTATGTTAACCATATTTTCTTTGGACTTGTGTTTGTCATATTTTGTTGGTTCCTTTCTTCTCTTTTTGTCTTTTTAGTTGCTCTTACATTCTCCTCCAACTCTGTCTCTCCTCTTTTTTTCTTTCTTCCTGCAGAGCTCCCTTTAGTATTTCTTGAAGGGCAGGGTTCTTGTTGGCATACTCTTTTAGTTTCCATTTATCTGTGAATATTTTGAACTCTCCTTCATTTTTGAATGCTATCTTAGCTGCAGAGAGTATTCTTGGTTGGAATTTTTTTTCTTTTAGTACCATGATTATATCATATCACTGCCTTCTTAATTTCAGATGAGAAATCAGCACTTAATCTTATGGAGCCTCCTTTGTATGTGATGGTTCTCTTTTCTCTTGCTGCTTGTAGAATTTTCTCTTTACCTTGAGTATTGGATAATTTGACAAGTATATGTCTTGGAGTATGCCTTTTCAGTGTTTTCTGGTGCATTGTGATTCCTAGACATGTACATCCATCTCCCTCAGTAGATTTGGGAAGTTTACAGCCATTATTTCCTCCAAGAACCCTTTTGTCCTCTTTTCCTTCTCTTCTCCTTCTGGGATGCCTATAGCACATATATTTGTGTATGTTGCATTGATATTCAGGTCCCTAAGTCCCTGCTGGAATATTTCTATCTTTTTATTGACCAGTTCTACTATTTGTTTTCAGATGTACTGTCTTCCACATCACTAATTCTATCCTCTGCCTCTTCTAATCTGCTGTTATTTGCTGAGAGTGTATTTTTGGTTTCTTGATTTCTGCTGTTCATCACCACCATATCTGTTATCTTTTTGTGTATGATTGCAATTTCTTCTGTATTCTCTCCAAGTGTTTTCTTCATATTCTTAATCTCTTCCTTTTCTTCATTAAATTGGTTGCAGTATATGTTTTGATAACTTTAATTACTTGGCCAATGTTTTCTTCCTCTTCCTGGTATTTAGTTTGTTCATTGAATTAGGCCTTGTTTTCCTTTTCATTGGTTTGGTTTGTAGTTTTTTTTTTTTTTTTTTTTTTTTTTTTTTGCTGTCTGGTCATCATTTTATCCTGACCAGTTTAATCAGTTCCTTAGCTTCTTTTTCTAGTCTTGGGTTTCAATTAGTTGTTGTTTTTGCATAAGTGTTATGTCTTCTCTTTGTCACTTTGTTCTTATTCTATTTTCTTGCTGCTGGCTAAGTTCACTTTGAAGGAAAATATTAGAGCCTGGGAAAGCAAAATGAGTATGAAAAGAAAATGTATAAAGGAGTATTGATAATAAATGTTAACAGAGGAACGATGTGAGATATAAGAGAATGGATATTATACTCATGTAAGCTGTGTAGAGTTATAGCAGTAAGTAGAGTACCTATAAGAAGACAGTGAATTGAATATGGGGAGGAATATAGTATGAATTAAAAGGCCAGCGTTTTGTGAGAGAGGGAAAGAGAAAAGAAAGACAATAATGTAAAGAGTGAATAAAAGACAGAAAACAGAACAAAGGTATTAGATATAAAATGTCAGACAATTTGGGGGCAAACAAAGGGAGGTGGAATATAAGAGAAACAATAGATGATGGAGGATAGAAAGATGATGAGGAAAGGTGATAGTGAAGGTGGTCAAAATCAATACACACAGAAAAGATGAAATGGAGGATGAAGAAACACAGCAAATGTGAAGCACTCCCTCCAGCACCTATTACATATTTTTTAAAAAATAAAAAAAGAAGAGAAAGGAAGAAAAATACAAAAGAAAAAAGGGGGGACAGACAAGGGGGGAAGCAAGCAAAAAAAGAAAAAGAGAAAAACACTAAAGAAAAGAAAAAGGGCCATGGGGATAAAATGGAAACCAAAACCAAGAGACAATGCAGCAATAGCAACCATGACAAAAAACAAAAAGAAAAACAAAAAAACCAAAGTTTCAAGCTAGGAATTCTCTTTGCAGTTAAATAAAATGCTTAGGGATCTGATGTTCCCCTTTTCCCATTCCTCACTTGCCTCTCTTCCAGGGCAGCAGGAAAGCTTCATGAGGGGTCCAGTAGGAGATTCAAGTGGGTCCTTGGTGATCCAACTCAACAGAGGAGACAATGACTATTTCCAGGGTGAGACACCTACACCTCACCAGAAACCCCAAATATGCTATTGCAAGTTTGGATAGCATGTCCTACCATCCCTCCCCCTTAGGTGTGCTAGGGGAGGTCTAAATGATTTTCTGACTCCACCTTCTCTGAGACCAAGTTTCCTATCCCAGGTCTTTTAGGCAAATTGGGCTTTCTCAGCAGATTTGCCTCTCCTTTCTTCCCAGGCTCTCCCCAAATCAGCTGGTATGCTCCTCCAAACTCAAAGAGAAAAGAAAAACAAAAAATGGAGGGCTAGGGTAATCACAGACCTCAGACAGACCTCAGGGCACGCTGGATTCCAGAATGGGAAGTCCAGTATATTGCGGACTCAAGGTATGTGAGTCTGTGGAGCATGGGCTATGGGGTTTTCGGGGATACGGACCTGGGAACCACACATCCGGTAAACACAAGGTTTAGGAACACCAGAGCACAACAAACAGTTTTCAGGGATCCCAACATCCGCCAACACTAGGGGGAAGGGTCCTCCCCATAACTTCTGACCGCCATGTCAGAAACCCAAAATTCTACCTCTTGGAAGCACCTCTTCTGTCATTGTCTCACCAAATCAACATCCAGACACCTCCTTCCCTGTAAGTCCCCAAAACAGCCCACTTCAGCAGGACTCCAACCCTCGTCAGCAGCTTCTTTATAAGATAGATTATGAGGTGCACTAACTCAAACACCATCCTGCCCCACCTCTCCTGTTCTAGGGTTTTTGAGATGATAAGTATATAGCACTGTGATTGAACAGGAAGCCATTTATTATAGACTTTGGCTAGATTACAATGTATGTGAATATATCTCAATTAAACCGCTTAATAAACAATCAAATAATTGTGCCAGAATAGCCAGAAATATCAGCTATGTACTGCAGAGGAAACAGAAAGATTGGGAGGTGAGGAACTTCCTTGTTTTGTGTTTATAATTACTATTGAAAAATTAAAATACTTTAATAATGACTGACGTGATAAATGTGCAACTATGTGATTATACCAAATATCATTGTTTGTACACTTTGGATTAATTGTATGCTTTATCAATATGTGTCAATAGAATGAAAAGAAAAAAAAGAAATGGAGTGGGCATCACCATCTCCAAATTCTCAAGGTTAAGGAATGAACAATGGACTAAAGTAGGCTTATTATTATTCTACTATAGTCTTATTGTTATTCTAGCAATGGAAGACTTTTATCATTGATATAAAGGCAGTGGCCACCAGAGGTTCTGAGGGGATGAATAGGTATAAAAGGGGGGCTTTTTAGGGGCAGTGGAATTGTTCTGCATAACATTGCAATGACAGATACAGGCCATTGTATCGTTTGTCATAACCTACAAAATTGGGCAGGTTAGAGTGTGAACTATAATGCAAACTACAGTCAATGGTTAGTAACAATGCTTCAACATGTTTTCATCCACTTTAGCAAATGTACCATACTAATGAAGGTTGTTGCTAATGTGAGAAAGTGTGGGAGGGGAAGTGGTGGGGCATATGGGAAGTGCCTATATTTTTTTGTATAATGTTTATGTAATTTAAAGCTTTTTCAAAAATTAAAAATAAAAATTAAAGAAAAGAAGTAAAGGAAATAAAGAAAACAATATATGAACAAATGAAAATTTCAGTAAAAATACAGAAATTATAAAAAGGAACCAAACAAATTCTAGAGGTGAAATGTATAAAAACTGAAATTTTAAAAACTGCCAGGGGGGTTTTAACAGCAGATTCCAGGTGGTACGAGGAACAATCAGTGAACTTGACAACAGCCCAGTTCAAATTATCCAGCCTGAGGAGCAGAAAGATAAAAGAATAAAAGAAAACAGAGACTAAGGGACCTCCGGCACACTATCAAGTGTACAAATATATGCATTATGGGAGGGGAGTACAAGAAGAAGAAAGAAGCAGAAAGGGGCAGAAAGAATATTTGAAAAACTGATGGCTGAAAACTTCCAGAATCTAATGAAAAACATGAATATATATATATGTATATACACATATATATATATATCCAAGAACCTGAACGATCTCCAAATAGTATAAACTTGAAGGTGGAGGCAAGATGGTCGCTGAGTGAACTTGCCTTTGCGTGAACTTAACCAACAACAAGAAACTAGAATAAGAAGAAAAAAGTGACAAAGAGAAGATATAACACCTATGCAAAAATAACAGCTAATTAACCTCCAAGAGCAGACAAAGAAGCTAAGGAACTGATTAAATCCATCAAGATAAAGAGATGACCAGAAAGCAACAAAAATCTACAAACCAAACCAGTAATCAGGAAAACATGGCTGAATCCAATCAACAAACCAATAATCACAAAGGGGAGCAAAACTTGGCACAAGCAATGAAAGATCTCAGAACATTTATCACCGACAAATTTGACAAAGTAATGAAAGAGGTTAACAACATGAAGACATCACTTGGAGGGGAAATTGCAGACATACGAAAAAACATAACAGATATGATGGGAATGAACACCACAGTTCAAGAAATCAAAAATACACTTGCAGCAAATATCAGCAGACTAGAAGAGACAGAGCAGAGAATTAGTGATGTAGAAGACAGTACTTCAGAAATCAAACAGATAGTAGAAGGGGTCAATAAGAAGATAGAAAAAATCCAATTAGGATTTAGGGACCTGAATGACAATGCAAAACGCTCAAACATACGTATTATAGGCATTCCAGAAGGTGAAGAGAAGGGAAAGGGGTCAGAAGGAATGCTGCAGGAAATAATGGCTGAAAACTTCCCAAATCTACTGAAAGAGACAGATGTACATATACAAGAAGCACAGAGCACTCCACAAGTCATAAACCCCAACAGGCCCACCCCAAGACATATACTTGTCAAATTATCCAATGCTCAAGACAAAGAGAAAATCCTAAAAGCAGCAAGAGAAAAGAAAACCATCACATACAAGGGAAGCTCAATTAGATTAAGTGCAGATTTCTCTTCTGAAACCATGGAGGCAAGAAGGCAGTGGTATGATATAGTCAAGGTACTAAAGGAAAGAAATTTCCAAACAAGAATACTCTATCCAGCTAAATTAGCATTCAAACATGATGGAGAGTTCAAAATATTCGCAGACAAACAGAAACTGAAAGAGTATACCAACAAGAAACCTCCCCTTCAAGAAATTCTAAAGGGAGTTCTACAGGAAGAAAGGAAAAAACAGGAAAGGCAGAGTTGGAGGAGAGTATAAGACCAACAACAATAACAAAAAAGACAAAAAAATATACAAACAAAATATGACAAACACAAATCCAATCAAAATATGGCTAGCACAAATAATTCCTTGACAGTAATAACACTGAATGTCAATGGATTAAACTCACCTATCAAAAGATTCAGACTGGGACATTGGATAAGGAAATATGACCCATCCATATGCTGTCTACAAGAGACACATCTTAGACCCAGAGACACATGGAGATTGAAAGTGAATGGCTGGAAAACAATCATACAAGCTAACAATAACCAAAAAAAGGCAGGAGTAGCTATATTAATATCAGACAAAATAGACTTTAAATGTGAAACAATTGTGAGAGACAAAGAAGGATACTACATTTTAGTGAAAGGAAAAATCTGTCAAGAAGATCGAACAATCATAAATATCTATGCCCCTAACAAGGGTGCCTCTAAATACGTCAGGCAAACGCTGGAAAAACTAAGTGAAAGAATAGATACATCTACAATTATAGTGGGGGATTTTAATACACCACTATCAACTCTGGACAGAACATCTCAAAAGAGAATCACCAAAGAAACAAAACATCTGAATAGTATATTAGAGGAGCTGGATCTAATAGATATATATAGATCGCTACACCCAAACACAGCAGGATATATATTTTTCTCAAGCGCACATGGATCATTCTCCAAGATAGATCATATGCTAGGCCACAAAGAAAGGCTGAACGAATTCAGAAAGATTGAAATCATACAAAACATTATCTCTGACCACAGTGGAGTCAAGCTGGAGATTTGCAAGGGACAGAAGCCCAGATTTCACACCACAATTTGGAAATTAAACAGCACACTCTTAGAAAAACAGTGGGTCAAAGAGGAAATCTCAAAAGAAATCAATGACTACCTTGAAACAAATGATAATGATAACACAACATACCAAAATTTATGGGATGCAGCAAAAGCAGTACTGAGAGGGAAGTTTATAGCCATAAATTCATATATCAAAAAAGAAGAAAGAGCAAAAATTGAAGAACTAACTGCACATTTGAAGGAATTAGAAAAACAACAACTAAGTAACCCAACAGGAAGAAGAAGGAAGGAAATAACAAAGATAAGAGCAGAACTAAATGAAATAGAAAATAAGAAAGCACTTGAACAGATAAACAAGACCAAGAGCTGGTTTTTTGAGAAGATTAACAAAATTGACAAACCTTTAGCAACACTAACAAAGAAAAAAAGAGAGAAGATGCAAATACACAAAATAAGAAATGAGAAAGGCGATATCACCACTGACCCCACAGAAATAAAGACTATCATAAGAGGATATTTTGAAAAACTATATTCCAACAAAAATGACAATCTAGAGGAAATGGACAAATTCCTAGAAACACATAAGCAGCCCATATTGACAAAAGAAGAAATTGATAATCTTAACAAACCAATCACAAGCAGAGAGATAGAATCAGTTATTAAAAATCTCCCAACTAAGAAGAGCCCAGGGCCAGATGGCTTCACAGGTGAATTCTACAAAACATTCCGGAAAGAACTGACACCAATCCTGCTGAAACTATTCCAAAAAATCGAAACAGAAAGAACATTACCCAACTCCTTCTACGATGCCAACATTACCCTAGTACCAAAGCCAAACAAAGACATCACAAGAAAGGAAAATTACAGACCAATTTCTCTAATGAATCTAGACGCAAAAATACTTAACAAAATACTTGCTAATCGTATTCAACAACACATTAAACGTATTATACACCACGACCAAGTGGGATTCATCCCAGGTAGGCAAGGATGGTTCAACATAAGAAAATCAATCAACGTAATACACCATATAAACAGATTGAAGGAAAAAAATCACATGATTATATCTATTGATGCAGAAAAAGCATTTGACAAAATACAGCACACTTTCTTGATAAAAACACTCCAAAAGATTGGAATACAAGGAAATTTTTTGAACATGATAAAGAGTATATATGAAAAACCTAAAGCCAATATTGTTTACAATGGAGAAATCCTAGACTCCTTCCCTCTAAACTCAGGAACAAGACAAGGATGCCCACTGTCTCCGCTCCTATTTAACATTGTCTTAGAAGTACTTGCTCGAGCACTGAGGCAAGAACCAGAAATAAAAGGCATTCAAATTGGAAAGGAAGAAGTCAAAATTTCATTATTTGCAGATGACATGATCCTATACATAAAAAACCCTGAGAGATCTACAACGAAGATTCTATAACTCATAAATGAGTTTAGTAAAGTTGCAGGTTATAAGATCAATGCGCAAAAATCAGTAGCATTTCTGTACACCAATAATGAGCAAGATCAGGAGGAAATCAAGAAACAAATACCATTCACAATAGTAAATAAAAAAATCAAATACTTAGGAATAAATTTAACTAAAGAGGTAAAGAACTTATACACCGAGAACTATACAAGATTGTTCAAGGAAATCAAAGAAGACCTAAATAAATGGAAGACTATTCCTTGTTCATGGATAGGAAGACTGAATATTATTAAGATGTCTATCCTACCAAAACTGATCTACACATTCAATGCAACCCCAATAAAAATCAATGCAGCCTTCCTTAAGGAACTAGAAAAACTAACTATGAAATTTATTTGGAAAGGAAAGAGACCCCGAATAGCCAAAGACATACTGAAAAAGAAAAATGAAATTGGAGGAATCACACTACCTGACTTCAAAACATACTACAAAGCTACGGTGGTGAAAACAGCATGGTATTGGCAAAAGGAGAGAAACATAGACCAATGGAATCGAATTGAAAGCTCTGATATAGAACCTCACATATACAGCCACATAATATTCGATAAAGCCACCAAACCCTCTCAACTGGGAGAGAGTGGCCTATTCAACAAATGGTGTCTGGAGAACTGGATAGCCATATGTAGAAGAATGAAAGAGGATTACCATCTCACACCTTATACAAAGATCAACTCAAGATGGATCAAAGACCTAAATATAAGAGCCAAGACCATAAAAACCTTAGAAAGCAGTGTAGGGAAACATCTACAGGACCTTGTAATAGGAAATGGATTTATGAATATCTCACCAAAAGCACGAGCAGCAAAAGAACTAATAGATAAATGGGACTACCTCAAAATTAAAGCCTTCTGCACCTCAAAGGAGTTTGTCAAGAAAGTAAAAAGGGAGCCCACACAGTGGGAGAAAATATTTGGCAATCATATATCTGATAAGAAACTTATAACGTGCATATATAAAGAACTTCTATATCTTGAAAATAAAAAGATAAACAACCCATTTAAAAAATGGGAAAAAGACTTAAAAAGACACTTCTCCGAAGAAGAAATACAAATGGCAAAAAAGCACATGAAAAAATGTTCCAAATCTCTAGCTATCAGGGAAATGCAAATCAAAACTACAATGAGATACCATCTTACACCCATAAGATTGGCAGCTATGAAAAAAACAGAAGAATACAAGTGCTGGAGAGGATGTGAAGGAAGGGGAACACTCATCCACTGCTGGTGGGAATGCAGAAGGATCCAACCGTTCTGGAGGACAGTATGGCGGTTTCTCAAAAAACTAGCCATAGATTTGCCATATGACCCAGCAATACCACTGCTTGGTATATACCCAGCAGAACTGAAAACAAGGACACAAACAGATATATGTACACCAATGTTCATAGCAGCATTGTTCACTATTGCCAAAAGTTGGAATCAACCCAAATGCCCATCAACAGATGAGTGGATCAATAAAATGTGGTATATACACACAATGGAATACTACTCGGCTGTAAGAACAAACACACTACAAACACATGTGATAACATGGATGAATCTTGAGAACCTTATGTTGAGTGAAGCAACCCAGACATTGAAGGACAAATACTACATGACCTCAATGATATGAAATAAACCAGCTGCCTTAGATAGCAAGAGACTGAACGATAGGCTTACAGGAAATCGGAGGGTGGAGGAAGGATATGAGCCGATGTCTGCAGGGGTGGAATTTAAGACGAGATGGTGGTAAGTATGAACACAAAGAAGAGATACAAGGGGGGCAAGGGGTTGCCTTTGGTTGGGGCTTTGGGGGTTTGAGGGTGGCTGGGGAGGGACGGATGGGTAACATTGCCCAAAAGTGGGGGGAGGGAGGGGTAGCATACGAACACAGGAGAGGATCAGGTGTTGGTGGAGAGTAAAATGCCGAGAAAACCATATCAAAATATAATAAAGAGGGTTACCTGTTTAGAATGCTCGGAGGGGGGGTCTGATGCAGGACGGCCTCCTGGGGAATGTCTAAATGCTCATTCTGCCAGAGTGGGTGTCACCATGGGGTAGAAACCCAAGTAGTGAGAGTGGGGTGGACCCACATTCTGGGGAGGACTAATGCCACCAAATAGAGGGAACTGTATCCCTCGAGAGAAAGGGTGGCTCCCAGGGCATTGGGGCAGTTGAGCAAGTTAGGTCCTGAACACTATTCCATCTATCTCTGGAAGTGGCTCCTCAGGAAACGGAGGTTGGCTGTCACTGTGGGCACCAAGGTGGAAGGGAAAATGGACGTTAAATGTGTGGAACCAAGGTAAATGGGGGATAAGAGAGGAGTTTCTTGAGAGTACACAAGGATGGATATAAAACATGTAATATTACACCATAACATATAGGAGATGATAGACTGATAATGTAAACCATAATGTAAAACATAGGATAACTAAGAATGTAAAGAACTGTATATCCTAAAGTATGCACCATAATGTAAGCACAGATGTCACCTTGTTAGAAAGCTAATGTTTCAGACTCTGTACATCACGTTAAGTAAATATGATATGAATAGGGTGTAAGAGTATCACTGTGGAAGGAAAAAGGTTTTGTGGTGGATGTATGGGAGTGCTGTATATTATATATATGCATTGCTGTGGTCTAGGACTCCTGTGAAGAGAAGCTGAATAATTAGGGGGGGAAAAAAAAAAAGATATGATGTACAATTTTGTCAAGTCAACATTCTTTATCTAAGTTCTTTATCTAACTTTATCCAAGTTCTTTATCTAACCTTTAAATCCATCGCTATATGCCATTCCCTAGTAAGGGACCATGAGATTATATTGGGCTTCAAATTTCGGGGAGTTCTGGATCACAGAGTGTTTCAACAATGGCAATGGAGGGATACTGGTATGGGATACCAATGACAGGTAATATATGGCTGACAGGGAGCTGTACAGAACATATGTCCAGGGTGCATGGTAATGTTTGGATATACTCATAGTGGCAACAATTAAAAACCACAGCAGGGGGGGTACTGGGTTCCTGGCCAATGGTGTTCTGTCGTGGTCCCTAGGGGAGCAGCGATAGTCTCCCAGGTACAGCGGCGGGGACCGGGAGGGAGTGAGGGTTCAACAGTGAGCCCCTGATGCTAATGACTATGCTTGTGAGCTGATAAGCCTAAAATAAGAACAAGGCCTAGAGCAACATTGTGCCTGGGAATTTCCTCCTGTCAGCCTTCATGTTACTCAAATGTGGCCAGTCTCGGAGCCAAACTCATCATGTAAATGCAATGCCTTCCCCCCAGCGTGGGACATGACACACGGGGATGAGCCTCCCTGGCACCGAGGGACCACTATCAACTACCAACTGATGATGCAACTGGAAAATGACCTTATACGGAAGGTTCAATGTGGATCAGCAGAATATCCCTGTCTACATAAAATAACATGACTTTAAAATGCTGTTTGACCTAAAGTAAGGGTGAAATGGAAAGGAGAAATGAGTTTATATGGCTACGAGTTTCTAAAAAAGAGTCTGGAGGCTGGCAGAAGGATTGCCCTCATGCACAACTGAGCAGAGTCAGAGAGACAGATAAAGCAGATACAACCCCCAGATATCGGTTCCTTCGAGGGCTAAAGAGACCCATGGGAGTTATGGTCATGGCCGATGGGGTTAACTACCAGGTCAGATGGCCCCTCTTTGGAAATGGTGTTTATGTGTGATGAATCTGGACTCAGATGGGATCTTCCTTCATAAGACTTTCATGCTAAGGTGATGGAGGTGCAGTTAATGTTGGGGTTTAAGATATATTTAGCGGATTTGAATCTCTGGACTGACAATGTGATAGCCAGGTCCTGAGCCTCAACAGACTCCAGCACCTACAATATGATTTATTGGACTTATCACACTCAGCTAAGATGGAGTTGAAGATGGACAACCACCACACCATGGAGCCTAGAGTGATTACAACTGAAAGTGGGAGGATTGCATCCAACATCCATGTGGAATCTGAGCCTCCTCTTGACATAGAGGTGCAATGGACACAACCAATCCAATGTCCACATAGAAGAGGTGGCATTGGATTGGGAAAAGTGGACATGGTGGCTGATGGGTATGGGGAAAGGCAGGAAGAGATGAGAGGTGGAGGCGTCTTTGGGACATGGAGCTGCCCTGGATGGTGCTTCAGAGGCAATCACCGGACATTGTAAATCCTCACAGGGCCCACTGGATGGAATGGAGGAGAGTATGGGCCATGATGTGGACCATTGACTATGAGGTGCAGAGGTGACCAAAGATGTACTTACCAAATCCAATGGATGTGTCATGATGATGGGAACGAGTGTTGCTGGGGGGGGGGGGGGGGAGAGGTGGGGTGGGGGGGTGGGGTTGAATGGGACCTAACATATATATTTTTAATGTAATATTATTACAAAATCAATTTAAAAAAATGTAAAAAAAAAAAAAAAACAAAACTTGAAGAGACCCACACTGAGATAAATATAATAAATCTGTTGTATGACAAAGACAGAGAATTCTGAAACAAGCCAGGCAGTAGTGACTCGTCATGTACAAGGAATCCTCAGTAAGAGTAAGTGCCAATTTCTTAACAGAATCCATGGAGGCCAGAAATCTGAGGGCTGACATATTTGAAGTAATAAAAGAAAAAAAATGTCAACAAAGAATTCTTTATCTTGCAAAAGTGTCCTTCAAAAATGAGGGCAATATCAAAACATTCTCAGATAAACAAAAGTTAAAGGAGTCCCTTACCACTAGATTCTCCCTATGAGAAATGGTATGGGGAGTTGTTCAGGATGAAATGAAAGGATACTAGAGGGTAAACTGAAGCTATATTAAGAAATAAAGATCATGGTTAAAGGTAACTATGCGGGAAAATATAAATTCCAGTATTAATGTACTCCTGGTTTGTTACTCTTTATATCTTAGAAGAGCTAAAAGAAAAATTACAAGTCATAATTCTATGTTAATGGCACACAATGTATAAAGATGTAAATTATGTCCAGAACAACATAAAAGGCTGGGAGAGTTAGGGTATGAGAGCACAGACTATGTATGCTATTGAAATTAAGTTGATATCAACTCAAGATTGTTGTAGTTTAAGGATGTCTAATTTCTACCCAATTGTAACCACAAATATTAAAAAAATAACACAACAGGAAATGAGAAGGAATTCCAAATGGATAACTAGAAATGATCAACTAAACACAAAAGTAAGCAAATTATGGAGAAAAAGAGAAACAAAAAAGCATAAGACTTAGAAAAAATAGCACAATGGCAGGTGTATAAGCCCGCAGTACTGATAGTTACTTTATTTTTTTAATAATGTTTTGTTTTTTATAAAAAATTATGTATTTATTTATTTATTTTTCTCCCCTCCCCTCCCACCCCCCTGCCCCGGTTGTCTGTTGTCTGTGTCTATTTGCTGTGTCTTCTTCTTTGTCCACTTCCATTGTTGTCAGCGGCATGGGAATCTGTGTTTCTTTTTGTTGCATCATCTTGTTGTGTCAGCTCTCTGTGTGGGTGGCATCATTTTTAGGCAGGCTGCACTTTCTTTCACACTGGGTGGCTCTCCTTATGGGGCGCACTCCTTGTGTGTGGGGTTTCCCTATGCAGGGGACACCCTTGTGTGGCACGGCACTCCTTGCGTGCATCAGCACTGCACATGGGCCAGTTCCACACGGGTCAAGGAGGCCTGCGGTTTGAACCGCGGACCTCCCATGTGGTAGATGGACACCCTAACCACTAGGCCAAGTCCGCTTCCTGATAGTTACTTTAAATGTAAGTGGATTAAACTCTACAATCAAAGGCTGAGATTGGCAGAATGGATAAAAAAGCATGACCAACAATATGCTGTTTGCAGGAGAATTTCCTTAAATTCAAAGACACAAATAGGCTAAAGTTAAAGGAAGGGGAAACAATTTCATGTAACAGTAACCAAGAGAGAGGCAGAATGGCTATACTAGTATCAGATAAAATAGACCTTAAGCTACAAACTGTTTCAAGAGAAAAAGAACACTATATATTGATAAAAGGGTCAATTCACCAAAAAGATATAACAATTATAAACACATACGCACCTAACAACAGAGTCCAAAAATATATGAATCAAATATTGAGAGAATTGAAGGGAAAGATAGATGGTTCTATATTAATAGTAGGAAACTTCACACATAACTTTTAATAATGGATAGAACTTCAAGACAGAAGATCAATAAGGAAATAGAGGACTTGAACAACACTATAAACCACCTAGACCTAACGGACATACATAGGACACTTTACCCAACAACACAAGAATACACATTCTTCTAAATACAGGATTAGAAGGGAACTTCCTCAACATGACAAAGGGCTTACAGGAAAAACTCACAGCTAATATCATACAGAATGGTGAAAGAATAAAGCTTACCCCTTAAAGTCAGGAACCAAACACGGACTCCTGCTTTCACAACTGCTATTCTGCATGTTACTGGAAATTTTACCACAGCAATAAGGCAAGAAAAAGAAATAAATGGCATTTAAATTGGAAAGGAAGAAGTAACACTATATTTGCAGATGACATAAATCTATATATAGAAAATCCTGAAAAATGTAAATATACACACTAGAGCTAATAAACGAATTCAGCAAAGTGGCAGGATTCAACATCAACATGTGAAAATTGTGTTTCAATAAAGAATAATCAAAAATGAAATCAAGAAAATATTTATATTTACAATAGCATATAAAAGAATAAAATATCTCAGGATAATTTTAAGTAAGGCTGTGAAAGATGTGTACACTTTAAAGTACAAAACACTGCTGGAAAAAAATTTTAAAAGACCTAAATAAATATCAAGATATCCTATTTTCGTGGATTAGAAGACTAAATTGTGAAGATAACAATACTACCCAAAGCAATTTGCAGATTCTATACACTCTTGATCAATATTCTAGCAGTCCTTTTTACAGAAATGTAAAGCTGGTCTTCAAATTCATATGGAATAACAGGCCAAAACAATCTTGAAAAATAACAAAATTGGAAGGCTCAAACTTCCTTATTTCAAAACTTACTGCAAAGCTACAGTAATCAAAACAGTGTCGTACTGGCCCAAAGATAGATATATAGACCAATGTAATATAATTGAGAGCATAGAAATAAACCCACACATCTATGGTCATGACTCCAAAAAAAAGATTATGTTCTTTTTTTTATGTTCTTGAATTAATCCATTCCTGTGGGTGTGGGACCCTTTTTAATGGACTACATCAGTGAGGCATGACTCAGGTTAGGTCTCTGTCCCTTTACTAGAGCTCTATATAAACAGAGAAACAGAGAAAGGAAGCCATTATTTCTGACCCTACCTTGTAAGAGAGAACTTGAGGATCACTAGCAGCCAAAGCTTAAGAATGAAGCCCTCAAGAGGCTGGGCCCATGGAGCTCAAGGTTGAAGAAATGAGTCATATGCCTGATCACCCGCAGCTGGACTACAGAAGACAGTGGGCCCAGAAGGGAAGGCAGGGACCTTGGTGGAGATCAGCTGCCATGTTGCTTCATCTCATGGCAGGATGCCAGGATCATCAGTAGCTGACTTTGGTGAGAAAGCATCTCTGATTGTGCTTTGATTTAGACATTTCAAGGTATTAGAACTGTAAGGTTTTCCCCCTAATGAAATTCCTATTATAAAAACAACTCATTTCTGGTACTTTGCATCAGTTGTCCTGTGGCATACTAAGACAAATGGCCAATTGATTTTTTTATAAAGGAGTTAAGTCCACTCAATGGGCAAATAACAGTCTCTTCAATAGTGGGGAAAACTAGATATGCATATGCAAAGAATGAAAGTGGACTCTCCATCACACCATATACAAAAATTAACTTACAATGGATCAATGACCTAAATATAACAAATAAAACTATAAAACTCTTAGAGGAAAACATAGGGAAATATATACCTAACCGTGTACTAGGCAATGGATTCTTAGAATTTACATTGACAGCATGAGCAAAAGAAAAAAATAGGAAAGTTGAATTTCATTAAAATTAAAACTTGATTATCAAGAAAATGAAAAGAGAACCAATAGAAGGGGAGAGAATATTGGAAACCATATATATGATAAGGGTTTAATATCCAAATATATAAAGAACTCCTACCACTCAACAACAAAAAGACAAACAACCCAATTTAAAAATGGGCAAAGGACTTGAATAAATATATCTCCAAAGAAGATATGCAAATAACCAATAAGCACATGAAAAGATGTTTCATATCACTAGCCATTTGGGAAATGCAAATCAGCATGCTATAACAACCTAAATAGATAAAAAAGAAAAGTACTTTGAAATATGATAGACACATGAAAAAAACTGAACTAATTGTGGCAATGTTCTGTGTCCTAGAAAATATTACAAATAATTAATGAGATCTAAAACAAAAACAAACAAAAACAAAAATCACAATGAGCACTGCACTCCCTCAAGAATGGCATTTATAGGAAAGGAAAGAAGGAAAGGAAAGTAAAAGGAAAGGAAAAGAAGTTAGGTAAGGATGCAGAGAAATTGGAACCCTCATATATTGTTGATGGAAATATAAAATGGTGTAGCCATTGTGGAACAGTTTGGTGGTTCCTCAAAAGTTAAACAATGAACTAACATATGACCTGGAAATCATACGTGTAGATATATACCCAAAAGAACTGAAAGTAGGACTTGAATAGATAGTTGTACACCAATGTTCTTAGCAGCATTATTCACAAGAGCCAAAAAGTGGAAGTGACCCAAATGTCCATCAGCAGATGAATGGATGAACATACAATGGAATATTACTCAGCCATAACAAGGAATGGAGTTCTGATATATGCCATTACATGGATGAACCTTGAAGACATTATGTTGAATGAAGTAAGACTCAAAGGGACAGATATTGTATGATTCCACTTATATGACATAGCTAGAATTTGTTACTAGATAGAAACAGAATCTACAGTATAGGTTAACAGGGGCAGGGTTAGGGAAGGGATGGGGAGTTAATGTATAACAGGCATAGGGTTTCTACTTGGCATGATGGGAAAGTTCTGGTAATGGATGGTGGTGATGGTAGTACAACATTAAGAATGTGATTAATCTCCCTGAATGATATACTTGGGAGTAGTTGAAATGGGAAAGTTTATGTTGTATATATGTTTCTACAATTAATAAAAACCACAACTAAAGAAACAATAACTATTAAATGCAATACACAATCCTGGACTGGATCTAATAATGGAGGAGGAAAGGCCCAAAAAGATATTATTGGTAAATATATTTAAAAAACTGGAATCTAGACTGAAGGCTTTATATCAGCTTTAAAGTTGCTGAACTTGACCGCTGTACTTAAAGTGATTACACAAGAAATATCCTTGTTCTCAGGAAATGTACATGGAAGTAACATGTGTTGAAGAAGCATGATGTATACAACCTGCTCTCAAACGTTGAGAAAATGAAGAGATGCAGAGATGGATAGAATGATATAGTAAATGTGGCAAAATGATAATATTGGTGGATTTGGGTATCTGTAGGTAGGGTATGAGTTATCTGTATGGGTACTCTTATATTTTGCAACTTTCCTATAATTGAAATTATTTCAAAATAAAAAGTTTATGAAAAAAAATTAACCCCCCAAAAATGGGACATTTTAGTAATACATTTATAAATAAAAACAATTTTGAAAAATGAAAAAGAAATGTGAGTGCTAATTGAAAAGCCAGACTGTAAAGGGCAATTGTATTGATGACTATGTTTATGAGCCTTTGTGCCTGAAATATGAACTAGGCCTAAAGCTGCAGGGTGCCTAAGAGTTACCTCCTGAGAACCTCCATGTTGCTCTAATGTGGCCACTCTCTAAGCCAAACTCAGCATGTAAATGCATTACCATTTCCCCCAGCATGAGGCATGACTCCCAGGGATGAGCATCCCTGGTGCCGAGGGATTACTACCAATCACTAATTGGTGATGCAACTAGGAAAATACCTTAAGTAAAAGGGGGAAGTGGTAAAGACAAATGAGTTTATATGGCTAAGAATCTTAAAAAAAGAGTTGGGAGGTCTTCAGAGGGGTCACACTTACACACACCTCAGCAGGATCCCAGAGACAGCCAAAGTAGATACAACCACAAGTACTGGTGCTTCTGTGGGCTACAGAGACACACAGGTTCTAAGGTCATGGTAGTTGGCTCTGGAACTCAGTGCCTTGTCAGTGGGCCCCACTTTGAAATCTGTTCCTGAGTGTGATGGAGTTGGACTTGGATGTGACCTTTCTACACATGCCTCTTCTGTCACTTTTACTGAAACTTTGGTAGGTGCTAGGGTTGCTGTACACCCAGTAGACTTGAATCCCTGGACTGGCCATGTCCAAGCTAGGCCCTGAGCCTCGGCAGAGTTGCAACTCCTACTCTCTGGTTCATTGGACTTACCCAGGTCAACTAACAGGGAGGTGAAGATTGCCAACCACAACAGGGAACCAACAGTGCCTACAACTCCAAGCAAGAGAATCGCATTCATCTACCATGTGGGATCTAAGTCCCCTCTTGATATAGAGGTGGAGTGGACATCACCATCCCAAGGTCCACAGAATGGAGAAATAAATTATAGATTAGAGCGGGAAAAAAATTGGGTATATTCAAAATTAAGGAATCAGAGGAAAACATTTCCAACTAGCTTTCCATTATTTTCCCAGTTTATTGTAGTTAACATTATTTAAGTAAAGTTTTAAAATTTTACAATATTTTTGTAAAAATCGCATTCACCAATAAGTGAAATTATTGAGGTTTTCATTTTTGAAAAGTGTACTTTTGAAAAGAGCTAACTAATTACCTTAAAATTTGCCATAATGTATAGTTTATCTTTTGGATAATGCTTTCATTCTTAAGAATTAATTTATATTAAAATGCTAATAGATTTTAAAAAAATTAAGTTAAAAGCACTACCAGAACCCAAGTGGCATTTTAAGGCTAGAAAACAAGTTGGATAAGAAAGGTGGAAAACCCACAGTAATCTTCAGGTATTGAATGGTTAAAAGGGCAAGAATTTGGGGTGAGTAGAACATGCTTATGGGAAATGCTAGAGGAACCATACTGTGATTAGGTTTCAATTGTATAGGGGTTCACTCTCTCACACTCAGTAAAAGAACACTTGGAGAAAAGAAGGGTCAAGGGGTGGGGAGTAGGAATTGAAAGAATAAAATATCTTTAGCTCTACCTTACCCATCTCACGATATTCTTGTGCAGTCATGAATGGCAGGAGATGCTTCACAAGGGGAATAACTGGGCATTCAAAAGGTAGGAGACCCTGCTAAGGCCCAGGGCACTCTACCAAAATGATACACTGTCCAAATATGAAGGGTGCCTCTTGGAGGAAGTCTCAGAGGAGGGGTAAATTGCTGATATCCAGGCTGGATTTACACAGGACTCCATACTACAGGAAGTGTGTGCTTACTAGCAAGTAGGACCTACTGGGACATTGGACTTACTCAGACCCCCACCCCCTCAGGAGCACCAGAACCCCCTCTGGGTCCAGCACAGCACAGTAAGAGGATTTCTCTACCTGGAGTACTTTTAGCCTACAAAAAGCTGGGTCCCATCATATGTTTATGTGTGTGGAGAGGGGAAAAAAGAGAGAAAGAAAAAAAGGGAAAGGAAGAAAGAGAGGAGAGCAGGAAGAAGAGAAGGGGCAGACATAAGGGGAGAGGAAGGGAGAAAGAAAAGAGGAAAGAATAGGGAAGAGGACAGAGAGAGGGGTAGGGGAAGAGGGAGAGAGGAAAGAGAAGAAGAGACAAAACGGAGAGAAAAGAAAGGAGGAGAAAACAGATTCACCACAACTAGGTACTGTACAGGTGCTTTCTTCCCAGGCAGGTCACCCAAATGTTTTGTTAGTTTTGCATTCCCGGGGGGGTAGACAGATCATTCTGACATTTTATAAGATATTTACTCATAGAGAAGCTGTGGACTACATTTCATGCTGTTTTTCCATTTCCCTTCCAGGAAGGGGGAAAATTAGATCACTTCGGAGGTCTCTGAATTCATTTACTATCCTGATTTGCCATAATTATTGGTAGTAACTGATACAATACAAAAAATCAATTAAAAAAATAAGCCAAGACATCTGGCTCCAGACAACAGTATAATGATATCCACCAGACATGTCCCACATAAGCCCCATGTGGCATCACCTCCAACAGCAGAGAGCATTCATCAGAATGAAACAACTAATGCTCCCTACACATATTAAAAAAGGCTTACTCCTGATTTCATGACAAGCATTTCTTTAAAGTACTATGTGAAAAACTACAGGAGGGAAGAAAGGAAAGAGCAGAGGGCAGATGAAGTCTTCTGTACCAAGACGTGTAAGATTATTTAAAGCAGGAGTTAGTGTGGTACATTCATTGCATTTGATGGATACATTTTGGAGCACTGCTACACAGCATGGGTTACAGCTTACATTGTAGTTTACACTCTCTCCCAGTCCTTTCAATGGGTTATGGAAGGCTATATAATGTCCTGCATCTGTCCCTGCAATATCATTCAGGACAACTCCAAGTCCTAAAAATGCCCCCATATCACACCTTGTTTTCCCTCTCCCTGCCTTCAGCAACTCCTGTGGCCACTGTCTCCACATCTATGATATAATTTCTTCCATTGCTAGAGTCACAATAACTCAATAGTAGAATACCAGTAAGTCCACTCTACTCCATATTTTATTCCTCCATCCTGAACCTGGCTGATGTCCATTAAGTTAGAGGGGACTTCAATCCCACATGGTTGGTGGACGGGACTCTAGTGCCCGCCCACAGCTGTAGACACCCTCAGTTCCTTGGTGTGGTGGTTGTCCATCCTTACCTTCTTTTTTTTTTTTTAAAGATTTATTTTTATTTATTTAATTCCCCTCCCCTCCCCTGGTTGTCTGTTTTCTGTGTCTCTTTGCTGAGTCTTGTTTCTTTGTCCGCTTCTGTTGTCGTCAGCGGCACGGGAAGTGTGAGCGGCTCCATTCCTCGGCAGGCTGCTCCCTCCTTCGCGCTGGGCGGCTCTCCTTATGGGTGCACTCCTTGCGCGTGGGGCTCCCCTACGCGGGGGACACCCTGCGTGGTGCGGCACTCCTTGCGCGCATCAGCACTGCGCATGGGCCAGCTCCACACGGGTCAAGGAGGCCCGGGGCTTGAACCGCGGACCTCCCATGTGGTAGACGGACGCCCTAACCACTGGGCCAAAGTCCGTTTCCCCATCCTTACCTTCTTGTTAGGTGACCTGCATAAGTCCAATGAGAAGATGTTGATGTGAGAAAAGTGGGAAGTGGGGCATATGGGAACCTCCTAAATCTTTTTTTCATTCATTGAAATATATCACTCATATATAAATATACATAAACAATAAATGAATAATAGTTGTGAACTTACAAAATGAACAAATATAACATCAAACAAAAGTATATAACATCTCAACCTACCAGCAATAACTTGCATTGTTATTAAATCTTTTTAACTAATGATTAAAGAGCATTGTCAAAATATTACTACTAAACAAGGTATTTTTCCCCCAACCAATCTGATTATTATTACCTTTATATCATTTATATATGAACATAAATAAGTGTTTAGTAAAAGTTGTGAACTTACAAAGCAAACATGCATAACATCATACAGGGGTCCCATACCAACACCTTGCTTTGTCATGAGAAGTTTGTTACAAACGTTGGAAGTACACTGTCAAAATCTTACTACTAATCATAGTTCTTATCTTACATTTGGTGTGTTTTCCCTCAACACACCCTATTATTATTTTTTAAATATATTTTTTATAACAGAAGTTGTAAACTTATAAAACAATCATGTGCATGTGCAGAATTCCCAAACAACACCCTTCCATTAAAACACCACACTGTGGTGTGTTATTTGCTACAGATAAAACATCATCTGATTGTTACCATGTCCATAGTGTACACTTGGCTCACATTTACCATACTGCCTCAGTATCAACACAGTACATCTTTTGCATAGATGCAAGAATATTATATTATCACTACTAACCACGGTCCATAGGTCATTCCAGCTGTATTTTTCCCATGCTTCTCCACAATACCAACACCATGAAGTGGTGATATACATTTGTTGTAGCTAACAAAGGACATTCTTGCATCTCTACAATCAACCACAATTCTCACCCACCTCTTGGTATACTGTTCTATCCAGTTCCTAGATTATTCTCAAGCATTCTGTCAAATGGCATTTATATAACTAGACTACCATTTTCAGTCACATCCCATTTATAAACTAGCTGTTACCGTGTGTTACCATCTACTCTATGCATTTCCACAATTTTACAGTAAAGCTAATTAAAACTTCTACATACATTAAACATCAGTAGTCCACTTAGTCCTCCTCTTATCTCCTTTAAGAATCTACCACCTACCACCAGGTCTTGAAGATATTTTCCAATAATTTCTTCTAGAAGTTTTATGGTTCTTGCTTTTCTTTTTAGTTTTTTGATCCATTTTGAGTTAATTTTTGGATAACGTGTGAGATAGGGGTCCTCTTTCCTTCTTTCAGCTATGGATGGCCAATTCTTTCAGCACCATTTGTTGACTGGGTTGTTCTTCCCAAGATGTGTGAGTTTGACAGGCTAGTCAACAATCACTTGACCATACCTGTGAGGGTCTGTTTCTGAACCATAAATTTGGTTCCATTGGTCTGTTGTGTCTATCTTTAGGCCAGTACCAGACTGTTTTTATCACAATAGGTAGGTATTATGATTTAAAGTCTGGAGATGAGGGTTCACTTTTCCTTTTGATGATGTTTCTGGCTATTCAGGACTCCTTTCCCTTCCAAATAAATTTAATGATCATGTTTTCTATTTTTTCTTTAATGCTGGTGGAATTTTTATCAGGATCGCATTAAATCTGTATACGAACATTTTAATGATATTTAGTCTTCCAATCCATGAGCATGGAATGTTCTTCCAATTATTTAGGGCTTTTTAAATTTGTTTTAACAATGAGTTCCAGTTTTCTGAATACAAGTGCTTTACATCATTGGTTAAGTGTATTCCTGAATATTTGAGTTTTATCTGTCATATTTTATTTTCACCACTATTTTGACACTTTTAGTTATTTTTATTGATATAATCTTCATTTCTAGACTCTCTTCCAGGCCTCTCTCTCCTGTCTTTTCTTTTCAGGTGCTAGCACACCCTTTAGTACTTCCTGAAATTCCAGTCTCTTGCTTAGAAATTCTCAGTTTCTGTTTATCTGTGAATATTCTAATTTCACCCTCATTTTTTAAAGACATTCTTGCTGGATATAAGATTCTTGGCTGGAAGTTTTTCTCTTAGAGTACTTTAAATATATCAGATCACTGTCTTCTTGCCTCCATGGTTTCTGGTAAGAAATCAGCACTTAATCTTATTGGATATTCCTTATGTGTTATGCATTGCTTTTCTCTTGCTACTTTCAGAATTCTCTGTCTTTGGCCTTTGACATTCTGATGAGTATGTGTCTTGGAGTTGGTCTATTTGGATTTTTTCGGATGGGAGTACGTTGTGCTTCTTGGACAGGGATATCTATGTCCTTCAATAGGGTTGGGAAATTTTCTACCATTATTTCTTCATATATTCCTTCTGTCCCTTTTCCCTTCTCTTCTCCTTCTGGGATACCCATGACACGTATGTTTGCACGCCTTTTGCTGTCATTTAGTTCCCTGAGACCTTGTTCAATTTTTTCCATTCTTTTCTTCATCTCTTCTTTTGTTTGTTCACTTTCAGAGGCCATTTCTTCAAGCTCACAAATCCTTTCTTCTGCCTCCTCAAATCTGCTATTACATGATTCCAATGTTTTTTTTTTTAAATTTCATTGATTGCACCTTTTATTCCCATAAGATCTGCTATTTCATCTAATGTCTTCTTAATATCCTTAATCTCTTTAGCCATCTCATTGAATTTATTAAAGGAATTTGTTTGAACATCTATAATTAGTTGTCTCAAGTCCTTTATGTCATCTGGAGGCTTATCTTGTTCCTTTAACTGGGCCATGTCTTCCTGTTTCTTGGTGTGGATTGTAATTTTTGGTTGGTGTCTTCACATTTGGCTTACTAGAATATTTTTTCTGGGTGCAGGTTTTCTCTTTAGTTTAAGGTTTCCAATTGTTTCTCCATTGCTGGTTATGTAGTAGGAGCCAAGCATGTAGTTAGTGCTGTAAGCTGTGGAGGCTCAAGCTGCTCTCATTGCAACAGGGACTAATGAATCTTCTTCCACCTTTCTCCTTTGCCATGGGCAGGGACAGTCACAGCTATGTGGAATAATCCAAGTGCAGGCCTAGACTGTAGTTGCCCAGAGAGACTGATGAAGCTTCACATCCCTTTCTCCCCTGTCTGGGGTAGGGAACGAGCTGCAGGTATGGGCAGCAATCTATGCAGTATGGGTCCAAGATGACTGCAGTTGCCCTGGTAGACTTCTGATTTTCAGTCTATGGTGCCAAAGTTCCCTGCAGTTACCTATATAGATTGGTGCAAGACTCCTCAGCCTCTTCACCGCCAGAGGTGGGGCTGAAGCCTAGGCAGGCTGCAGGCTGATCTGTGTGAAAGAAACTGGTTCCTGCCAACACCTAAGAGTTTCAGTCAGCCGGGCTTCCCCTCAAGCTGGGGGCAGAGTCAGAATGGAAGCTACTGGCCTCTTTCTGATTTGGGCTCGTTCACACCCCAGCTGTTCCCAGGGTGATCTCTTTGCCAGTCAAGTCTCCCAATCAGTAGCTGAAATTGGCAGCCAACTGTCTCCTTCTTCATTTCTGGGAAATGGAGCTTCCAATTCCTGTCTCAGAACAGCTCCTGGGGTGGCTAGTGCCACCAGAGTAGGATAATCACTGGCCTCTGTGGCTTGGCCAGTAATTTCCAGGAGAGGCTGACACAGGTCCCCGCAGCTTCCTCCCTGCTGGAGGTGGCACTGGGGCCTAGGCTAGACCTGCAATATGATCTGTATGGGAAGAAGACAGCCACCACCAGCACTGGGATTTTCAGTCCTCCCCGCTTCCCCTTGTGCCAGGCGCAAAGTTAAGATGGCAGCTCCCAGCCTCTTTCTGACCCGGACAGGCTCAAACCTTAGCTATTCTCAGGATCATAC
Source organism: Dasypus novemcinctus (assembly GCF_030445035.2). Classification (NCBI taxonomy): domain Eukaryota; kingdom Metazoa; phylum Chordata; class Mammalia; order Cingulata; family Dasypodidae; genus Dasypus; species Dasypus novemcinctus. The sequence continues at coordinate 68,537,717 of NC_080704.1, read as the reverse complement.
TGCAGCTCACTGAATTTCCTCATCATAATTGAAATTGGTGCCCAATCATCTCTTCCTCCCCCATTTTGGGGAAGTGGAGCTTTCAATTCCAGCGCAGAGCAGCTCCCAAGGTGGCTTGTGCCTCCAGTGGAGGATGGGCACTGGCCTCCGTGGTGGGGAGTACTCTACTTACAAGTCTTCTCTGCAGACGGACAGTCTCCTCCTTCCACTCCCCCAAAGACGTTGCAGGATGCTCTTCTGGTCTCCTGGAGCCCCCAAACAGGTTCTTCAGCTAGCTCCAGAAAGCTCTGGATATTTGCTAACTGCTCTGTAGCAAGAGCTGCCTCATACATAGTATACAGTAATTACTCAATAAAGGTTAGATATTATCATTTTGCCCTTGAGGAAAGTAAAATCTTGAGAGGAAAAATGACTGCCTAAGGTCAAATAGCATATCAGTATCAGAGCCAGGCCCAGAACCCAGGTCCCCTCCTTATTCCCTATCCATTATTGGTTTCTCCATTCATGAAAATGTCTTTAGAGCTTATCAAAAGATCCTTCTTAAGCACTTAAGTACTTAAGTATTGTACCACAAAACCACAAATGATATCTAAAAAAAACACAACTCTAAAATGAATCTCGGTATCTAAGAATAACAGCTTAGTTGGTGTTTCCAAGTAGACTGTGAAGTCAAGGGAGGAGGTTTTGGTGGTGAGGAAAAACATTCTAATGCCTATAAGAGTGGTCAGAATGCCAGACCACTGCCAACAGGCCTTTCTGAATAGCATCTCTCCTAGCAATGCAGTTCCAAAAGCCTTTTTGGATGCTCAGGAAAATCTTCCTCTTTGAGACAGGCTCATCTTTGAGACTTCCCAGGACTAATGTATACTAAAGCCTCTACTATTGTTTAACTCTGATGGAAAGAGAAGGTAATACACATTATTAAGCACTTAATATGTGCCAGGTCCTTATCATACCTTATCGTAATTTTCCTCATAGCCCCAAGAGGTAGATTTTATCCCCATTTTACTAATGAAGAAACTGAGACTCAGAGTTTAAGTGAGTTGCCCAAGAACTCAGAGCAAATAAATAAGGCATCTTAAATTCAAATCCAGTTCTGTCTGTTGCTGTTTTCCCTACTACATTATACTACTTCCTAGACTGAACAGATCAAAGTGAAGTAATCTGGACTTGGATCTTGAGAAATGGGAGGGGGAGTACAATCCTCACTTCCAGAAATCACATTTCTTTGATAATAAAAAATCTTTCTTTACCCATATTTATCTTTATGTATTTTTTTATTGACTTTGTAATAATATTACATTAAAAATATATATATATGAGGTCCCATTCAACCCCTCCACCCCCACCCCACCTCTCCCCCCCCAGCAACACTCATTCCCATCATCATGACACATCCATTGCATTTGGTAAGTACACCTTTGGGCACCTCTGCACCTCATGGTCAATGGTCCACATCATGGCCCATACTCTCCCCCATTTTGATTCTGCCTCTTTTCTAAATGAATGTGAGGTGGTATACAGTAAAATATCTACAATTAAGTTATTAAAATAGAAAATTAAAGCCATGGAAAAAAAGATGAAGCAATTATTCTAAGTATAAGAGCTAACATAGTTAGTATGATTAAACATTAGTTTTGGTTCTGAGTTTCCTGAAAGAGAAGTAAAAAATTATCTACTTTAGGAAAGCTTTGTATAAATTGTAATATCCTTGACAGCTGGTAGAGAAAAATACTTTGTAAACAGTATTATAAATTATTATTATCCAATAGAGTATTCTTTATCTATCATGCACTCCAATTATTTTAGCTTTGTTTCTATGGTAATTCCACAAAATTCCATGCTCTGCCACTTGCTAGATGTTTGATTTGGACAGGAAACTTCACCTGTCTGAGTCTCAGCTTTTTCATTTGTGAAATGAGAGGCTTGGACTATCATTAGAAGATCTTATTTGTTTATATATTTGTTAGCAGCTTTATTGAAGCATAATTTACATACCATAAAATTCACACGTTTTAAGTGTACAATTCAATAACTTTTGGTGAATTTACAGAGTTGTGCAACTATCACTACAATATAATTTTAGGACATTTCCTTCACTCCTATAGCAATTTGACATTGTTTATGAATTCCAAAAATATATAATGGATTATGTTTGCAAACCGGTCTGTCTGAAGTTTCACTTTTACTTGATTAAATTATGATTAGGGCTTTGACTGGGTCACATCAGTAAGGCGTTGAGTCCTTGCCCCTTTATGAGTCGGGACTCACAGAGAAAAGACATGGCAAAGGACAGAGTAGGGAGTTTTGGATGCTGGAATCCCAGGAAGTAAACACACAGAAGAACAAAGAGGAATCAAGAAGCTCCTTAGACACAGAAGCCCTGGGAAGAGAGACAAGCTATTCTTCTGATAGTTTCCAGCTGCAGAGACCAGAGCCGTAAGCAACTGAGCTGTGAAAGAAAGGAGCCCCAGGAGAGAAGTGAGACTTATCCCAGCCTACAGCTGATATTGGAAGAAGCTGGGACCATGGAGCCTTCAGAGGAAGGAGGAGGCTGAACCCTTGCAGATGTTGGCAGCCATCTTGCTCCAACACATGGCATCAGACTTTGTTGAGGGAAGTAACTTATGCTTTATGGCCTGGTAATTGTAAGCTTCTACCCCAAATAAATACCCTTTATAAAAGCCAACAGATTTCTGGTACTTTGTATCAGCATCCCTTTGGCTAACTAATACAACCCCCAAAAGAAACCTCATGTCCATTCCCTGTTTAGAAAGGTCCTTTCTAACTTTTATATTCCAAATGTGATGGTTTGGAGCTATGTACCCCAGAAGAGCATGCTCTTACACGTAATCCATTCCTGTGGCTGTGAGCTCTTGTAAATAGAACCTTTTGATGAGGTTACTTCAGTTAGCGGTGGCTCATCTGAATCAGGATGGGTCTTATTCCTATTACTGCAGGCTTTATAGAAGGGGTTCTTATCCAGGGCTCTATGAGCTTGAAGTGAATTCCAAAAAAGCCACTATTCTTGTGGGGACATGTTGGTACAGTTGTGATATATTTATTAATTAATACACAATATAGTGTGGACTTAGTAAGGGGTCTATGGTTTTCACCTGACAGCAAAGGGGTCCATGGAGCAAAATAGGTTAAGAACCCCTGCTTTATAAGGAAAGTAACAGAGAAAGAAAGCCAGAAGCTGAGCATCAACAGAAACTGGAAGAGAAAGGACAAGCCGAGAAAGGCCACACCACCATGTACATTGCCATGTGATAGAAAAGACAAGGAACAAAGATTGCTGGCAGCCTGCCCCAGAACACCATAGTTTTCTTGGAGAGAGCTTTACCTTGATGATGCCTTGTTTTGGACTTATCCTAGCCTCAAAAGTATGAGCCAATAAATTCTAGTTGTTTAAGCCAGCCCATACCATGGCATTTGCATCAGCAACAAGGACATTAAAACACTACATTTCTAGACTTACAAAGCTTTAGCAGCAATTTGTTACCTAAAGAACCAAGTTGAAATTCCTCAGTTTTAACATTCTAGATCCTCAACAAGCAGGACTCAAAATCTATTTCTTCAGCCTAATTCCTTGCTACAGTCCTTTCACTCCCTTGCCCTAATGAGTTACCTGTCTCTGAGCTTATGCTCTTACAGTTCCCTCTATATGGTTTGACGAACTTCCCCAATCTCTGAAAAGTCAAAACATATCTAATATTCAGATTCAGCCTAAATGCCAACCCCTCCAAAAAGCTTTTCTTTACTCACACTCATCTGGAAATAGACTTTATTTACCTTTAAACCCCAACAGTATTTCATTTTTCCTTCTCTTGTAAGTTCTCACTTTCATACTTGGATATTATGCTTGGCATCTCATCACCTTACTCAATTAGGTGCTCCTTAAGGGCGATTGCTATATCTGAGTCAGCTATGTCTCCTTAACAACTCCCAATGTGGAGTTCTGCAAGTAATTATAATTAATAATGAAGATAATGATGGAAATGGTTAGCTAAATTAAGCATCTGCCATGTGTCAGGTACTGTTCTAAGAAGGATTACAAATATTAACTCATTAATCCTTAGAACAACATTGTGAGGTAGGCACTGTATTATCAACACCATTTTACCATTACATAATGAAAAAAAAAACAACCACTAAGGCACAGAAAGCTTACATACTTGCCAAGATTACAAAACTAGTTAAGTAGCAAAGTTGAGATTTGAATTCAAACAGTTTGGCTCCAAAGCATGCACTCTTAACCACTCCAGTAAATTTTCCATCCAGTTAAAACTCATAAATGTTAACTGAATAAATCCTAGTTAATAAGGTTCCATTCCAGGAAGGATAAGTAATTAAGAATTCTAAGTGCCAACTGACATAGAAGCAATGAGAGTATGGAAAAATACAAAGAACAAATTCTTAGGCAGGGAAGTCACTGAAATTTTGAGTAAGCCTGAGGTGCTACAAAAATTCTTGTTGAGCCCTAAGGTTATAACATAAAAAGACATTTCCTCTCTCACACAAAGTTTGCAGGAGTGTAAATTAGTAGTATCTACTCTAGCTGAACACATGCATATTCTATGACCCAGAAATTCTACTCCAATGTATATCAATGAAAATGCATATTTATATCTATCGAAAAAGTTATATTTTTAATAGCCAAAATTGGAAATTCTCCTTCAATAGCAGAATGATAAGTAACATGTAGCATGCTAACAAAATGGAGTGCTCTACAGCAATGAGAATGGATGATCTACAATTATAAGGAAGAATATGGATGACTCCTTCAAGCATAATGTTGAGCAAAAGAAGCCAGACACAAAAGAATATATACTGTATGAATCCACTTATATAAAGTACAAAAAAGGACAAAACTGATATAGGATGTTAAGAGTCAGGCTAGAGGTTACTCTTGGGAGGGGTATTGACTAGAAGATGTGGTAATGCTCTGTTTCTTGATCTGGGTGTTAATTAAATGGGCAAATACAGTTTGTGAAAATTCATTGAACTATAAACTTATAATCACTGAACTTTTCTAAATATATATTACACTTCAGTGCAGTTTTCAAAAAGTCTTCTTGAAAAGAGAAAAAAAGACTCCGGTAAGAGACAAAAATAAAAGTCATTTTTTGCACTCAACATGCAAATCCAGTGACTGACAAACTTGTGATTATCTCCTGGACCTCAGATGGGCAAGACAGATACCTCTTCCTTTTGTGGAACCCTGATTTAACCCAGAGGGGCCATTTTAATCCCTAGCCATTAGCATAACCCTAATCCTTCCAGAAATTTATAATAAAAGAAAAAAACAATAGATTTGGGGCAGCATACCACCTGTTGGCAAGCACAGCCCTTCCAGGCACCAAACAAATGCCAATTCCTTTAAAGAATTTATTTGGAATTTTTATTTGTATTGTTGTAGAAGTCAAGAGGTTCAATTATTTGCATATAGTAAGGCCAGGAATCAGAGATAATTTTTGGAAAGGAAAATGATTTATTTATGACTGGCCGGGCTAGGAGCTTCTCATTCCAAAATCCGAGCCCTGAAGAAGATTTTTGAGTTCCTTTTATACAGAGGAAGGGCCAAATGGTTCTTTGTTTCAGTGCTCAATAGGCTTGAATTAGCATATATCTTTCACATCCTAGGTAAGCGTTTAGCATGGACTTCATACATTCTAGATAAGCTTTTTAGCACATTTGGTTTGTGTTTTCCCTGAATATTTAAAGTTTATAGAGTTTGCATGGCTAAATTGCCTCCTGGGACTGGAGTCGTTGCCATGATCACCAAGGGCAGGGCTGCAGCCTCTCACTGTCCCACACCCACAAGTCAGGACACATACAGCTATCTACGAAGAGACAAAGAACTTCCAACCTATAGCTCACATCAGTATTCCAAGACTCCTGACACCATCTATGCAGTACAAATGGAGTCTGGCCATGATGGCAATTAAAGTTTTCTTTAATACTAACCCCATCCCCTCACCAGTCTGAAACTGAGCATTCCCATCTTTATTGGGCAGATGAGAGAGAGAGAGAGAGAGAGAGAGAGAGAGAGAGAGAGAGAGAGAGAGAGAGAGAGAGAGAGAGAGAGAGAGAGAGAGAGAGAGAGAGATGTGAGAAAAGGGAGTATGGATAGCAGAAGCCCCTTTGTTTTGATGGTACCACCTTTCTATATCATACAAGAGAACATGGTGCAAATTACATGACTGGAAAGGAAAAGACCCAGGAAAATGTGAAGATTGGCTGCTACAAGGATCGTGGTTATATCTTCCACAGAGGAGACTGAAAAGGAGGAAGTCAGGATAAAGGAGAGGTTTGAAGGCTGGAGTTCCTGCTTGCAGGCAGAATAATGGTGTTAAGCTAACAGGTGGACAGAACACTTTTAGAGTTACTAAAAAGCTACCCCACACATTCTTTTAATCAGTCATCACAACTACCCTGTGAAGTGGGCAGGGCAAATTTTATTATCCCCATTTGGTAGGTGAGGAAAGCAAGGCTGAGAAATGTTAAATAATTTGTCCAAAGCCACAGGTGGCTACTAGTTGGAGGAACCAACACTCTAATTCAAGTCTTCTGGCTTCAAAATCCATATTTTTTTCTATTAAAACATGCTAGGCTTTTATGTGGACTTCACTTAGCCTGGGCCATGTCTACTATAACTGACAGGAAAAAATTAAGCAGAGACTAGTTGTGAATTCTGCACTGTTTTCCAGTTCCAGATGGTAAAAAGAAAACTGTCAGGAGGGAGGTGGATTTGAAATAGAAAGGGGCTGGCGATGGGAAGGTATTGAGTGGGACCAGAGCGAAAAGAGAAAAGACGCAGAAGCCGCAGCTCTAATTAACAGTCAGCTGAAAACGGGCGCCAACCGGCCTGGTCATGCCACTTCTTGGGTTTATCCTCCCGGCTGAGCAGAGCCAGATACACTCTGCTGCACTGCCCCCCGCCCCCACCCCCTGCTTCCTTTCCTATAGCCAGGCTTGGAATACAGAGATGCTGTTGCCCCCCAAAATCCAAATATATACGATGGGGTATGGGTAGGGGGCTCTGGGCAGCGTTGAGGCAGGAAAGGGACAGGGGGATCCAAGAAGGTAGGGAAACGCTGGATAAAGGAAATAACTCTCCAGGAGGCGATGCCATGTAGGGTATTCGCGAAAGGGGGTTAGAAGTGTGGCAAACATTTAAAGGAGGCTGGAGTAAGGTGGGGGGAGGGGATGGGTGTGTGGTTAACAGCTGGGTGCGAGAAGGAGCTAAAGTTCGAAGTTGGTAACCTGAAGGGACCCTGCCGGTGCGTGCCGGGAGAAGGGGCGGTGTCGCTTGAGAGGACGGGTGGCACAGACTACCTCTCCCCACTTCCCGCCCCCGCCGCTGCCGGGGCCAGAAGGTAGGTCCTGGGGAGAAGAGTTCAGTTTGCTTGAAAGGGGGTGCGGATGGAGAGAACGCGGGTCCAGGAGCTGGAAGGGAACCTCGAGGAGTACCCCTGAGTTGGGTTCACGATTGAGCACTGTGAGGGAGCCCATGGCTCCTAACCTTGCCTAACTCTTCTTACCTTGGGCACAGTGATATGGTCCATGACTGCGGTTCCCGCCACCCAGAGCCCTCAGCGTGTTCTGGCAATCGCCGAAGCTCTGGCCGCCTCCTTAACCAACCCCAGCTCCTGCCCCCGCCCTCGCCATCCTCGCTCAGTCACCTTATCCTCTCAGATTCTATCGCGACAATTGGCCCGTGGCCGCTCCGGCCATCTTTTTTCCTGGCAAATGCCCTTTTCTTCGGCAAGCTGACAGCTCTGGTCCAGGCTCAAGGTTTGACCCGGTTGTTCGTCATTTCCAGTCTTGAATACTGCCATCCTTCTCATCCTCCTTGATGATGTAAGGGCTTTGAGCACCGATGTCACTCCATTACACTCTGATGTTGCAGCATAGGCACCCTGCAGAGATAGCACCGGCTGTCCTAAGCTAAAAGTTTTCTTAAAAGCTACCTAGCCTAAGACCTTGAGAAAGTCACAGCAGAATATTCTTTAGAATGGTTTATTTGCATATCCTTCTCTTCATCCCCTCCTTTACATTTCTACAGACTTGGCTCCTGCAGTAGTCTTACAGCATTTGTCATCACAGATGTGGAAACAAGACCAAGGGCCCAATTGGACCACCTCTCAGATGAGGCATGGATAGGTGTAATCCTTCAGTGGTGTGCTCTGAATCAGATTTGTAGCAGAAAATGAACAGTCTGGGTGTTGAAAAATTTGGGTTCTACTCTCAGTTCCTCCACTAACTTCCTATGTGACCTGGTGAGAAATCAGGTCCCTCTCTGGCCCTTAAGTTGACCAGGGCTGCAGTGAGGGTATTGGCCAATGTCTCTAAGGTCATTTCTAGCTCAACTATTCCATTGTTATGATTTGCAATCTCACCATTGCGACAAAGTGATTTATTTGTTCTTTTAGTGTCTCTAACACTTACTAGCTAAACTACTCATTCGTCCTGTTTGGGTTCATATACCGCCTTCTTGCCTAGCCTGAAAGCCCTTCCCCCAATCCATGGCCCTTTTATCCCTTGAAGCTGTCTTCCTTTTCAGTACTTTTACTACCAAATGTGTCAAAAAATGTTATTGCCTCTGCTTCTTCATAACTCATGCTTCCCTAACCACTCTCCTCATCCTGAACTCCAGTTGCTGAATCCAACAGCTCTTGCCAGTACTAACTCTTCATTTGTTTTGCAGCCCCTAGAACTGTTGATTCACATTCCTTTTTGAAATTCTTTATTTCCTTCACATTTCTAATAAAGCATACTTGCTGCCTGCCTCCCTGTTGCTTCTGTGCATCACCTCCCCCAACCCCTGTAGTTCCTTCTTCCTTCTTTAGCCACTGCCCTGGCTTCTGTCCTCCTGTTTCTCTTCTGATTTCCTTCCCTTGGTGATCTTTATCTCTCCCACAAGTACAACTCTTGCTCTCTGGTATGGGACTCCCAAATTTACGTATCAAGTCCTGTAACTTTTCTCCTAAGCTCAAAATTGGAACTTCCAACTGCTCCCTAAGAGCTTTACTGCTGTGTTCCTGCTAACATATTAAAGGGAACATGGCCCAAAGAAATTTCTCATCTTTCATGCCCTCACCCTGCTGCACTCTCCCACCTCTACCACCTGCTCTTTCTTAAGTTTTTCCTATCCCTGTTAATGGCACCACCATATACCAAGTTGCTCAGATTCGAAACCACACATTTCCATATGGAGGTATGAACTCTCAAAATCAGTCCAAATTCTGGCTTTGCTATTTGCTGATGATACATGACCCTAGGCAAGTTATACAACTCAGACTCAGTTTTCTCCTCTATAGACCCATTTTCATAAGATTCTTGTAAGGATTCAATGAGAAAATATATGTCAGGTGCCAGGAACATCATAAGAGCCCAATAAATATTGGTGATTCCCTTCCCTTCTTCAACTTGATCATTAAACATTTCTTCTCTCTCTCTCTCACCTGATTACCTTGCTTCCTGGTTGTAGCAGTTTGATATGGTTCCTCAATTCCAAACATAGATATTGGATTATATTTGTAACTTGGTCTGTACCTGGGCATGATTAAATTATGATTAGGGCTTTAATCAGCCCATGTCAGTAAGGCATTGAGTCCCCGCCCCTTGGTGTGTGGGGACTCACAGATAAAAGACATGGCAAAGGACAGAGTTGGAGTTTTTGATGCTGGAGTTTTGAGCTGGAGCCTGGGAAGTGAACACACATGAGAAGAACACAGAGGAATAGAGACAGCTTCTTAGAAACAGCAAAAGCCCTGGAGAGAGAGACAAAGCCAGTCACCTGATAGTCTACAGTGGAGAGAGGCAAAGCCTAGAGAGCCTCATACTTTACAGCTGACCTTGTGGAGAAAACAGAGATGCTGAGCCCAGAGAGAAATGAGCCCTGGGAAGAAAGGAACCCAGGAAGTCTGAACCCAGGCAGACATTGGTAGCCATCTTGCTCCACCACATGGCAAAAAAACTTTGGTGAAGGAAGTAATTTATGCTTTATGGTCTGGTATCCGTAAGCTACTACCCCAAATAAATACACTTGATAAAAACCAACTGATTTCTGGTATTTTGCATCAACACCTCTTTAGCTGACTAATACACTGGTTCATTTAGAAAATGGAAGGCATCAGAAAAGTACTTCCATAATCTCCCATCACCGAAGCTACTTGCTACCCTGTATGTGAACTGATATAATAATCTTCAATGAATGAACTGTTCCTGTACCTTTCTAAGGCAACCTCTCCACTTGCCACTCCATTTCATCTTCCCTCGCCTGCTCAGTAGTTCCGTCTTTCCCTTTTCACCCAATGATCCCACTTTAGCAGCTAATTTCCATCAGCACAAGAACATACTATAATATTTCCAATATTAAAAATACTTTTCCTTGATGGGAAGTGGATTTGGCTCAACTGATAGAGTGTCTGCCTACCATGTGGGAGGTCCAGTGTTCAAACCCAGGGCCTCCTGACCCATGTGGTGAGCTGGCCCATGTGCAGTGCTGATGAGCACAATGAGTGCCATGGCACAATGAGTGTCACAGGGATGTACCCATTCCCAGAGTCGGGGAGCCCCACGTACAAGGAGTGTGCTCCGCATATGAGCCACCCTGTGCGAAAAAAGGAACTGCCTGCCCAGGAGTGGCGCCGCCCACACAGAGAGCTGATGCAGCAAGATGACACAACAAAAAGAGACACAGATTCCTGGTGCCATTGACAAGAATGTAAGTGAACACAGAAGAACAAACAGCGAGTGGACACAGAGGCAGACAATAGGGGAAGGGAGTGGAAGGGGAGAAAGAAATAAAAAAAATCTTAGAAAAAAGCAAACTTTTCCCTGAATCCACATTCCTCTCCCCTGACTACCCTCCTTCCATTTCTCTGTTGTACTTTATAGCAAAATCATTCAAAGATTTGTCTATACCATTCACTGTCCCCACTTCCTTTCCTCTCTTGAAACCACTCTAATTAAGCTTTGTCCCCACCACTCCACTAAACTGCTCTTGTCAATCTCTCCAATGATCTCCACATTGCAAAATCCATTAGTCAATCCTCAGTCCTCTTCTCATATTCTTGTATCAACAGTATTTGATCGTGGGGGGTATATGGGGACTTCATATTTTTTTAATGTAATATCAAAAAATAAAGACAAAAAAATACAAAAAAACCCCCCAGTATTTGATCACTCCCTTCTCCTTGATACATTTTTCTCCACTTGGCATTGGGGACTTCTACTTCTTTGACTGTTCTTTCCTAATCTCCTTTGCTATTTCCCTTCATCTTCCCTATATCTGTATATTGGAATGCTGTCACAGCTCAGACCTTGGTCCTCTTCTCTGTTCACATTTACTCGCTGGGTGCTCTCATCCAGTCCCATGGATTTAAATACCATCTATTTATGGACAACTCCTAAAACCATATCTCTAGTCCTGTTCTGTCCTCTGAACTCTAAACTTGCATAACATCCAAAAGCATACTGACATCTTTACATGGATATCTTTGAGACAGTTAAAATTTACCATATCAAAAACAGAACTGTTGATTTCTATCTGCATCCTCAAAAGTGCTCCTCCTGTAGTATATCTCACTTCAGTAAATGTCAACTCCATCCTTCTAGTTGTTTGAATCAAAAGCCTTGACATCCTCTTTCTCTCAGATCTCAAACCCAGTCCATCACCAAATCCTGTCAGCACTTCCTTTGAAAACTTCCACAAATTCACTAACCCTTGCACCCTGGTCCAATCCTCTGTTATATATTGCCACAGTCTCCTAATTGGCCCTACAAGTTTTGGCCCTGGTCCCCCTAGAATCTATTCTCTAAATAGTGTCTTCTAGACTCTAGAATCTAGAGTGAGGTCACTCCTTTGTTAAAACCTTCCCCATCTCTGGGTAAAAGCCAAACCCTTAATTATGGCCTATAAAACTCAATATATGATCTAAACACAGTACCTCTCAGACGACTACTCCTATCACTTTTCTCCCCTATTGATGTTGTTACTGTTTCTCAAATATGCCAGCCATGCTCCTGCCTCAGTTCTCCTGCTGTTCCCTCTGCCTACAATGTTCTTTCTCAAAACATAGGCATATTCACTCACTCATCTCTGTCAGGTCTCTGATCAAATGTTGGCATATCAGAGAATCTTCATCTGACCCTCTTATGTAAAATAAAACCATCCTCACTTCTTCCCCAGCATTTTCAATACTTTGAAATCCATTCTCTTCATAGTTATTAATACCATCTGTTATAATATAAAGATATTTGTCATTTTATTACTTGTGTCCCCATCTAAGGTGTCAGGTCCACGCGGACAGGGGCTTTTTGTTCACTACTATGTCTCTAAAATCTAGAACAGGCCTAGCACACAGTAGGTACTCAGTAAATATTTGTTGAATGAATAAATTTTCAGAATTGTCCTACATTTTTCCCACCATTAACATTAGTCATTCCTCATAGCATTCCCTCTTAAAGTAAGCTCATGACATGTCAGAAGAAATTGAGGCACAGACAGTGACTTGCTAAAAGTTACAGAAGAGTCAGGAGTCAGAATGGACACCCTCGGGGTTAGAGTAGTCCTGGGAATAAGAGGGAGAATCTGGAAGAAGACAATATTAGGACTATAAAATGTTTTCAATTAAAGGGATACTAGTATCATATATTATTTTTGCTTGTCTCTCCCTATTAGAGTGATAGCTCCATGAGGGCAGGGGTTGTCTGTTTTATTCACTGTACCTCAGTGCCTAGAAAAGTATTTGGTACCTAATGAGTGTTTGATAAATACTTGATGAAAGATAGGATGATAATGAATGACTCTAGACTCACAGCTAGAATGGGCCAGAGGATAAACTAGAGTGAATGAGCCTGGAGGTAGCTAAACAAGTTAGGAGGCTATTATGGTAGGCCACATATAAATTGCAAATCAATGGGCTTTTTGACCTTGTACCTAGAATTCAGCAAGATCAGCCAAGATCTGAGATACTGGTTGCTGCAGTAAATATTACCTTTCCTGCTTTACATGTAAACCTCCAACTCAATTATTTCCTACTAATATTATTCTATTTCCAAGGTTTTCCCACTATTGGAAGTTGATATTCTTCCCATGGTGCCCCAGGGAAACAAGTAGGTGTAATTTATCCCATTATCTTGCTAGCTAGGCATACAGCCTTAGGAAGCTACTGCCAAAGGCCGTCTATGATGTGGATGATGACTATGTTAAAGGTCACAGAGCCTTTGTGACCTCACTCTTGCCTTAGAGGCAGCTTGATAAAATGACAGCAGATAACAGCTGGGGCATAACTTCATACAAGTCACCAAGACATCCTCCACCTTGCTTCTAGAGAGAGGCCATCAGAAACAGACTGTATTTTAAGCTTATTCCAGTCTCAGCTTATCAGACTTCTTGAGCCAACTGCAAACAAGCTTCCTTTGGAGACAAACTTGCTAGAAAGCACTTTAGTCATTTTTTAGGAACAGTTTACTTGAATCATGCAATGTGTAGGCGATATCAGCGAAGAGGTCTGGCAGGACTGCATCACCCTCTTCCTGCAGAATGGAATGTGCTGTGATGCAGCAATCATCACCAATTCCCCGCCTTGGTTATTAGCGTCTTACCCTGAAGGTAACTTGTTCCAGTTGACCCAGGAAGAAATTCAGATCTTGCTGGCAAGGGATGGGAGAGAGAAGTTGTTTCTCCAGGGAATCACCCTTGCAGGGACCAAATGCTTGTTGATTCGGGACAACCTGTACACTGAGGGCAACAACACCATGGATCTCCGCACCAAAGGCCAAAGCCGAGGTAGCCAGGCAGTGACTGTTGTTCAAATCGAATCTGTATACCTTGTGGTGATGGGACAAAAGGGAAAAGAAGGAGGCCCTCTCAACTTCAAGGCTTTTGAAATGGCAGATTGCATCAGAGAAGCCATTCATCAATACATGACCCATTTCTAACTAAATAAAAAAAGCATTGGTGTTTGACCGGCAATTTGAAGTCAGTGTTATCTGTTTTACTTGATAACTTAACATGGTCTTGAGGAAAAAATGGAAGATCCCAGATAAGGTTTGAAGATGTGCGCTGGGAGGTAAGAGAGGACGGGGAATGGGTAGCACCTTCCAGGCTTTTGGGCTTCTAGGTCTTTTTTACACCTGGTACCCCATCCATCCACCCCTTCTCAGCACCTGATGGAGACAGTAAAGGACTGGGAACCAGACAATCTTGGTTTTAATCCCAACTTTCCCCTAACTTGCCTTGTGATCTTGGATAAATCCCTTTTCCTTTCTGGGCCTCATTTTCCCTATCTGTACAATTAAAAATGGACTGTGTCTCTAAGGGTAACATCACACACACATCCTTCAAAGTCTATTCAAGTATTACCTCCCCCAGGAAGCCTTCTCTGACTGCTTTAGCCCTTGGGGTTGTCCCTGATTTGAACTAGAGCACCAACTATCTGGGTCACTTGGCCCCTAATCACACCCTGGATGATTATACTGTGTTCTTGTTTGCCTTTTCATACACATTAGTCTTGTTTCCCAACTTGATTATAATCTTGTAGAAAGCAGAAAATGTGTCTTCTACTTTATTATATTTCCCCCCTTGGATAGCCCAGCATGGGGCTGTGCCAGGGGAATTCGTTACATGCAGGAAATCATTTATCAGGCAGAGCTCAATTTTCTAAATTTGGGACTCTGGGTTGTGGAAGATCAAGGGTGCATTGGAACTAGGATTTTGGCTAGATTTTCTTCTTCCAACTTATAGCTCAACTGTAGACATTGAGCTGTCTATTGGTGTCACTGTCAGAAGCATGGGTGGGCAGGAGCTAAGAGAGGAGTTTTTAAAAATTAACTAGACTGGCTTGTGGCTAGCAGCTCTAGGGCAAACAGGGATGGAAGAAGGCAGAAATGAGAAATACAAGGTTAAGGGGTTAATCATGATGCTTATTTGACCCTGTTGACACAAGTCTCCAGAAGCGGTGATAATGTGGAACCCTCTTCTGAACTGATACAAGGAGCCACCTCTAAAAACCCCCTACACACACCTCACAAGCTTGTAAAGTTCAGGGTTTAAACACAGAGGTAGTCAAAATCTCTAGAGTAGCACTATCCAATAAAAATATCATTCAAGCCACATATGTAATTTTAAATGTTCTAGTAGCCACATTAAAAATTAAAAAAACAAAACAAGTGACCTTAATTTTAGGACTATTTTTTATTTAACTCAGTACATCCAAAATACTATCATTTTAAAATGTAATCAATAAAAATATTATTAATGAGATATTTTACATTTTTTATGCTAAGGCTTAAAAATATCTGTCATTTTATACTTGCCACTCATTTCATTCAAACTAGTCCTATTTCAAGTGCTCAATAGTCACACATGCCTACTGTCTATTTTACTGGACAGCATGGGTCTAGACCAACTCCCATCCAATTGAATCCCTCTGCAACATTTCTGCCAGTACATCCACTCATCCATCCATCTATCCATCTATTGAACACACCCCATGCCAGGCATTTGTCTAGGTAACTAATGAAAAAAATGTTTTTTTTACAAAAAAAAAAAGAAAACGTATTTTCTGCATAACACTCTAGGGGGACAAGTCATGTGAAAAGATACATTACAGTTCAGTTAAGTAAATGCCATGAAAGAATTTATTTGTTCCTTCAAATCAATCTCAAACTATGTGTCAGGCACTGTTTTAGATGGCAGTGAACAAAATATATAAAACTTTATTCTCATGGATCTTACATTCTAATGGGAGAAACAGATAATACATGTCAGGAGATGATTAGTACTATGCAAAAAAAATAAAGCAGTGTAAGGGAAGATAGTGATGGGGGAACTATTTTAAATAGGTCAAGCGTAGTCACTCTGGAGAGATGGCATCTACAGAGAAGCCTAATAAAGTGAGAGAGTGAGCTATATGGTGAGCTGGGAGAAGTGTCCCAGGCAGAGAGAATAACCTGTTTAAAGGCCCTGAGGTGGTAATGTGCCTGGTCTGTTGAATAATTGCCAGAGACCAATGTGGTTGCAGCCTCCCAAGACAATGTTCCTTTCCCTTGGCAGCAATCCTCAAGTATGGTGGTGCTCTACCCTACAGAGCAGCAAAGCAGAGTAAGCACTCTACTGTCCTCCTTCTGTCCTTCTGGGTCCTCTCTGTGATAAAATTGCATTAACTTTTTTTGGCAATTGAATCACACTGCTGACTCATATTGACCTCATACCTATCTAAACTCCCTAAGGCTTTTTCACATTGACTGCTGTTAAGAGGTCTAAATAATGGTAGAGCAAAGAGCCAGAGAAAAAACTAAATGTGGAAGTGGCTCCACTAGAGCTTTTTTATATGGACTGTGCCTCAAAATGTGGCAAGGTACACATCTTTGAAGGGAAGGAGAGGGAGGTGATATGGAGGGTGAATCCTTAAGACAAATGAGCCTCCTACACTATTTTTTGCAGCCTGGATCTCCCAAGCAGAGACATGTTCAGAAAATAGGGCCACTGAGGAAAAATGTTATCAGGTATGACCTTGTCAGTTAATCAGAGGGACTTTGGCAAATCATTCATTAAAAGATGAACTAAAGAACCCAATGCCCCATTAAACAAGAAACTTAATTGGGCTGAATGAGGCCCAGAGCTGGTAAACTGGGAAGGGGAAAGGAGTGCAGGAAGGCTGCCCAGCAGAAATCCTACCCTTCCCAGCCAGAGAGAAGTACTTCACTGCTAGACAAGGTCAGAACCCCAGTCTGTTGCTATAGTGAAGTCTTTTCCTAGGACTAAATGTGTTTTGTGTAAAGAAGCTTGAACTGAACCTGGAGAGAAACTCATTGGAGTATCCTATTCCCAGAAGGCATCAAGTGGAGGCCACCACAAGAGGGTTCAGGGCCAGATTAGGGAAGCTCAAGTCTTCCTGAAAGGACCCATCTCCTTTCTCCATCCATCCTTCTTGCCCATGGTATTTTGGGTGCTGATGGTGGCATTCAGACCCTTTCAGAAGGTAACCCTTTGCCTTGCTCTGCAGCACTTGTGTCCACCTTTCCTCTCTTGCACCCTGTGGTCCAGCTACACTGAAGTCCTCACTCTTTTTAGGACATGTTTCACAATTGCCCATTGGTGTTCTCAGAATCCACTGCCCTCCCTGCTCCTCTCTCCCCTCTCCCATTCTCTAACAACATCAAACACAAATCTTACTGATTTTTCCAGGGCCAGGTGCCAGGCTCCTTCTTCTAATGACATTCCCTGTTCCCCAAGTTTTGAGGTATTCCCTTCTACCTTGGAAACCCCCAGCATGTCCTCCACACCTCTCCCATGGCACTAAATGCTTTGAACTTCCTTACTATGTGTGTACATGTAATCTCTCCCTTTTTGGCCTGCAAGTTTCCTCAAGGGCTGACTATTTATCTGTACCCCCTAGGAAGTTTTCAGTGAATATACAACTTACTGGACTATTAAATGAATGGCAGACAGCAAAGGAATGAATGAAAGAATGGTTTCCCCATAGTTTAAATGAGTGGATAATGAGGGGAGGTTGCTGATGATTCCTCTTTGTTCCTCCTGCCCCCTGCTTCCCAGCACCAGTCACTAATTCCCTTGCATCTAGGCAGCTATGTGGGAGGTGGGGTCTCACTCCAGGAAATCTTTAGCCCTGGCTTTGGGTTTTATGTGGTTAGTTATTTGTTCCTACATAGGCTGACCTCTGTGCCAAGTGAATGGTGGACACAATTAGTGCTTTAAGAGTTGAGTGGAAGAACTCATTGCTCATTATCCCATAGAATATGCATTCTCTCTGCTAAATGAGTTCTACATGCTACATTTTCATTTATTTATGTGTTTGTTTAATTTCTTGTCTAACAGTTTATAAAGGTATTTATAAAAAGGCTTAAAATCTGAGAAAATGAATCCCAGTTCTGAGTTACCACATACTAGGTATTATGATCCTGTACCAGTCACTTCACCTTTCTGAGCCTCTAGCTCTTTACCTAGAAATGGAGATGTTGATTCCTGACCCCCAGTCATGGTTGGTGTGGGCATAAAGTACTTTGGAAACTTTAAAGTCCTATCGATATGTAGTTGGCTGAAGTCACTGTGGAGATAAGAGTGTGAGATAGGGCTTATGTTAGAGTCACCCATGGTCAGGAAAGGACTTGGAAGTGGAGGACAGTAGGCTGAGCTCTGGTGTGGTAGACAAGAGTCTAGGAAACTTGGTTTTAAAGGGCCAGTTACAGCAGAGGCTTTAACTGATTCTGAGGTGACAGTGGAGGAGGTATGTGAAGTTTAAGATCGTGTCATTTAGGCTAGGTTACAATGTCCAGTTATTTGCTCAAGCAAGCACTGGCCTGATTGTTACTGTGAAGAAGATATTTCATGAATTTAAATCATCAGTAAATTAATTGCATCTAAGCCTGATGAAATCTGCAATCAACAAAATAGATTACCTGCAGCAATAAAAGAAGTATCATCCAATCAACTGAAGGCCTTAAAGAGAGAACTGATGATTTCTTAAGTTCTGTTTCCCTATAGAACCCTGACTAATAGAAAGAAGTGCTTTGTCTTGTAGAAAGAATGGGAACAGCTCTTAGGAGCACCAGCAAACATCCTCCTCCTTGTGGCCTGGAGGGAAACTATGTGGCCATTTCCTAATGACAAAACAATGAGTGCTTTACAGTTCATAAAAGGATTTTGTCATTCATTCATTCATTCATTCAACAAATATTTATTTTGTTCCTACTCTGTAGGTACTATTAACAGATAAACTACAGTACAACATCCATTCATTTATTCATTCAAATATTTAATGAGTGCCCACTGTTTCACTCATTGTTTTCAGGACTGACAGCACAACAGTGAATACCAAAGTGAAAAACCCTTGCCTTTATGGATCTTACATTCAAGTTTGGGGAGATAGACAATGCACAGTGTGTCAGATAGTGGTAAGTTCCAAGAAAAAAAGGAAAGTGTGAAAAAGAGACAGGGAGTGCTGGAGTAGAGTAGGGGCAGGGCTATATATGTGTGCGCGTGTATATATATATATACATATATATAAATATATATATATATATGTATAAATATATGTTCAAGGCTGGAGTGGAGGCTGGCAAGGAGTAGCAAGGAGGGGATGTGGGAGTGGAAAAAGATATCAGACGAGTTACTTATAAGGTCCTATAGGGATTGAGCTTTTACTTTGAATTAGTTGGAAAGTCTTTGAAGAATTTTGAGCAGAGAAATTATTTGCTCTGACTTATGTCTTAATGATATCACTCTGATTGCCATATTGAGAATAGACTGAAGGATGTTAGGGCAAAGGAAGTAGTAGAGAGACAGATCAGGAGGCTACTACAGGGTTTCAGGTGAGAGATGATGGTGGCACAGACCAGGTTGGTAACAGGGGAGTTGGTAGTAAGCAGTTAGATGCTGAATGTGCTTTGAAGATAGAGCCAACAGAATTTGTTGATATGAGGTGTGAGAGAAAAATTATTCAAGGATAACAACAACATTTAGGTCTAAGCAACAGAAAGGAGTTGAATTTTTCTGAAATGGACAAGACAGAAAAAGGAGAAAGTTTGTGGCAGAGTAGGGGGTGAGGTGTCAGGGGGTGAGGTGTCAGGGGGTTATTAATAGGAATCTTGGTTTTGGTTTTGGTCATGCTGAGTTTGAGATGCCTGTTAAACACGCAAGTGGAAATGTTAAACAGGCATCCAGCTATGAGTCTGGTATATGAGTCTGGCATACAGGAAAGAGATTTGGATAGGAGATACCAATTTGGGAGTGTTGGGAATATATTTGTTACTTAAAGCCACAAGTATGGTTGCAATTACTAAAGGTGTGAGTATAGCTTGGGAAGCCACATTGCAGAGCTGGACTCTGTGGTGTACTTTTAAATATTTAACCATTTCTCTGAAGAGAAAAAGCCCTAATCTGTAACATTTTCTAATTTCCATGGTGTAAATTCTCTCATAATGGCCAATTTTAAGCTATCAAGATGACAGAAATTAGTCACAAAATTCCTGATCATTTTACAATGAACTCTCACTAGCTGATACAGTTCACCTCTAACACATCACCAGCTGGGAGAGAACTTGGATCCCAGACATGGGGCCATTCCCCTGTGTCCCAGTCTTCTTGAAACATGAACAAAATGGGTGGTTTGGGGCAATACCTAAATCCTGTTTGTGTTGGCCCTGCTGCTACTTACCAGAGGGATGTAGAATCCCTCCCCAAGAAAACATTTTTGTGTACAAATCTCTCCAGTGTCTTTGAATTTCCACAGTGAATCTTTTATCTTTTTATTATTTGTCTTTATTTTTTTAATGTTGCATTCAAAAAACATGAGGTTCCCATACACCCTGAACCCCCCTCACCCCACTCCTCCCACAACAACCTCCTACATCATCATGGGACATTCATTGCATTCGGTGAATACATCTCTGAGCACTGGGGCACCACATGGTCAATGGCCCACATTATAGTCTACACTCTCTCTCAGTCTACCCAGGGGGCCATGGGAGGACACACAATGCCCAGCAACTGTCCCTGCAGTACCACCAAGGACAACTCCAAGTCCTAAAAATGCCCCCACATCACATCTCTTCTTCCCACTCCCTACCCTTGACATCTTCTTCCAAAATACCCCTGGTAAAATGCTAAGTGCAGTCCTGGAAGGAATGGCATATTAACCCATTAGCACTAATTAGTACAATTTAGGTTATCACACTAACTTTAGTCAGTTATTTTGCAGAGTACAGGGTCCTGAGGTGTGAGATTCAGTAACAGCAAATTTTGATTGAATGTGGGGCAATAGAAAGGGACTGGGGGATAGAAGTGATATCGTCCACATCTATATGATTTCAGTCTTTCTCTCCAGATACTTAATGCAGACACTTGGCAGACATATTTAACTCCTCTTTCTCCTGCAAATCTAGCTCCACCAGGAAAGGTAGTCAGTCACTGTGATGGTTAGGCTAATGTGTCAACTTGGCCAGGTAATTGTGCCCAGTTGTTTGGTCAAGCAAGCACTGGGCTAATTGTAATACAAAGACTTTTATGGACTTTACTCACCAGTGAGTTTACTACACAGATGGCTGATTACATCTACACCAAGAAGGCAGATTGCTGTCAGCAATGAGTGATGTTTTATCCAATCATTTGAATGCCATAAAATGAGAAGTGATTTCAGCATTCAGAGAGAATTTCCCACCTTGTCTTTGGACAGACAGCATCTCCCAGAAACTCATCAAGGACCTTTATTGTACTTTCATGAGAGCCCCTGGTTTGTAGCCTGCCTGTGGAACCTGGACTTGTGCATCCCCATGGTCATATACGAGGATCTTATTAACTCTCATACTATTTACAGACATCTCCTGTTGACTCTGTTCCCTAAGAATGAACATTGCAGGTTTTAGTTTGACTGGTACCCACCTCAGGGCTGGAAGGAGGTCCAGACTCCCTGGAGCAGGCTGAAAACTGGGTGATAGAAGGTTGACAAAGTATGGTCTTCACAGGGCAGACCATTACAGGCTTATCTGGTAAGGTCTCAGCAGAATTTAAGGTTCCCACCAATATTATCATCATCCTATATGTCTCCATCCCAATCCTCTGGGTTCCACCCCTTTTCAATCAATGCCTTCACTTTAACTGCAGATATCCTGCAGGACTGAGATTTTAGTTTCTTTTGTAACTCTGCTACTGATAGAATGAGAGTGTGAGTCTGGTTCTCAGATATCTCAAGCCTGTGGCTGCATGAAACAAGATTTTCTTTCAGAATACACATAGAAACTTGCACATCATTCATGCAGCATTTAAGTTGCAAATTTGAAAACTTTAGCTCATCTCTTTCTTTTGTAACTGTATCCAGAATATCTAGGAGGAGCTAGTCAGCATCATTATACATTTTGACTCCACAAAACTCAGTTAAGGTGTTGAAAACACTCTGACCCAATCTTTGCCTCTTATAAACCTGGAAGCAGGGGAATCCAGTGATGATATTTCACGTATCTCCATAGCCAACTCATGCCATGAATAGTGGCCTATTCATTATTAGAAAGGGAGTCATTAGTATCCTTGAGTCCAATTAGAGTAGAGAACCAATTGCAAAATTTGCAGACTTGAGACAGTTTAAAGACCAGAGCCCCTTGAATGAGGAGAAGGCCAGGTCCCTTGGGGAAGGATCCTGTTAAACTGACAAAAATTTATACTCTATCTTCTTCCCACCTTTCCCCAAGGAGACATACGACCTTTTACCAGAGTAACTGCATTGGGGAGAAGTAAATGATAAGACATTTTGGGGATTATTAGACAATGGCTCAGAAGTGACATTAATTCCAGAAGACCCAAAATGTCACTGTGGTTCCCCACTCAGAGTAGGGGCTTATGGAGGTCAGGTGATTGATGGAGTTGTAGCTCAGGTCCATTTCACAGTGGGTCCAGTGAGTCCCCAGACCCATTCTGTGGTTATTTCCCTAGTTCCAGAATGCATAATTGGAATAGACATACTCAGAAAGTGGCAGAATCCCCACATTGGTTTCCTACTTGTGGAGTAAGGGCTAATTATGGTAGAAAAGGCCAAGTGGCAGCCACTAGAACTGCCTCTGTCTAACAAAATAGTAAATCAAAAGAAATACTGAATTCCTAGAGGGACTGCAGGGATTAGTGCCACCATCAATGATCTAAAGGATGCAAGATGGTGATTCTCACCACATCCTCATTCAACTCTCCTATTTGGCCTGTGCAGAAAACAAATGGATCTTGGAGGATGACAGCAGATTATCATAAATTTAACCAGGTGGTGACTACAATTGCAGATGCTGTCCCAGATGTGGTATCATTGCTTGAGCAAATCAGCACATCTCCTGGTACCTGGTATGCAGTTGACGATCTGGCAATGTTTTTTTTCTCAATTGCCATTAGTAAGGACCATCAGAAACAGTTTGCTTTCAGCTGGCAAGGCCAGTACTATACCTCCACTGTCCTGCCTCAGGGGTATATTGACTCTCCAGCCCTATGTCATAATATTATCTGCAGGAACCCTGATTGTCTCTCTCTCCCAAAATACATCACTCTGGTCCATTATATTGATGCTATCATGTCTATAGGACCTAGTGGGCAAGAAGTAGCAAAGACTCTTGACTTATTGTTAAGGACTTACAAGAGAAAGGATGGGAGATAAATCCAACAAAAATACAGGGGCCTTCCACCTCAGTGAAATTTCTAGGTGTCCAGTAGTGTGGAGTATGTTGAGATAACCCTTCTAAAGTGAGGGATAGGGAAGCAGATTTGGCCCAATGGATAGGGCATCTGCCTACCACATGGGAGGTCCAAGGCTCAAACCCAGGGCCTCCTGACCTATGTGATGAGGTGGCCTGCACGCAGTGCTGATGCACACAAGGAGTGCCATGCTATGCAGCAATGCCCCCCGCACAGGGAAGCCCCACGCACAAGGAGAGTGCCCCATAAGGAGAGCTACCCAGCATGAAAAAAGTGCAGCCTGCCCAGGAATGGTGCCACACACATGGAGAGCTGACGCTGCAAGATGATGCAACAAAAAGAGACACAGATTCTTGGTGCCATTGACAAGAATACAAGGGGACACAGAAGAACACACAGTGAATGGACACAGAGAGCAGACAAATGGGGGAAAGGGGAAGGGGAGAGAAATAAATAAATAAATAAATCTTTTAAAAAATAAAATAAAGTGAAGGATAAACTGTTGCATCAGGCCCATCCTGCAACCAAAAACGGGGCACAATGTTTAGTTGTTCTCTTTGGATTTTGGAGAAAACACATTCCTCATCTGGGTGTGCTACTGTGACCCATTTAGTGAGTGACCAAAAAAGCTGCTAGTTTTGATTGGGGACCCAATAAGAGGAGGCTCTGTGACAGATCCAGGTTGCTGTGCAAGCTGCACTACCACTGGGACCATATGATCCAGCAGGTCCAATGATGCTGGAAGTTTCAGTGGCAAATAGAGATGCTGCCTGGAGCCTTTGGCAAGTCCCTATAGAAGAATCACTATGCAGACCCTTACGATATTGAAACAAAGCCCTGCCATCCTCTGCAGATAGCTACTCTCCTTTTGAGAAACAGCGTTTGGCCTGCTACTGGGGCTTAGTAGAGACTGAACACTGAACTATGTGCCATCAAGTTACTATGAGACCTGAGTTGCCTATCATGAAATGGGTATTGTCTGACTCACCAAACCATAAATTTGGGTGTGCACAGCAGCACTCCATAATAAAGTGGAAGTGGTATATACAAGATAGGGCTCAAGCGGGCCCTGAAGGCACAAGTAAGTTACATGAGGAAGTAGCCCATATGCCCATGGTCACCACCCTTGCCATGTTACCTTCTCTTTCCCAGCCCACAGCTTTGGCTTATTTGGGAGTCCCTTACAATCAATTGACTGAGGAAGAGAAAACTTGGGGCTGGTTTATAGATAGTTCTGCATGATATGCAGGTATCACCTGAAAGTGGACCACTGCAGCAACTGCAGCATTTTTCTGGGACATCCCTGAAGGACAGTTGTGAAGGTAAATCCTCTCAGTGGCCAGAACTTCAAGGAGTGCACCTGGTTGTTCATTTTGCTTTGAAGAAGAAATAGCCAGTGGTGCATTTGTATAATGATTCATAGGTTGTTGCCAATGGTTTGTCTGGATGGTCAGGGAATTGGAAGTAACATGATTGGAAAATTGGTGACAAAGAGGTCTGGGGAAGAAGTAAGTAGGTGGATAGACCTTTCTGAGTTAGCAAAAAACATGAAAATATTTGTGTCCCAGTGAATGCTCACCAGAGGGTGACTTAACAGAGGGCAATTTTAATAATCAAGTGGATAAGATGACCCATCCTGTGGCTAATGCTCAGTTCTTTCCCCAGTCACTCCTGTCATTGCCCAATGGGCTCATGAACAAGGTGGCCATGGAAGTAGGGATGGAGGTTATGCATGGACTTAGCAATATGAACTTCCCCTCACCAAGGCTAACTTGGCTACAGCCACTGCTGAGGACCCAATCTGCCAGCAGCAGAGACCCACACTCAGCCCCTGAAATGGCACCATTCCCCGAGGTGATCAGCCAACTACCTGGTGGCAGGTTGACTCTATTATACCACTTCCACCATGGAAGGGGAAGCAATGTGTTTTAACTGGAATAGACGCATACTCCAGGTTTGCATTTCCTGCATGCAATGCTTCTTCCAAAAATACCATCCATGGACTTATCAAATGTTTTGTCTCCTGCCATGGCATTCCACACAGCGCTGCTTCTAATCAAGGAACCCAAATCACAGCAAACGATGTGTGGGAAGGGGCACATGCCAATGGAATTCACTGGTCTTACCATGTTCTCCATCACTCTGAAGCAGGTGGATTGATAGAACGGTGGAATGGACTTTCAAAGACTGAATTATCATGCCAACTAGATGGCAATACCTTGGAGGGCAGGGGCAATGTTCTCCAGGAGACTTTGTATGCTCTAAATCAGCATTTGCTCTATGGTGTTGTTTCTCCCATAGTCAGGATAAATAGGTCCAGGAATCAAGGGGTGGAAATGGGAGTGGCACCACTCACTATTAGCCTTAGTGACCCACTAGAGAAATTTTTGCTTCCTGTCCCTGCAACTTTAAGCTCTTGCAATAAACTTATAAGTTTCCTATATTCCATTTCACAGATGGGGACATGTAATTGTTAGCAGCAGTGGAATTTGCACTCAGATATGCCTGATTCCAAAGCCTTTATCCTTTTCTTATGTTTTTTAAATTATTATTTTTAAAGATACATAGATCACACAAAATGTTACATTAAAAAATATAAGAGGTTCCCATATACCCCACTCCCCACATCCCTGCTCCTCCTACATCGACAACTTCTTTCATTAGTGTGGTTCATTCAATGTATTTGATCAGTACATTTTGGAGCATTGCTTCACAGCATGGATTAAAATTTATGTATGTCCTCCCATGGCCCACTGGGTAGAATGTGGGAGAGTGTGGGCTATGATGTTGATCATTGACCATGAGGTGCAGCAGTGCTCAGAGATGTATTCACTAAATGCAATGAATGTCTCATGAAGATGGAGGAGATTGTTGTTATGGGGGGAGGAGTTGGATGATGGGGTTGGGGGGTATATGGGGACCTCATATGTTTGAAATGTAATATTAAAAAATAAATAAAGACCAAAAAAAGAAAAAAACTAACAAAGTCATGTGATAAGGAAAAAAATTTTTATATAGGGAAGAAGACTTGGCCCAGTGGATAAAGCATCTAGCTACCACATGGGAGGTCCACGGTTCAAGCCCCAGGCCTCCTTGACCCATGTGAAGCTGGCCCATGTGCAGTGCTAATGTGTGCAAAGAGTGCCGTGCCATGCAAGGGTGTTCCCCGTATAGGCAAGCCCCACATGCCAGGAGTGTGCCCCATAAGGAGAGCTGCCCAGCACGAAAGAAAGTGCAGCCTGACCAGGAATGGCGCCGCACACACAGAGAGCTGACACAAGAAGAAGAAGCAACAAAAAGAGACACAGATTCCTGTGCCACTGGCAACAACAGAAGCAGACAAAGAACATGCAGCAAATAGACACAGAGAACAGACAACTGGGGTGGGGGGAGGGGAGAGAAATAAATAAATAAATCTTTAAAAAAATTTATATAGTAGTTTACACTCTCTCCCAGGCCATTCAGAGGGTTATGGCATGATATATAATGTCCTGCATCTGTCCTTGCAATATCATTGAGGACAAATCCAAGTCCCAAAAATGCCCCCATATTACACCTCTTCTTCCCTCTCCCTGCCCTCAGCAACTCCAGTAGGCACTGTCTCCACATCAGTGATACAACTGCTTCGATTGCTAGAGTCACAATAATTCTATAGCAGAATACTAGTAAGTCCACTCTAATCCATATTTTATTCCTCAGACTTGCAGACCCTGGGATGGTGATGCCCCCTTTACCTCTAAATCAAGAGGGAACTTAGATCCCACATGGTTGATGGATGGAAATCTCCTGCTTGCAGTCGTAGACTCCTTTGGTTCCCTGGTGTGATGGTTGACCATCCTCTCTTCCCTGCTAGCTGACCTGCATAATTCCAAAGAACCAGAAAGTGGGTATTGCAAATCTGCTGAGGTTCAGAGCCCAGCTGGCACATGGACAGTCCAAAGATTCAAGTCTCTTCAGCATACATCAACCCCAGCTCCAATCACAGGTTCAGTAAACATGACAGAAGAACTATGTGTAGAGAGGTCACATCTGAGTCCAACTAAATCATACTCAGGAGCACAATTTCCAAAGTAGGGCCCACTGGTAAGGCACTGAACTCCAGAGCCATATGTTATGGCCATAGGAGTTGGGTGTCTCCGTAGCACTCAGGAGCATCACTACCTGGGGTTGTATCAACTTTGGCTGTCTCTGGGTCCTGCTGAGACTTGTGTAAGCACGACCCCTCTGATGACCTTCCAACTAATTTTGAAGCCTCTTAGCCATATAAACTCATTTGTCTTTATCATTTCCCCCTTTTATTCAAGGTTTATTTCTAGTTGCATCACCAGCTGGTGCTTGGTAGTAATCCGTCAGCACCAGGGACGCTCATCCCTGAGAGTCATGTCCTACACTGGGGGGAAGGTAATGCATTTACATGGTGAATTTGGCTTAAGAGTGGCCACATTTGAGCAACATGGAGGCTCTCAGGAGGTAACTCTGAGGCACCCTGCTGCTCTAGACCTAGTTGAAATTTCAAGCACACAGACTCGTAAGCATAGTCATCAGTATCAAGGGCCTATCATTGGACCATCTTTCTTCACTAGTTTTTGCCCTTGCACTTGGGGAATTGTTGCTACTCCACTGGAGAGTGCGACAGAGTTCTTCATAATGGGAACTCAGCACTCCCTCTTTGTCATGTGAAATTCTACCCACTATGTCAATACCCAGGCAACATCTGAACACATGTATATACCTTATATGCATGCCCTGGAGAACTCCTTCCTGCCCATGCATCCCCCATCAATGACCCCACATCATTTCTCCTCCCCTGCTATAGTTGAACTCCTCTGTGATCCAAAACTTCTTCAAAAATGAAGCCTAATATATTGCCAAATTCAATTATTAGGAAAATGAAATAGTAATGATAGATTTAAAGATTAGAAATAGAATACATAATAATTTAGAAAAACTAAAAGTAAAAAAATTTGGGATATTAAAAAGTGAAAATCATCATAAATATTTTTTGGATGTTTTGCCTTTCATCACTGTAATACGTGTCTCCCCTATGTACAGTGGCAAGGCAATGTTTTCCATTTTTTTCCTTCAGTGTCTACAACCTTTTTTAAAATTATGTTTTCAAAAAAGTTTTAGGTCACAATAAAGTCACAGATAGAATATAGGGGAATCCCATATACCCATCATCAAATCCTTTTCCGCCTTCACTAGTAATGATCTTCTTACATGTTGTTATAGACCAGCGATATCGACCAGACTCAGACTTTGAATAAAGTTCCAATTGAGAGCTTTATTAGCCATGTGGCAACTGTCTCATCCAATGCAGAGAAGAGAGCAGCCCCAAGTCTCAGGGAAGAGGTGTTTCTATAGTCCTTTAGGAAGGGGAGGAGGGTTAGCAAGCAAGCAGGCACAGAAGCAGAACACTGCAGTTAGCTGAAGATAGCGTATCTATTTTTTTTTAAAGCTCTTTCTTGTGAACAGCTCCATGTTATTTATCAGCACTTTTCTTGGGAGCAGCCCTAAGCCCTAAGTTATTTATTGGTACTCTTCTTGGGAGCAGCCCTAAGCCTTAAGTTATTTATTGGCACTCTTCTTGGGAGCAGCTTAAGCCCTAAGTTATTTATTTATCTGAAGGCACTTGCAATTCCTATTTCCTAATGTAGTTCTATTCCTATTTTCCTAATGTGGCCTTACCCTTACATTTCTCCCTTTCTTTTATGGTAATTTAAATCTTTGAATTTTTTCGTGGGTAGGTATTAATTGGTAGGGGCCATTTAAAACCATATGTTTAACAGTTTTGAATTTTTTGTACTAATTTTTTAAAAATTACTGATTATATATGGGCCGCAGGTAAGCAGTACAAGGACGATAAATGGGGCCCTGCTAAAGCAGTGATGAGGGTTGTAAGCCAAGGGGACTAGTTAAAAAGGTTGTGATACCAGTTGGCGGGCATTTCCCAGACTTTATCACATTCTTCTAATCGCCTGAGAATTAAGGCTAGGCTTTCTTTAATAACTCCCAAATGGTTAGTATAAAAACAGCAGGTTTTGCCTAGGGTTACACATAGTCCTCCCTGCCCGAGGAACAGTAAATCTAATCTTTGCTTATTCTGGAGAACTACTTCAGTGAGGGAGTTTAAGGCTTGTTCCAGATGGCTTATTTGATATTTAAGGTTTTTAATGTCCTGGGTAACTAAGGAGGACAGGGTGTTTAAGTCATTGTTTCTTTTCACTAGGGCTGCTGATCTTATTGTGATGGAGCTGGCTACGCCTAGACTCACTAGCAGCAGAACAAGAAAGGGGGCCCTCTTATATATTTGGTGACCTGGTTCTGGTATTTCTAGTAAGTTAAAGAGCTCCCTGCCCTTAAGCCCCAGATAGTAATAAACCTGGGGGATTATATTTATTAGGACAGAGAGGTTGTTGGAGTCAGGGAGAATACAAGGGGTTAGTCCTGAGACACATGTAAACCAAGTTCCTGGAGGAGGGGCAACCAATACCCAGGATTTGTCTGAATTTGCCCGGTTTGTGGTTGCACAGTGTTTACAGGAATCAGCAGAAGTTTAGAAGTTTTTATTCTGGACAGCAGAATCCTGGGGCAGGGGCCCCCTGCAGTCATCTTGGGACCACGGGCGCTTACATAGATTTCTAGCCAGGCTCCAGATATATCTATCAATTTTGTTTTTACCTGTAAAGAGTTTACACTTTAACTTTTAAAGGGAGATGATCTCTATTCTGTAATTGCTTCCTGCTGGCCATGGGCTGTAGTCATTGCTTAATAAGGTATAAAACTTTTATTTTATTTTAACTGGAGGAAGATGGATCTGGCATTTTGTAAGAAGTTGGATAGAGTTTTCATATGGTTAATAAGATGTTCACTTTGAAAGAAACAAACAATTAAAAATTTGGAATACTCATTTTTAAAAGAGGACATTGGATTACAGAGGTAGACAAGGTTAGGTGCTTATAAAGATGGCACCCTTTTTTAAAAGCTGGTGGGAACAGCATATAGATATATATTTTTTCTAAGTTATTTATTTTCAGAGAGAAATTGCAATAGATACTTAGCTTTGTTTGAAGACACATTTCAAGCTGTTTAATGATTGGCACTCATGTGCTCTGTCAGATGCTCCTGGTGAACTGGCTCCCTTTGGGCAACTGGTTTTATTCAGGATTAGTACACCAAATTGGAAATTTTCTTAGTTTCCAGCTGTGGGAGTGATCAGAACTATAGAATAAAGGTTTTTTATATTTTGGTTTTAATTGGACAATTTCTGGTAATTTTGACTTGTTTAATAGGTGACTCATTAGCAAGCAAGCTTCATTTTTGCTACACAGTAGAGTACAGTAGAATAGTAAGTTGACTGAACTTGGCTGAGACTGCTACTTTATTCTATAGATATGTTTATTAACTGTTTAGAAAATGAATTTACTAGGAATTTAACATGTTTAATATACTTTTGCACTTGATCTAAAATAGAAAAGATAATGTTATAATTATTAGGCATATATTTAGTACAGGAAAAAAGCACAGCATGTAATATTAACTAATGTATTATTTAATGCATAAGGATTCAGAGTTGCAATTAATAGTTTTAAGTTTCAGATTTGTAATACTTTACATGTTATCTTTCCATGGGAGCAGGCTAGAATGCCAATTGTGTTTAAGTTTTACAGTATCCTGGTATCATGACCCCAGTTTGCATGTTTTTCACACAGTGAGCAAGTTGCAGCTTCGTTGATTCTAGAGAGAGTTTCCAGTGTTTTACCAGCCTGATGCATAGTGCTCTCTGGCACTATGGAACAGTGTCAGTCTAGAGGCAATATCTATTGTATACTTGGCTGTACCAAGTCATCATTGACTGCTGCAGGAACTTGAAACTGCAACGTAGTTTTCATCGACTTCAGCAGCAAAACCCTAGGCTGATATAGCAAATCTTTCTAATTGAGGGGTTAATGACCAGCCTAGCCAATAACTCACATTGAGAGGCAACCTGTAATGTATTCAAGGCCTGGTTTGAATGCCTAAAAGAGTTTGACAATGTTAAAGTTTATTCCTTGTTTTTATATATTTTAAATAATTTAATGCAACACATCATATATCAAATGACTGTTTACCTATACAATTTTACCATGAAGATAATAGTAGGTATTTTACTTTAGTAATAGAGGGAAAAAAACTATTTTTCATTGTTAAAATGAAAAACAGAAGATTCTCAATAGAATCAAGATAATTTTGTATTACTATTTATTTGAATATGCACCTTGCGGAGGCTTTCAGACAGGTTTTATTATCACGAAGTTATCCTTTGCAACTAACATCAATCCAAGTTTTTAGTTAACAATAACTTTTAGAACTATAATTATTTAAACATTTTCAACTGGAAGATGCTCTACAAACTTTTTATAATTGACCATAACCATACTGACCAGTTACCTTATATTTCAATAAACTTATTAAATTACAATTACTAACCAAAGAAATTTATTTTATTTATTTAAGAGAGCACATTTGTAGTCTTTCTTCTTTAGCTTAATTTTATCAATGTAAACTTATAATTTCTATTACTCAAAAAACCCTGTATATACAATATTAGTTTATTTAATGGGCACTTCATAAACCGAGGGAGATTACACCCAAGCTAAACAAAATTGAAACCACTATAGTTTATGCAAGGAATGTTATTTTCTCTATACAGAAAGCTAAAACTTCTTTTTTTGTTTAAGTTATGAAAATGAATAATTTTCAAAAGCATACAGACTACCAGGTTTTAACACACATTATATAATTACTTAATTTGTTTAATCATAATCCCGGAAAGATTTTTTCCATAGTTTTTCTGGACTTTTTTACTTGTTGGAAACTGAGGCATGGTCGTCTCACAAAGGGAGACGTATTGTTTTCATGGCTACGATTTTAACATAGGAATGCAGCAATTAAGCTTTTCAAGTTAACAGGATAGAGCTGTCCGGGACAGGGAGAAATACAAGTAAGCACACTTTGTGGTCTGAAAGGAATACTGAATCTTTGTACTTTGAGATAAGTTCTTTAAGTTACGAGTCTTGTTAATGTGTAGTTACACTGCTTGTTATCTCTATAGTTTGAGTATATATAATGTCACATGTAGAAAATGAAGTTGTTTGAGGACTCATTACTTGCAGACCCCCTGATCCCAGCTCGTTAGTTTTTGTTTGTTTGTTTTCTTCCCCCTTTTTCTCTTTCTTTCATTCCTGATACTCTTCGGGTCCATATCTCTAACATTTACTTACTGAAATTTGTTAACTGAACTATTAATTGCTTTTATTTTATGGCTGTCAAAAGGTTCAAACTGGGAAATTATAGGGCAAACTGATTTCTAATTCTTCAGCTTAGTAGATAGGTTTAATATGCCACACTTAGTCCTGCCCTTAAAACTTTTGCAGAGAGGAGGCTCTTTTTTAATAGTTCTTATAATTAGACTTTTATAAGACTCTTTTCATCTTGCTCTGTTTAATTGGGGCTTCAAGAATATTTATTCACATATATAACTGCATATTTAATTTTTTTAACCTGTTAATTTAATAATACTTTTAAACACCTTTCATTCGACTTATAACATATTAAATGAACTATTTAATTTTTCTTTTAAGATAAAGAAACACATTTCTTTTTTTTCTTTTTCTTTTTCCTTTTTTCTTTTTTTCTTTTTTGACTTTATTCAGTTTTTAATATTACATTAAAAAAATATGAGGTCCACATATACCCCCACCCCCCTGACCCCACTACTCCCCCCATAGCAACATTCTCCTCCATCATCATGATACATTCATTGCATTTGGTGAATACATCTCTGAGCATCACTGCACCTCATGGTCAATGGTCCAAATCATAGCCTACACTCTCTAACATTCCATCCAGTGGTGTTGCCGCCTTTCTCCACCCCTCCTCCCCTTCCAGCCCCACCGTCCTTCCCGCCAGTCCCGCCCATATTGCCAACCTACAATCTGCCCTCTTCCCCAGTAACTGCTTACCTCAGGTCTATCCATCAGCTTCAGCCTATCCACAGCCGCCCCTTAGCCAACCCTCCTTTCATCACGCCCCTCCCTCTACCCAACCCTATATAGCTAAGTGTACTTCCATAATAAAGCAGACCTGTTCTTGCGCTCAAGCGGTCTCCGTGGTTTTTCCTCAACCGCGCGTCCCCCACGCCTGGAGAACCGGTGCTCCATCTTGGAGCACCCCCTGCCGGCTGCCTGGCAGGAGCAAGCCCCCCCGACTCTTGGGCCTGAGCGAGGACGAAACCCTCATGCTCAGCTACAACTGGCGCCCAACGTGGCAGCTCCTCCCCCGGCCCCTCTCTGCTGCTGCTGCTGCTGCTGTGATCGTCCTCCTCTCCAGGTAGGGAGCCCTCGCCCGGACGAGCCCCAAGGGACCCCTCGCTGTCGTCCTGTCCCTATCCCGTCATGGGCGCCTCTTTGTCATTGTGTCAGGCACCGCAAGTCAGAGCCCTCGCTGCCTTGCTCGATGCCAATGGAGTCCGTGTCTCCTTGCGGCAGCTCCAAAAGTACTGGGATCTCTTGCTCCCTTTTAATCCGTGGCTCGCCACCTGCCAACTCTGGAGCCCGGACACATACTCGCGACTCATAGATCGAGTCACCTCCGCCATGGAGCACGAGAAACGCACCTTCCCAGCAGGCCTCTTACCCGTTCTCGTTGCCATTCGCGCCTGTCTCCTTGGCGCTCCGACCGAAGCCGTTTATGAAGCTTCTCCCAAACGGCCTCTAGACTGTGATCCCAATGAGCCCGCTGACACTGACTCTCTAACCAACTTGCTGCCGCTCTCGAGTGTGAACCTCCCCGCCCGAGCTCCCTGCAGCAGACAGAAACCACTCCTGCCACTCCCCAATATGGCAGACTTCCGCCTTCTTCCCCCACTTCTGCCCAAGATGGCGCACATCCGGCTTCTTCTCCACCGGTGTCCTCCTCCTCCCGCCTCTACCCGCCTCTTCCTGCCCAATCAACATCTGGTTCGGGCCCGGAAACTGCGTGGTCGCCATCTTCCACTAAACCAGAAGCACCCCTCGTGCCATCTTGTCTGCTGCCGGATGCCGGATGTCGCAGCTTCGCCATCTTTCCCGGCGCCCGGAAGGGTCCCGCCGCCATCTTGTTGTCACCCAGAAGCTGCTAAGCCGCCATTTTCTCACCCGTGTTCCGCTTATCCCTTGCTGCTGCCGTAGGGCAATAGCCCTTCACCTGCCTTGGCTGCTCCATCGGCCCCCGGTGCCATGCCTCCTCAAACCCCTCAGCTGTATCCGCTAAATCCGCAGCCCATGCCGCAGTGACCCCAAACTTGGCTACCCTTTACAGCGGAAGAGGTCAGAACCCTCCGCAAAGCTGTAAAGGAAGACGGAATTGGCAGCCCTTATGTGCAGCAACTACTTGAGGAGTTGGGGACTCAACTCGTTCTCCCATATGACTGGATTGCTCTAGCCCATGCCATCCTGACACCGGGTCAATTTATTGAATGGCGCGCCCATTACCAAGTGGCTGTTGACCGACAAATCGTGGAGAATGCCCAAGCTGGCGTCCTCGATCCCTCTGATGCATACACGGGGACCAACAATTATGCAGACCCTCGTTTTTACCTTCAAATTGACCCAGGGTTTTGGCACCGGGTAAAAGTCCTCGTCCAGTGATCTTTCTCTCTAGTCTCCACTAAGCAGCCCACCAAACTCTCGCAGCCTGCTTCAAGACTCCAATGAGACTTTCCCAACGTTTGTCGCCTGCGTCCTGGAAGCCTGTCAGCGAAAGATTTCCAGCGAGGAGGCCCAGTTTGCACTGGCCAAAGAACTTATCATAGACAGGTGCCTCGTGCCTTTCCGGGCTGTGGTCCTTCCCATATGCGACAAGGCTCTGCACGAATGGGTCCTTGCTTGCCGTGACGTCGACCCACAAGTCAAAACACTCACTACTGCCTTTGCCTCTGCCATGGCTGTTTCATCCGGCCCCACTTCCGTCTGCTTTTGGTGCGGCCAGCCCGGCCACTTCGTCCGCGAGTGCTCCCAGCCAGGCCCAGCACCTCGCTCAGACCCACCGATGCGACGGCCAAGGGGCCCTTCTACGCCGTGTCCGCGTTGTGGGAAAGGATATCACTGGGCCCGCGACTGCCGTTCCACCCAAGGTTCCCAGCAGCCTTTAAACTCCCAGCGGGGCAGGCCTCAGCCCCACCCCCAAGAGGCCCCCAGAGGAATTCCCAAGCCATAATGTGGACAATGCCCATCACGCGCCGCCAGAGATCCTCATTAGAGCTCAAAATCGATGGGCAATGGCTCGATGGGCTCCTGGATTCCGGCGCTGAAGTCTCCTGTGTTCCCTTCGAAGTCGCTGCGTTCAATCACTGGCCCCTGGAAACTGGCCCTCAAGTCATCGGCGCCACTGGGGCCGCCACCTCCTGGAAAACATCCCAGCCTCTGCATTGGAGCGACCGAGAAGGCCACGAAGGCCAAATTCACCCACTCGTCCTTTCGTCTGTCCAAACCATCTTATGGGGGAGAGATGTCCTCAGCCAGCTAAAGGCCCGAATCACCACAGAAGCCTTCTCAGCTGCACTGCCCCCCCCTTCTAGGGGCCACTGCTCCCATCTCAAAACCTGACCCTATCCCTCTGGAATGGGACACAGAGGAGCCCATCTGGGTCGAGCAGTGGCCCTTGCCAGCTCACAAGCTGCAAGCTCTCTCTGCCCTCGTCGAAGAGCAGCTACAAGCAGGGCATATAGAGTCATCCACTAGTCCCTACAATTCACCAGTCTTTGTCATCAGCAAAAAAGAGCACTGGCAAATACCGCCTTCTCCATGATCTCCGCGAAATCAACAAGCATATCAAGCCAATGGGATCACCTCAGCCAGGATGCCCGCATCCCACCGCAGTCCCC
Source organism: Dasypus novemcinctus (assembly GCF_030445035.2). Taxonomy (NCBI): domain Eukaryota; kingdom Metazoa; phylum Chordata; class Mammalia; order Cingulata; family Dasypodidae; genus Dasypus; species Dasypus novemcinctus. The sequence continues at coordinate 68,501,610 of NC_080704.1, read as the reverse complement.
CAGCATTTTCACGCGGCGACCATCGACATCAAGGACTGCTTTTTCTCTATTTCTCTTCACCCCCAGGACTGTCCACGATTCGCGTTCACAGTTCCGTGCATCAACAACCAAGGCGCAGCTCAGCGATTTCAGTGGCGAGTATTGCCTCAAGGCATGCGCAACAGCCCGACTATGTGCCAACTGTATGTCAACCATGCTGTTGAGCCGCTGCGCTCCAAGTTCAATCCGGAGCACACATACATCCTCCACTACATGGACCACCTCCTTTTAGCAGCAAGCTCCAGTGCGCTCCTCAATGATCTGCTCTCGGCAATAATAACAAACCTCTCCAGCCTCGGGCTTACCGTGCAGCCTGACAAAATAAACCTCCAGCCTCCTTTTCAATTCCTAGGCTTTCATTTTCATCGGTTCATCCAACCCGCAAGCCCAAAAATCCACCTTTCTGATAGGATGACGCTAACCGAGCTCCAGCAACTTTGTGGGCAAATCAATTGGCTTCGCTCGGCGCTTCCCATCACAACAGCGCAAATGCAGCCTCTCTTCGAGCTTTTGCAGACAAGGGACAGCCCTCCAACGGCGACCACTCGCAGCATCATCATCACTCCAGAGGCTCGAGAAGCCGTCCAACAAGTCAGCACCGCCCTGCAACAGTGTCGCCTGGAGCGGTTCTCCCCCACCCTTCCAATCTTGGCTTTAGTTCTGCCAACGCCAATCACTCCCACAGGTCTCTTGTGGCAAGATGGCCCTCTCCTTTTTCTGCATACGTCAAAGAGTGAACTCCCAAAAATCTGCCCTTTCATAAGAGCCTGGATCACGTTGGCCACTGACTTAGTACTTCTCTCCATACAAACGTATGGCATCCCGCCACACACTATTGTTTGGCCTTTAGATGCCAAGGAAGTTACCTCCCTCATCATGAACAATGCCCAAATGCAGAGCCTGGTAGTGCTCTTTCGCGGCTCCTTTGACAACCACTATCCTCATCACCAATTGCTGCAGGGAATGTCTCAATTGGCATTTTCCAACCCGTTCCGTCCATTGCCCGCACGGAACCCGATCCCTTCTGCTATCACTGCCTTCACAGATGCCTCAAAAACAGCGTTTGCTGCCATCATATACACTCCTGAGAATCCTGAGCCACAGCAACTGCTGTTCGCAAATAACTCTTCTGTTCAAGTGGGCGAGCTTCTAGCTGTCACTGCAGTCCTCAGTCTCCACCCAGAACAGCCTCTCAACATCTTTACTGACAGCCTATACACTCTTCAGGTGTGTCGCAGCCTCCCGCTTGCTACTTTCCTACCAGGTGACTCAAACATCGATCGGGCGCTCGCCTTCGTACAGCGACTGCTTGAGGCGAGGCAGCAGCCCTAGTTCATTGCTCATATCAGAAGCCACTCTGGCCTACCAGGACCGCTGGCTCAAGGGAATGACCTCGCTGATGCTTCTGTGTCAAGCCGCCAGGTAAACCTGGTCCTCCTACATGAAAACCCTGCCGACGGGCCGCGACTTGGAGACTTTGTTAATCAAGCCAAGCTCCTGCATTCCCAATTCCACTTCTCCGCGCGGTCCATCCGGAAGCTCTTCCCCGACCTACCCATTGAAACTTGCAAACACATTGTGCGCATGTGCCGGACTTGCGCGCCATTGTTGCCACTTGGGCCTTTGCAGCCTCAGGGTGTTAACCCCCATGGCCTCCGCCCCAACTCAAGGTGGCAATTAGATGTCACTCATGTCAGCGCCTTTGGCCGCCTCAAATATCTTCATGTAGCAATTGACACCTTTTCGCATCTGTGCTATGCAGTCCCTCTTGCGGGAGAAAGTGCTAAACACTGCGTCCAGGCGCCTCGCCAAGCTATTTTGTTCATGGGAATTCCATGGGATCTCAAAACAGACAACGGACCAGCGTATCGCAGTGCTGCCTTCACCAGCTTTGTGCAGATGTATCACATCACGCATCATTTTGGCATTCCATACAATCCACAGGGACAAGGAATCGTCGAGCGCACTCACCAACAGCTCAAGCTACTTATTAAAAAAGAAAGGGCCTCTTCTCCCCACAAGGCCCCAGCCGACGTCGTGACTGCCTGCCTCATTCACCACAATCTCCTGACCTTCGATGACAATGGATTCTCCCCTACCCATAAGCACTGGGGACCCATGTGGCAGCCCTCGCAAGTTCCCCTTGTCCATTGGAAAGACCGTGCCACAAATCATTGGCAAGATCCAGCTCCCCTCCTAGCACAGGGGAGGGGCTTTGCTTGTGTCTTTCCAGAGTCTGAGCCGCAGCCGCTCTGGATTCCTGGGCGCTGCATCCGGCCTGCCACTGACCCCTAGTTCCATCGAACGATCAGCACCCTATGCCTTCGGTGAGAGATAACACTGACAGTGGATATGGCCCAGAGGTCGCCCCGTTCACCCGGATCCAGCACCAGCCATCATCAAGATGCCGCACCGTCAGATGATGCCTCTACACAGCCTCGCAGCCGTTCTCTTCGTCCTGGCTTCCCTCGCTCTCCCAGCCGCTGCCAACCCGAGTCACCAGCCCTTAAATTGGACCCTCTTCCTCTGGCAACAAAAAAGGCTCCTCGCCTCGAACGTAACCGCCTCCGCCCCCTCTTTCACTACTGAAGTCGCCAACCTCACTGGACGCACGAACCTTCTGTCTTATGAGTGGGGGGGACACAACCCCGCTGCCACAGGTTTCTACATGTGCCCATCCTCCGCCAGAGGATGCAATGACCCAACGCACTATTACTGTCCTTCCTGGGGGTGCGAAACCATCGCCCACGGATGGTCCGGCGCCCCTAACAAAGACCCATACCTCACTCTCCAGTGTAATGCTACTCGATGGAACACCATCACACTCACAGTCAAAGACCCCAACTCCGACCTCTGGTTACGAGGCCGCATGTGGGGAGCCCGCCTGTATGCAGTAGGCTATGATTACGGTGCCATTATCACTAAAAAAAAGGAGCCAATTCCCACACGTTCCACCCCAGTGGGCCCAAATCAGATTTTCAATCCTCCAAAGGCACAGCCCCCTTCTCTGCCCCGCTCCACCTCGCCCGCTCCTTCGCCCGGCACCCCTCTCGCCACTGCCTCCCTCAGCTCCCACAACCCCAAGCCTCGCTTACCCCCTACTCTGTACCCCAGCCCCCTCCCGTCGCCACCCTTTTAGGTCTCGCTGGAGCAGGCACGGGGATCTCCGCCCTTGCCCTCCGGCAGGCGGTCGATCAAGATATTACCTATCTCCAAGAAGCTGTTGAGCATCTAAAAAACTCCCTTAACTCTCTCTCTGAGGTCGTTCTCCAGAACCGCCGCGGCCTTGACCTCCTCCTGCTCAAAGAAGGGGGCCTCTGCGCCACCCTTGGAGAAGAATGTTGTGTATACGCCAATACCACCAGCCTCGCAGAAGATAGCCTACAAAAGGTCCGCGAAGGCCTGGAGCGACGCCAAAGAGAACGCGACAACGCGAGCTACTCCTCTACACTCTTTCACTCTCTCCTCCCGTACTTGCTCCCATTCCTAGGCCCCCTTATCATTATCCTTTTAGCCCTCACTGTGGGCCCCTGGGCCATCAGGAGGATAGTCCGCCTTGCCAAAGACCAAGCCAATGCAGTGTTCAGCTCCTTTGTACAAGTCCACTACCAACGCCTCGCCACCGCTGAGTCCCCCCCCAGCCGTCCACCTCGCCCCTTCCGCCCGCACCACCTACTCCAGACCGCATGCCTATAGCTTCTTGTCTTCCTCTCCTTACTTCTCCCCAACTTCTCCTCCCCCTCGGGCGAGGGGTACAGGGGCATCACAGGCCCGTTTCACTGGCAAGGCTCGGCGCGCGCCAGGTGCCGGCGTACGCCGACCCTAATGGCGGGCACATGCATCTTGGCCAGATGTTATGTTGTCCGCTCACGACCAGCCGGTCCTCGTGGTCTCCCCCCACCCCTCGTCTTATCCCCGTGCCCGTCCCTATAACCTCCTTTTCCTCCTACTCTTCCTCCTAATCCTTGTCTTTTGTTGCTGTGCACGCCGAGCCATTCACACTCACCGTGCGCACCAAAACTTGTTGCTTCAATTTCTTTTTAAAACAAAAGGAACAATTATTGCCGCCTTTCTCCACCCCTCCTCCCCTTCCAGCCCCACCGTCCTTCCCGCCAGTCCCGCCCATATTGCCAACCTACAATCTGCCCTCTTCCCCAGTAACTGCTTACCTCAGGTCTATCCATCAGCTTCAGCCTATCCACAGCCGCCCCTTAGCCAACCCTCCCTTCATCACGCCCCTCCCTCTACCCAACCCTATATAGCTAAGTGTACTTCCGTAATAAAGCAGACCTGTTCTTGTGCTCAAGCGGTCTCCGTGGTTTTTCCTCAACCGCGCATCCCCCACACCTGGAGAACCGGTGCTCCATCTTGGAGCACCCCCCGCCAGCTGCCTGGCAGGAGCAAGCCCCCCCGACTCTTGGGCCTGAGCGAGGACGAAACCCTCACACTCAGCTACACAGTGGGCCATGGGAGGACCTACAATGTCTGGTAATTGTCCCTGCAGCACCACCCAGAACAACTCCAAGTCCCGAAAATGCCTCCACATCTCATCTCTTCCTCCCATTCCCCACACCTAGCAGCCACCATGCCCACTTTCTCCACACCAACGCCGTATTTTCTTAGATTACTAATCACAATAGTTCATGAATAGAATATCAGTAAGTCCACTCTAATCCATATTCTATTCCTCCATCCTGTGGACCTTGGGTTGGTTGTGTCCATTCCACATCTATGTCAAGAGGGGGCTTAGATTCCACATGGATGCTGGATGCAATCCTCCTGCTTTCAGTTGTAGGCACTCTTGGCTCCACGGTGTGGTGTTTGACCTTCTTCAACTCCATGTTAGCTGAGTGGGGTAAGTCCAATAAACCAGAGTGTAGGAGCTGAAGTCTGCTGAGGCTCAGGGCCTAGCTATCATATGGTCAGTCCAGAGATTCAGATCCCCTGGGTATATATTAAACCCCAGCACCAACTACAATTCTGGTAATGTAACAGGAAAGGCTTGTGAAAAGAGATCACATCTGAGTCCAGCTCCATCACACAGAAATACCAACTCCAAAGAAGGGCCAGCTGACGTGGCACTGAACTCCATCTACCATGACCATAAAACCTGTGGGTCTCTGTAGCCCTCAGAAGAACCAATACCTGGGGTTGTATCTACTTTATCTGTCTCTGCGACTCTGCTTAGGTGTGCATAAGGACAACCACTCTGATAACCTCCAGGCTCTTTTTTAGAGACTCATAGCCATATAAACTCATTTGTCCTTTCCATTTCCCCCTTGATTTATGTCAAAAAGCATTTTTAACTCCTGCTATTTTATGTAGACAGAGATATTCTGCTTGTTTGAGTTGAACCTTTTACTCAAGATCATTTTCTAGTTACATCATCAGCTGGTAACTTGGTCGTAATCCCTCGGTGCCTGGGAGGCTCATGCTGGGGGGGAAGGCAACGAATTTACATGCTGAGTTTGGCTTCAAAAAGGAACAAATTTCTTGCAATTAGTTTGAAACAAAAAGCTACTTTTCAGGATTAGGTTTTTAGAACATTATGTTCTCTTAAAAGAGATAAGACCCTTTCTTCTTTAAACACTGAGGAAATGATAAGGTTAAAGCACAAGAAACTATTTTGATAAAACAGACTTTCTTTGTATATTGATTATTCAGGGAACTTTGACTTGAACTTACTTTGCATCAGTACACTATTTGATATTAAACCTTTAAAACTTTATAGACAGACTTGTCAAATCTTACTCAATTTTAATCATAAGAATTTTCCTTCCACAAACCTTCTTTACTTTCAGTATTTATTCAGGTTTTGTTCCACACTCTACTTTTTCCAATAATCAATCATTTTATCTTTGGACAAAATCATTTCCTGTTTCCTTAACAATAAAACACATTCCATATATCCCATATACTAAGTTACCAGGCAAACTTCTTACAACATATAATTGCCATCAACACTAAACTTTTCTTCACTCTAAACTTAGTAGCATGCAATACTAAAAACAGACTCCTAGGAGCAAGGGGAGGCCGACCGCTGACAAGTTTTCCTGTTATAAAATTATCTTTTATTATTATTATTATCAATTCAGTTTTTATTTAATAATGACTTTTTGGAATTAGCCATTTAAATACTTTAATTTAAACAATGCTTCATTAAACTTCTTATAATTATTTATAACCATATAGACTATAATTATATTATTTTAAGACAAATTTTACCTTCACAGAACACATTTCCTTACTTAAAGTTACCACAATACCTTTCACAACTTGCCACATGCATTTAAGTTCCAAGAGTTTATGAAAATTAGCCATCCTATTTTAGGAAAAAACACACCTTTTAGAAAAAACTTATTAAATTTCAGCCAGCATTTTCACAAACTTTTAACCTTTTTTAATATTCATTTAAGTTTTACATCCTTCATTTTATCCTGTGAGGAAAATATTCATTTCTATTTAGGCAAGAACCAATTTTTAATGAAAAGACAGTAATTTTGTTAAGATTTACAATTTTTTGTTATTGTAGAAATCCCATTAACATTCAAACTTATGTATTATATAAGTGCTTATTTTATATTTGGCCATATGAATAGAGCTCTTTTTAAAAAATTTTTATTTATTTATTTATATCAACATCCAGAGGTATCAAAATATACACTGACATTGAACAGACATATACAAAACAATTACAACACATTAGCAGGAACATACAGTTTACAATTGACTCATAATTTTTCACAAATTACACAGAACAGAAATACAAAAAGACAAACAAGACAGACGAAAAGACAAACCAGACAACCTGAACCAAAGTCAAGAGCAATGTCTCGCTCTGACTGGTGGGTGGAATCTATTCACTGCATCCAGCAGATCCATTTCCCCACATTCCACAGACTCTGCAGAGGTTTTCCAGAAAACAGACTCACCTAGGGATGTCCTGTTTGCTGATCCTGGGCCCAGGAACTCCTGATTATCTCCAGATAGATTTTAGGTGAAGACAAGTTCCAGGGCCGGGTGGCATCCGGGGTAGAGGAACGTCTCTCTGAAGCCTTCCCCTAGACCACCAGTCCATCCCCAGAACGTACCCATCTCCCTGAGTCGGAGGAGATCAACCCTACTGGAGTGGGGGATGTTGTTGATCAATCTCACTGGGGCTTCCAAATGTTATAGACCAGCAATATCAACCAGACTCAGACTTTGAATAAAGTTCCAATTGAGAGCTTTATTAGTCACGTGGCAACTCTCTCATCCTACGCAGAGGAGAGAGCAGCCCCAAGTCTCAGGGAAGAGGTGTTTCTATAGTCCTTTAGGAAGGGGGTGGTTAGCAAGCAAGCAGGCACAGAAGCAGAACACTGCAGTTAGCTGAAGATAGGATATCTATTTTTTTTAAAGCTCTTTCTTGTGAACAGCCCCATGTTATTTATCAGCACTTTTCTTGGGAGCAGCCCTAAGCCCTAAATTATTTATTGGTACTCTTCTTGGGAGCAGTCCTAAGCCTTAAGTTATTTATTGGCACTCTTCTTGGGAGCAGCTTAAGCCCTAAGTTATTTATTTATCTGAAGGCACTTGCAATTCCTATTTCCTAATGTAGTTCTATTCCTATTTTCCTAATGTGGCCTTTCCCTTACAATGTGGATATTATATTTGCTGCAACTGATGTACAGATATTGGAACATAGCTACTAACCATGATTCCACTATGATTTACATTATGGTTTACAGTTTAGACCCTACATTTTTATAAATATTTGGTTATATTATGATTTACATTATTGTTAACATTTTAGACTGTACATTTTTATAAAATTTTGGTGAAATTTAACATGGCGTGTATCCATCATTGCATGATCATGAAGAAAGCTTACATTGCCCCCCAGTTACCCCTCTTCCATCTATTCTATTCCTCTCTCCCCATCCCCTTGGGGACCACAGTGACAATCAAGCTTCACTGCCTGAAGGATAAGATTTATAGATACCAGTAACAATGCTGAGGGCTTGACACACTGGTTTGTCCTCCCCCATTGGGACCCATCCATGCTTTCCAGAGACACCCTTCCCTCTGTTTGAGAACATCAGGCTTCCCCATGACGGATGTATAACAACATTACCACTCATTGTATGGGTCTCCACCAATGGATATAACACACTGTGACAAGAAGAGCACTCACACACTCCCTAGAAGCCTGCCCCAGGTGCACCCTCTTCCAGATGGCCCCATCAAACACCTTAAACCAGCAACCCTTCCTTATTATATTTTCTAAAGTATTTTCTCAACTTTATAGTTTCAACCACATACCAGGCAATCCTGTGTTCACCTACTCTCCCCCAACCCTTCTCCTAATTCCTTGGACCATCTGACCCATATTCCCATCCCTAACCCCCCTCAAGACTGGAAAGCCCAACCCAATATTATCTCTATGCCCACGTCTTTTCCCTTCACTGCACAACTACTTGCCTCCAAGTTATCATAGATTTCTCCCATGTGGCCATTGGCTCACAACCTTCCTCTCCCCCCATATTTCCTGTAAGCCTATATTATAGTCTGTAGCTCTCTGAGACAGCTTGATTTGATTTATTCATATCAGAGAAGTCATGTAGTATTTGTCCTTCTGTGCCTGACTTGCTTCACTTAATATAAGGTCGTCAAGGTTCATCCATGTTATCCCATGTGTTGGTAATGTATTCATTCTTACAGCTGAATAGTATTCCATTGTATATATATACCACATTTTGTTTATCCATTCATCTGTTGATGTGCATTTGGGTTAATTCCAACTTTTGGCGATAGTGAATAATGCCATTATGAAAATTGGTGTGCATGTGGTTTTGGATTGGTTTGCAAGTCTCTTGTTGAGGACATTTGCATCTATATTCATTAGAGATCTTGGTGTGTAATTTCCTTTTTAAGTTTTACCTTTATCTGGCTTTGGTATTAAGGTGAAGTTGACTTCATAGAATGAGTTTGGTATCTTTCTTTCCTGTTCAATTTTTTGGAAGAGCTTGAGAAAGATTGATATTACAGCATCTTTTAATGACTTCAAGAATTCACTGATGAAGCCATCTGGTACTGGGCTTTTCATCTTTGGGAGTTTTTTGATGACTGTTTCAGTCTCTTGTGATTGGCTTGTTGAGGTCTTTTTTTTCTAGATTTAAAGTAGGTGGTTTGTGTTTTTCTAGAAATTTGTCCATCTCTTCTACTTTGCCTGTTTTTTGGCGGAGTAGTTGATCCTCTTATGATCTCTCTTATTTCTCAGGGTACAGTGATAATGTCACCCTCTCATTTCTTATTTCATTCATTTGTATCTGCTCCCTTTTTTCTTATCAGTCTATCTGTAGGGTGGCACCATGTGGGAGCACGGCGACAGCAAGGGTCGGCTCGTCTCCAGGCGCCGGTGCAAGTCGGACCAGGGTGGTGGGAACGGGTGTTAAGGCCCTCTGCTTGGGGTTCGGGCATACTGCCCGCCCCTCTGCCCAGCTGCACCCGCTTCCCCCTCGGTAGCCTAACCCCGCCTCTCCCCCAAGGGCCACCGCTGCGCCATGACAGCCCCGCCTCACTACCGCCGAGAACCCTGGCTACCCCGTCTTCTGCCCGCAACCAGTGATGCACCCCTGCACGAACCTATCAGCCGTCTGCCACCCCGCGGCCATGCCCCCTGCCCCTCCCCCGTCTTCGCCCTATATTAACCGCTGTACTTCCTGAATAAATCAGACTTGCACACAGATCCTGGTCTCCTCGGTAGTCTTCTTCCTACCGTGCGTCCTCCGCACCTTGCCGGCCCCGGAGCGCCTTCTCAGAAGGTCCCTCCGTGTGTTGCAGCCCTCCGCCCGAGCCCACACCACCTCTGCAGCGGCCCTCCGGGCGAGCCCACTCTGCGACATTTGGCATCCAACGTGGGGGCAACAACTTCCCGGCCGGACCCCCACCCGCCTCGCCCGCAAGGTAAGGACCCCTGTCTTCGCTAGGCCCCGCCGTCGGCGCCATGGGCGGCCATCTTTCCTCCCGCCAGGTGCCTCAGGTTAGGGCCCTTGCCGGCCTTTTAGACACCAATCATATGAATGTCTCAGTAAAGCAGCTCCAAACGTATTGGGACCTTTTGCTGCCTTTCAACCCCTGGCTCTCCACTTGCCAGCTGTGGGACCCCGGCACGTACACTAACCTCATTGACCACGTCACGGCGGCTATGGAGTATGAGAACAAGCGTTTTCCCCCCAGCCTTCTTCCCACGCTCATTGCCATTCGCTCGTGCCTCCAGGGCACCCCCATAAATCGGGACACTTTCCACTGCACCTGCGGTAAGAGCAAGGGAGAGGGGTCTCAGTCAGACAGTGATTCCGACACCGAGTCCTTGTCCAGCCGCCTCAACAATGCCCTGGACTCTTGCCCGCCCAAACCGGACGCGCCTACCTTGCCCCAAGATGGCGAACTTCCGCCTTCTTCTTGGGAGGATAAAGGGAAGTCCCTCCCCCTATACCTGCCCCCTCCGGCCACGGCGCCATCTTGGCCCCCGCCGGAAGAGGAGTGGCCGCCATCTTACAAGCCACCTACCCCCTGGGGCAGTCCGCCATCTTGTGAGGCGCCGCCATCTTGGGACGAGCCACATTCTCACCCCACCCCCTGGGCACCCCCCGCCGAGGATCCCTCATCCTCCAGAGGGCCCATGGGTACTTGGCCCCCACAGGCAGAGGCCCCTGCACATCAGGCACTGCTCTTATACCCGCTGAATGCCGCCCCCTCACGGCACCGTCCGCAGGATTGGTACCCCTTTACAGCCGACGAAATAAAAAACCTATGCAAGGCTGTTAAAGAGGACGGCCCCGGTAGCCCGTACGCCCAACATTTGCTTGAGGAGCTTAGCACTCAGCTCGCAGTTCCGTATGACTGGGTTGCCCTCACTCAGGCCATTCTAACCCCCGGCCAATTCATCGACTGGCGTGCTCACTTTACATCAGAGGCAGAAAAGCAAGTGGCACACAATGCCCGTGTCGGGGCTCGCCATCCCCTGGACGCTTACACAGGCACAGGCCAATTCGCCAATCCGGCCCAATATCACAACGCCCCCCCCGAGTTCTGGCTCCAACTTCGCGAGCTGGCTTTCCGCAGCTGCTCCACCACCAGACCTGAGCCACTTGCCAAGCTAGTCCAACGAAAAGACAAAGACTTTGCCGACTTCGTATCCCGGGTTCAGGAGGCCTGTAAGCACAAGGTCCCTAGCGAGCATGTGCAACAAGCCCTTGCCCAGGAACTCATTCTGGAAGGGGCCACCAATGCCTGCCGACAAGCCATCCTACCAATGAAGGAAAGGGGAGTACATGACTGGATCCTGGCCTGCTCCCACATAGACCCGCAGGCCACCGCGCTGGCTCAGGCCATAGCCACGGCCATGTCCCTCTCCTCCGACTGCTTCAAATGCGGAGAAACCGGACATTTTGCCCGTGAATGCCCTCATGCCGCCCGACCACGACCATCCACGAACACACCTCGAGACACCGGAGGAGCCAGACCACGCGCGCCTCCCACCCCATGTCCCCGCTGCGGCAAAGGATACCATTGGGCCCGTGACTGCTGCACCGCCAACAGCCAACGGCAGCCTTTAAACATGAGAGGGAGCAGGCCTCAGCCCCGCCAGCAAGAGGCCGCTCACCCACGCCACCACCCCCTGCCGCAATGTGGACCATTCCACTAGGACCCAAGAAACCAATAATGGAGTTAGAGGTTGAAGGCCAATGGTTCGAGGGAATCCTTGACACCAGGGCAGAAATATCCTGCTTCCCAGAAACAGCCGCACACAACTGGGGTGTGCTCCCCGGCCCCCTCGTCATTGGAGCCACGGAACAGCTCCCTCATTCCAAACCAGCCGAGATCTTATTTGGAAGGACAAGGAAGGCCGCCAAGGCACCTTCCGCCCCCTTGTCCTGCCCGGCATCGACAATATCCTCTGGGGCCGGGATGTCCTCTCGAACTGTGGAGCCATTCTATCCACAGCTCCCCCCCAATGATATACGCCACTGCTTGCATTACACCTCCAGCACCCACTCCTCTTGAATGGGATACCGAGGAGCCCATTTGGGTGGAGCAGTGGCCCATCTCATCCCAGAAACTGTTAGTTCTCCGAGCTCTTGTCTATGACCAGCTCGACGCAGGACACATTGAGCCATCCACCAGTCCGTACAACTCACCCGTCTTCGTCATTCAGAAGAAGTCAGGCAAGTACTGGCTCCTCCACGACCTGTGTGAGATCAACAAGCACATCTGCCCAATGGGCTCCCCCCAAACGGGGTGCCCCCACCCCACGGCTATACCTAGACACTGGTGCACCACCACCATCGACATCAAGGACTGTTTCTTCTCCATTCCACTGCACCCAAAAGACCGTCCAAAATTCGCCTTCACGCTCCCGTGCACCAATCACCAAGAAGTAGCTGAGTGTTACCAATGGCGAGTCCTTCCACAAGGAATGCAAAACAGCCCGGCCATCTGCCAGCTTTATGTCAATAAGGCAATTCAGCCATTAAAGAACTTTGCATACATTGTTCATTACATGGACGACCTTCTCATGGCGCATGAAACCCCCTGAGGCCTCCAAGCCATTGTCACAGCATTACTGCGCCATCTCAACGACCTTGGCTTACAAGTCCAACAAGATAAGGTACGCATGGAGCTCCCCTTCACCTTTCTAGGCTTCAACATCCACAACACCATCACGCCTGCGGTCCTCCAACTGGCCATTCCACAGAAGCTATCTCTGACAGAGCTACAGCAAATCTGTGGGCACATCAATTGGCTCCGTTCGACTCTCCTGATCACCACCGCTCAACTACAACCCCGCTTCACCCTCCTGCAAACCGACCAAGACCCTCCGCAGGCCGTAACAAAGAATATCGCTATTACCTTGGCTGCACAGGAGGCCATCCGAGCTGTCAATGATGCCCTGCGAGAATGCCAACTGCAGCATCACAACCCCAACCGAGCCATCTTGGCGCTGATCCTGCCTACCACAGGTACGCCCACCGGGCTCCTCTGGCAGAAGGGGCCCCTTCTCTGGCTCCATACCGCCAGAAGCAAGCTCAGAAAAATCGGCCCGCAAGTCACCCTCTGGATCTCCTTGGCCATTGACCTTGTCCGGCAATGCACCCACACATATGGTACTCCCCCTGACACCACTGTGTGGCCGCTTGATGCCAAGAAAACCACCGCACTGCTTCTGTCCAGTCCAGACATCCAAGTCCTTGCGGAACTCTTCCATGGCGAATTTGACAACCACTACCCCAGCCATCGGCTGCTTCAGGGCATCTCCCAGTTATCCTTCATCCCTCCGCCGCACCACCCCTTCCCATCTCGCCGCCCCTACCCACATGCCACCACCGCCTTCACTGACGCCTCCAAGCACAAGTTCGCAGCTGTCATCTACTCGCCTGGTACGTCAGAGCCTCAAATACTCATCCACATCAACGTGAACTCTGTCCAGGTAGGAGAGCTCCAAGCCATCGTCCTAGCTCTCCGCACCTGTCCCGACAGACCCCTCAACATCTTCACCGACAGCCTGTACACCTTGCAAGTCTGCCAAGTCTTGGCTTTCACCACGTTTTTTCCTGCCAAAAGGCCTATCACCAAGCACTCATAACTCTCCAGAGTCTCTTGGAAAACCGCACGGCGCCCTGGTACATCGCCCATGTGAGGAGCCATTCTGGCCTTCCTGGACCTATCGCCGCCGGCAATAACCTCACCGATCAAGCCATCCAAGCCCTCCCAGCCTCAGTAGAGTGCTCGGGAGGCCGGCTGCCCGCCCCTCCACCTGGCAACCTCCTCAACCAAGCCAAGCTACTCCACTCTCGATTTCACTTCTCTGCCAGGAGCCTTCACAAGTTGTTCCCGGAACTTTCCATCCAGGCTGCAAGCACATGGTCAGATGCTGCCAAACCTGTGCACCCCTTCTGCCCCTTGGACCGCTACAGCCGCAAGGAGTTAATCCACGCGGGCTACGCCCCAATGCCCAATGGCAAATGGACGTCACCCACGTGCCCCAGTTCGGCAGGCTCAAGTATCTCCATGTGGCCATTGACACCTTCTCCCACCTGTGCTATGCCATTCCCCTCCCAGGAGAAACAGCCAAGCACTGCATTCAGGCCCTCAGACAAGCTATCCTCTTCATGGGAGTCCCATGGGACCTGAAAACCGACAATGGACCAGCATATCGCAGCGCTTCCTTCGCCGCATTCCTGAGGCTATACAACATCACTCATCACTTTGGAATTCCGTTCAACTCCCAAGGTCAAGGCATGGTTGAATGCACTCATCTATTCCTCAAGCATCTTATTCAAAAGGAAAGGAGCAACCATCCCCGCCACACACCTGGAGAAATTGTCACCTCTGCCTTAATCCACCACAACCTCCTCTGCTTTGATGAGGATGGCCTTTCCCCAGTACATGCTCATTGGGGCCCATTCTACGGGCCCACACAGGCCCCCCTTGTTCAGTGGAAAGACCCCAAGACTAACATCTGGTCAGGGCCTGCCCCCCTCCTTGCCCAGGGAAGGGGTTTTGCTTGTGTCTTTCCAGATGACGCCGCCCAGCCCATCTGGATCCCAGGACGCCTCATCCGGCCTGCCACCGCTGAACCGCCTGACCCGGAGAGAGAAATGTTGCCAGCAACACCTCGCCCCTCGGATGGCCATGATGACCCTGAATGCCAAGCCCGACCCTCTCCGCCAACAAGTTCTGTGGCTACTCCACCTAGCCCAAGCTGAAAGGGCCCTGCGGCCGCCGCCACCCACCTTTACACCCCCCCAAGACAGGCTTCTCAAACGCGCTGCCTGGTGAGGTCCCCCCCCCAACAAAATGAGCTCTGGCCCTTCCTCTTCCACCTTCTTCAGCGCTTAATAAAAGAAAAGGGGGAAATGTAGGGTGGCACCGTGTGGGAGCGCGGCCACAGCAAGTGTTGGCTCGTCTCCAGGCGCCGGTGCGAGTCGGACCCGGGTGGCGGGAATGGGCGTTAAGGCCCTCCGCTTGGGGTTCGGGCGTACTGCCCACCCCTCTGCCCAGCTGCACCTGCTTCCCCCTCGGTGGCCTAACCCCGCCTCTCCCCCGAGGGCCACCGCCGTGCCATGACAGCCCCACCTCACTGCCGCCGAGAACCCTGGCTACCCTGTCTTCTGCCCGCAACCAGTGATGCACCCCTGCACGAACCTATCAGCCGTCTGCCACCCCCCCGGCCATGCCCCTTGCCCCTCCCCCATCTTCGCCCTATATTAACGGCTGTACTTCCTGAATAAATCAGACTTGCGCACAGATCCTGGTCTCCTCGGTAGTCTTCTTCCTACCACGCATCCTCCGCACCTTGCTGGCCCCGGAGCACCTTCTTGGAAGGCCCCTCCATGTGTTGCAGCCCTCCGCCTGAGCCCACACCACCCCTGCAGCAGCCCTCTGGGCGAGCCCACACTGCAACATCTACCTAAGGGTTTGTAGATTTTCTTGATCTTCTCAAAGAACCAACTTTTGGTTTTGTTAACTCTATTGTGTTTTTTTTTGTTCTTCGTTTCATTTATTTCTGCTTTATTCTTTACTATTATTTCCTTTAGCTTGCATTAGGATTAATTTGCTGTTTTTTTTTCCTGTTCCTCCAAGTGTGCAGTTAGATCTTCAATTTTAGCTCTTTCTTCTTTTTAAATTTTGTAAGTATTGAGGACTATAATTTTCCCTCTTATAACTGCCTTTTTAGTGGCCAAGAGGCTTTTATATGTTTTGTTTTCATTTTCATTCATCTCTAGATATTTACTGAATATCTTGCAGTTTCTTCTTTCACCCATTGATTATTTAAGGGTGTTGTTCCTATTCTCCAATTCATTGGACTCACCCAGGACAACTATCAAGGAGATGATGATAGACAACAACCATTCCAAGGAGCTTAGAGAGTCTGCAACTGCAAGAAAGATAGTCTCATCCATCCAATCCATGGGATCTAAGCTTCCTCTCAATTAAAGTTTGAGTAGGCATCACCATCCTAGAATCCTCAGGATTGGAGAATGAACAATGAAGTAAACTTATTGGTATTCTAGTATAGACTGGGATTTTAGCAATGGAAGAACCTTTATCATTAATGTGGAGGCCATGGCCATGAGAGGTTCTGAGGGGAGGGAGAGGGAAAAACAGGTGTAATATGGTGACATTTTTGGGACTTGGGTATTGTCCTGAATGACATTGCAATGGCAGATACAAGCCATTATGTATCTTGTCATAACTTACAAAATTGTGCAGGAGAGAGTGTAAACTACAACGTACACTATAATCTATCCTTAGTGGCAATGCTCCAAATTTTGTTCATGAATTGTAACAAATGCACTACACTAATGAAGGAAGTTGTTAATGTGGGAAAATGAAGGAGGATTTGGAATCAGGACATATGGGAATCCCCTATTTTTTATGCAACATTTCTGTAATATAAGTATCTTTTAAAAATAAAATGTATATTTAAAAGTACAAAATAAAATAAAAAGTGTGCTGTTTAATCTCCATATATTTATGAATTTTCCCTTTTTCAATCCATTATTGATTCCCACCTTCATTCTTTTATGATTGGAGAAAGTGTTTTGTATAATTTTAATGTTTTAAGATTTATTGAGACTTGTCTTGTGAACCAACATGTGGTTTGTAATGGAGAAGGACCCGTGAATGCTTAAAGATAATATATTTCCTGCTGTTTAAGGGTGTAATGCTCTATGAATGTCTGTTAGGTCTAGTTCATTTACCAAATAATTCATGTTTTATGCTATCTGATTCATCTTCTTTCCAGATGTTCTATCCAATACTTAGAGTGTTGGATTGATGTCTCCATTTATGATTGTTGAAACATCTATTTCTCCCTTAGTTCTGCCAGTGTGTATCTCATGTACCATGGACCACCCAGGTTTGTTGCATAAATTTTTATTATAGTTATTTCTTCTTGGTGAATTGCTAATTTTATTAATATATACTGGCCTTCTTCATCCCCTATTTACAGTTTTGCATATAAAATCTATTTTGTATGATATTAGCATTACAGCCTCAGCTCTTTTTTGATTACTATTGGTGTGGAATATCTTTTTCTAACTCTTCACTTTTAATCTGATTGTTCTCTTATGTCTACAGGGAGTCTCTTGTAGACAGCATATAGATGGCCTATTTTTAAAAATCCATTTTATCAGTCTTTATCTTTTGTTTGGAGAGTTCAAGTTATTAACACTCAATGTTAGTTCTGTAAAGACATTACCTACAACACCCATTTTGTCCTTTCACTTTCTGTTGTCATAACTTACTATTGTCTATCTTTTTGCCCTTCAATTTATCCTTCCCAATAATCTTCATTTCTACACTCTTCTTCAAGTCTCTTGACCTTGTTTTCTCCTTTCAGTTTGCAGCACTCCCTTTAGTTCTCCTGTAATTCTGGTCCTTTGGTAATGTAGTCTCTCAGTTTTTGTTTGTCTGTGAAGGTTTTGAACTCATCCTCATATCTGAAGGACAGTTTTGCAGAAAAAGTTTGCTTATCTGGAAATACATCATAACACTTGCTTCTTGCCAACATGGTTTCTGATGAGCAGTCAACCCTTATGCTTGTGTATGATGCTTTGCTTTTCTCTTGCTGTTTCAGAATCCACTCTTTATCTCTGGTATTTGTCATTCTGAGTAGTGTGTGTCTCAGAAAGTCTATTTGGATTTATTCTGTTTGGGAAGTATTGGACTTCTGGATATTGATATTTACGTCTTTCAAAGGGTTGGGGAGTTTCCTGTCATTATTTCCTCAAAATTTTTTCTGCCCATTTTCCATTCTCCAAGTGTACATTATGGACATGGTAACAATCAGATAATGTTTTATCTGTAGCAAATGACACACCACATTGTGGTGTGTTAATGGAGGGGTGTTGTTTGGGAATTCTGCAAATGCGCATGATTGTTTTATAAGTTTTAAAAATCTATTGAAGTATATCACTTATACATAAACATACATAAACAATAAATATATAATATTAGTTGTGAACTTACAAAACAATCATATAAAACATCATACAGGACTCTCATAACTCACCCTACCACGAAAAACTTGCATAATTGTTAAACATTTTTAACTAATGACTAAAGAGCATTGTCAAAATATTACTACTAAACAAAGTATTTTCCCCAAACCAATCCTATTAATATTATCTTTATATCATTTATATATGAACATAGATATACAATTAAGTGCATAGTAAAAGTTGTGAACTTACAAAGCAAACATGCATAACATCATACAGGGGTCCCATACATCAACCCTCCACCAACACTTTGCATTGTCATGAGACATTTGTTACAAATTATGAAAGAATATTGTCAAAATCTTACTTCTAATCATAGTCCTTATCTAACATTTTGTGTTTTTCCCCCAACACACCCTATTATTATTTTTTAAATATATTTTTATGACAGAACTTGTAAACTTATAAAACAATCATGCCATGTGCAGAATTCCCAAACGACACCCCTCCATCCTCCATCAACACACCACAATGTGGTGTGTCATTTGCTACAGAAAATATATCATCTGGTTGTTACCATGTCCATAGTGTACACTTGGCTCACATTTTCCATACTGCCTCAGTATCAACACAGTACATCTTTCACATAAATGCACGAGTATTATATTATTACTACTAACCACAGTCCATAGGTCACTCCAGTTGTATTTTTTCCATATTTCTCCACATTCCCAATACCCTGCAGTAGTGACATACATTTGCTCTAGCTCACAAAAGACACTCTTGCATCTGTACCATCAACCACAATTCTCATCCACCTCTTGGTTTACTGTGCTATCCAGTTCCTAGCTTATTCTCTAGCATTCCGTCAATTAGTATTTCCATAACTAGACTACCATTTTCAGTCACATCCCAATTTATAAACTTGCTGTTACTCACTGTGTGTTACCATCAACTCCATACATTTCCACACTTTTTAAGTAAAGCTAATTAAAACTTCTACATATATTAAACATCAGTAGTCCTCTTAGTCCTCCTCTTATCTCCTTGAAGAATCCACCACCTACCACCAGGTCTTGAAGATATTTTCCAATAATTTCTTCTAGAAGTTTTATGATTCTTGCTTTTCTTTTTAGTTTTTTGATCCATTCTGAGTTAAATTTTGGATAAGTTGTGAGGTAGGTGTCCACTTTCCTTCTTTCAGCTATGGATATCCAATTTTTTCAGCACCACTTGTTGAATGCATTGTTCTGTCCAAGATGTGTGAGTTTGGCAGGCTAGTAAAAAATCACTTGACCATATCTGTGAGGGTCTGTTTCTGAAACATAAATTTTGTTCCATAGGTCTATTGTGTCTGCTTTAGGCCAGTACCATGCTGTTTTTACCACTATAGGTAGGTGTTATCATTTAAAGTCTGGAGTGAGGGTTCACTTTTCCTTTTGATGATGTGTCTGGCTATTCAGGACTCCTTACCCTTCCAAATAAATTTAATGATCGTGTTTTCAATTTTTTCTTTAATGCTAGTGTAATTTTTATCAGGATTGCATTAAATCTGTACATAAATATGAATAAAAAAGACTTCTTAATGATATTTAGTCTTCCAATCACTGAGCATTGAATATTCTTCCAGTTATTTAGGACTTTTTTAATTTGTTTTAACATTGAGTTGCAGTTTTCTGAACACAAGTGCTTTACATCATTGATTAAGTTTATTCTTATTTGAGTTTTATCTGTGATATTTTATTTTCAGTACTCTTTTGACACATCTAGTTACTTTTATTGAAATAATATTCATTTCCAGACTCTCTTACAGGCCCCTCTCTCCTGTCTTTTTCTTTCAGCCTGTAGCACACCCTTTAGTATTTCCTGAAAATCTGGTCTCTTGCTTAGAAATTCTCTCAGTTTCTGTTTATCTGTGTATATTCTAATTTCTTCCTCATTTTTGAAAGACACTCTTGCTGAATGTAAGATTCATGACTAGAAGTTTTCACTTGTAGTATCTTAAATATATCGGACCACTGTCTTCTTGCTTCCATGGTTTCCAGTGAGAAATCAGCACTTAATCTTATTGGATATACCTTATATATTATGCACTGCTTTTCTCTTGCTACTCTCAGCATTCTCTCTTTGTCTTTGGCATTTGACATTCTGATGAGCATGTACTTGGAGTTGGTCTATTTGGGTTTTTGGAGTTGGTCTATTCGGTTTTTTTTTTTTCCTCCTTATTTTCTTTTAAATGTTACATTAAAAAAATTTGAAGTCCCTATATACCCCCTATTGCACCCACTCCAGCCCTCCCACATCAACAACCTATTCCATCACTGCGTCACATTCACTGCACCTGGCATATACATTCTGGAGCACCACTGCACCACATGAGCAGGGGTCCATATTGTAGCCCACACTCTCCCCCAGTCCATGCAGTGGGCCATGACAGGACACACAACACCCAGCATCTGTCCCTGCAGCACCACCTAGAACAACTCCAAATCCTGAAAATGCCTCCACAGCATATCTCTTCTTCTATCTCCCTACCATCAGCAACCACCATGGTTACCCTCTCTACATCATTACTATGATTTCTACCCTTACTAATCACAATAGGTCTGCAGCAGAACACCAGTAAGTCCACTCTAATCCATTCTCTATTCCTCCATCCTCTGGACCCTTGGATGGTTATATCCTGTCCCCCTCTACATCAAGAGGGGGGCTTATATTCCACATGGATGATGAATGCAATTCTCTTGCTTGCAGCTGTAGGCACACTCTTGGCTCCCTGGTGTAGTGGTTGACTCTCTTCACCTCCCTGTCAGATGGCCAGGGTAAGTCCAACAAACCAGAGCATAGGAGCCACAAGTCTGCTGAGTCTTAGGGCCTGGCTGTCACATGGACACTCTGGAGATTCAGGTCTCCTAGGTATACACCAATCCAAATGCCAACCACAAGTCCGGTAAAAGTAACAGAAGGGGCATGTGTAGAAAGGTCATATCTGAGTCCAACTCCATCACACTCTGGAACACAAACTGCAAAGTAGGGTCAACTGACATGGCCCTGAACTCCAGAGCCATCTAGCATGACCATAGAATCTCTGGGTCTCTCCAGCCCTCAGGAGAACCAGAACCTGGGTTTCCATCTACCTTGGCTGTCTCTGGTACCCTGCTGAGTCATGCAAAAGCGCAACCCCTCTGATGACCTCCCGACTCTTTTTTGGAGACTCATAGCCATATAAACTCACTTGTCCTTTCCATTTCCCCCTTTTATCCAAAGTCAAAAAGGAGTGTTTAACACCTGATATTACATGTAGGCTGAGATATTCTACCAGTCTGTGTTGATCTCTTTATTCAAGGTCCTTTTCTAGTTACATCATCAGCTGGTGCTTGGTAATAACCCCTTGGCATGAGGGAGGCTCATCACTGGGAGTCATGTCCCATGCTCTGGGGAAGGCAATGCACCTAAATGCTGAGTTTGGCTTAGAGAGTGGCCACATATGAGCAACATGGAGGTTCTCAGGGAGGTAACACTTAGGCACCCATTCAGGTTTTTTTGAGGGGAGTATGTTGTCCTTCTTGGACATGGATATCTATGTCCTTCAGTAGGTTTGGGAAATTTTCTACCATTATTTCTTCAAATGTTCCTTTTGCTCCTTTTCCCTTCTCTTCTCCTTCTGAGACACCCATGACACGTATGTTTGCAAGCCTTTTGCTGTCATTTAGTTCCCTGAGACCTTGTTCAATTTTTTTCCATTCTTTTCCTCATCTGTTCTTTTGTTTGTTAGTTTTCAGAGGCCATTTCTTCAAGCTCACCAGTCCTTTCTTCTGCCTCCTCAAATACGCTATTATATGATTCCAATGTTTTTAAAATTTCATTTATTGCACCTTTCATTCCTATAAGATCTGCTATTTTGTATGTATGCTTTCAAATTCTTCTTTGTGCTCATCCTATGTTTTCTTAATATCCTTAATCTTTTTAGCCATCTCATTGATTTTATTAAAGAGATTTGTTTGAACATCTATGATTAGTTATCTCAATTCCTTTATGTCATCTGGAGGCTTATCTTATTCCTTTAACCAGGACATAGCCTCCTCTTTCTTGATGTGAAGTGTAATTCTTTGTTGGTGTCTTCACATCTGGCTTACTAGAGTATTTTTTTCTGGGTGCAGTTTTTCTCTTTCATTTAGGGCTTCCTATCATTTCTCCCTTGCTGGTTGTGCAGTAGAAGCAAGCATGTAGTTGGTGCTGTAAGGCGTGTAGGCTCAAGCTGCCTTCATTGCACCAGGGACCAATGAAGCTTCTTCCAACTTTCTCCTTTGCCGGGGTAGGGACAGAGTCACAGCTGTGTGGAACAATCCAAGTGCAGGCCTAGGCTGTAGTTGCCCAGAAAGACTGATGAAGCTTCACATCTCTTTTCCCCTGCCTAGGGCAGGGATGGAGCTGCAGGTGTGGGCTGCAATCTATGCAGTGCTGGTCCAAGATGACCACAGTTGCCCTGGTAGACTTCTGATTTTCAGTCTATGCCAGCTACAATTACCTTTAGTGACCTGTTTAGGCTGGTGCAGACCTCCTCAGCCTCCTTCCTGTTAGAGCTGGGGCTGAAGTCTTGGCTAGGATTGCAGGCTGATCTGTGAGAAAGAAATGGATTCCTGTGGACACTGAGAGTTTCCGTCAGCCTAGCTTCCCCCCAGACTGGGGGTGGAGTCAAAATGGCAGCTACTGGCCTCTTTCTGACTTGGGCTGGTTCACACCCCAGCTATTCTCAGGTTTATATCTTCACCTGCCAAGTCTACCAATCAGTACCCAAATCATCAGCCAACCATCTCCTCCACCTATTTCTGGGAAATGGAGTTTTCAATATCAGCCACAGAATAGCTCCTGGGCAGGTCGTGCTACCAGAGTAGGATAAACACTGGTTTCCATGGCATAGCACGTAATTTTCAGGAGAGGCTGGTGCAGGTCCCCACAGCTTCCTCACTGCTAGAGATGGCACTGGGACCTAGGCTGGAGCTGCAATATGATCTGGTTGGAAAGAAGCCAGTTCCCACCAGCACTGTGGTTTTCATTCCGCCCTGCTTCCCCTTGTGCCATGTGAGGAGTTAAGAAGGCATCTCCTGGCCTCTTTCTGACTTGGACAGGTCCAAACTCAGCTGTTCTCAGGATTATACTTTAGCCTGCTGAATTTTCTCATCAGTAGCTGAAATTGGTGCCCAACCTTCTCTTCCTCCCCCGTTTTGGGGAAGTAGAGCTTTCAATTCCAGCTGTGGAACAGTTCCTGAGGTGGCTTGTGCCTCCAGGCCTCCGGGGCATGGAGCGCTCTACTCATGAGTCTTCTCTGCTGATGTGCAATCTCCTCCTTCCACTCATTCAAGGATGTTGCAGGATGCTCTCCTGGTCTCCTGGAGCCCCCAAAAAGGTGCTCAGCTAGCTCCAGAGAGCTCTGGGTGTTTGCTAACTGCCCTGTAGCAGCTGACTCTAGGAGCTCCTTTCTCTGCTACCATCTTGCTAGTTCTCATCCCTCTAATGTATTTTTAATCCCACACATTGCGTCTTATTCCCATACTCTCTATTACTTCTCTTTGCAGTCTTTCAAATTTTTCTTTATGCTCACCCAGTGTCTTCTTTTTTATTTTTTAAAGATACTTAGATTACATAAATGATACATAAAAAATGTAGGACATTCCCATATACCCCACTCGCTACCCCTCCCACACTTTCCCACATTAACAACATCCTTCATTAGTGTGGTACATTTGTTACAATTGATGAACACATATTGGAGCATTCCCACTAAGTGTGGATTATAGTTTACATTATATTTAAACTCTCTCCCACACAATTTTGCAAGTTATGAGAAGATATATAATGGCCTGTATCTGTCACTGCAATGTCATTTAGGACAATTCCATTGTCTCAAAAATACACCTATTTTTTCTCTCTCTCGCATCAGAGCCTCTAGTGGCCACTGCCTCCACATCAATAATAAAACTCTAAAGCTAGAATAACTGTAAGTCTAAAAGTAGAATGCAAGTAATTCTACTCTAGTCCATCATTCACTCCCCAGTCCTGAGGATACTGGGATGATGATGTCCACTCCACCTCTAATCAAGAGGGAGCTTAGATCACATGGGGCAGATGGATGGAAGTATCTTGCTTGTAGTTGTAGACTCTCTCTTTTACTTGGGATGGTCATTGTCCATCATCATCTCCTTGTTAGTTTTCCTGGGTGAGTCCAGTGACCTGGAGAGTAGGTGTTGCAGCTCTGTTGAGATTCAGGGCCCAAAAGGCACATGGAAAGCCCAAAGATTTAAGTCTCTTGGATATAAACCTATCAACTATAGTACTAAACTATAGGTTCAAATATAAGGGCCAGAAGATCCATGTATAGGGAAATCACAGCTGAGTCCAACTCTGTCACACTGGGGAGCATAAGTTGCAAAGTAAGGCCCACCGACAGGGCACCAAACTCCTGAGCTTCAGTCCTGCCTATTGTCTGGATTTCTCCAGAGGCCTCAGGAGCCCCAGTATTTGAGGTCATATTTACTGTGGCAGTCAAGGAGATCCTGCTGAAATGTGCAGAAGTGTAACATCTGGAACAACCTCCTGACTCACTTTTTAAAAAAAAGTTTCTTAGCCATATAAACTCATTTGTCTTTAAATTTTCCCATTTTTGGTCAAGGTCTTTTTCAAGTTGCATTGCTAATTGGTGCTTGCTGATGACTAGGCATGTGAATGTACTTATGAATTTATGTTGATGGTCAATTTATTTCTCTTGCCTAGGGGGTTTATTTCCACAGCTCTTCTTTGATATTTTGTTCAACTTATTCTAAGTCTTTAAAATTTCCCAGGTTATGTTATCAAAATTGGGCCAGGGACTCACTAAAGGGGCACAAATTTTTTCCAAGGGTACTTAAGGGAGAACAGCAGATGACCCCATTGGTGAACTTTTCCAAGGAGGCGATTTCTTCATGCTTCGTTTTTCATTGTTTCTAGTCTGGCCAGACACGAGACTAAATTTGGGTTCTTCTGGCCACATTCACTGAAGAGAAACCCCTTGATTCACCCTCTACTTTCCATTGTAGTAGCTTACAGGGAGAAGACACCTGTTTCCCTCTCAGTTGGCTGCAGTGAGCCAGAGATTTTATCCTGGCTTAATGCATTGAGGTTGGGGGATGCAATGCTTTCCAGCCATTTTAGGATTTGGTAACTCATGTTTGTTGTTTTGGGTTCCTTGTCTCTCTGTCCCTCTCCCTCCTGGGAATTATGCAGAAGTGTCTTGGTCTGATGACCCCCAAAGTGGATCACTTGGACAGTTTTTGGTTTCTTTCTCCCCTCTTTTTGTAAGTGATATGAGTCCTGCCTGCATATTCTGTTATCATCTCCCCAGAACTCACCTCAATATTTTTATAGTAAATGCAGCAGTGGATTTCAAATGGCTCTTTAAAAAGATTTGAACAGACTCTTCTCCAAAGAAGATATACAAATGGCCAAAAAAAAAAACACATGAAAAAAGGCTAAAAATCACTGCATATTAGGGAAATGCAAATCAAAACAATGAGATACCATCTTACTCCCATAAGACTGGCAGCTATCAAAAAATCAGAAGACTACAATTGTTTGAGAGGATATGGAGGAATGGGAACACTGATCCACTGCTGGTGGGAATGCAGAAGGATCCAGCCATTCTGGAGGAGAGTTTGGTGGTTTCTCAAAAAACATGCTATAGGTTTGCCATATGACCCAGCAATTCCACTGCTGGGTATATGCCCAGTAGAAATGAAAACAAGGACACAAACTGATATATGCACACCAATGATCATAGCAGCAATATTCACTATTGCCTAAAGTTGGAATCAACCCAAATGCCCATCAACAGATGAATGGATAAATAAAATGTTATATATATATGCAATGAAATACTACTCAGCTATACGAACAAATACAGTAAAAACACATGTGATAACATGGATGAATCTTGAGAACCTTATGTTAAGTGAAAGAACCCAGGCATTGAAGGACAAATACTATGTGACCTTTCTGATATGAAATAAATAAACCAAGCTGTCTCAGAGAGCTAGAGACTTTATGATAAAATTTAAAGATGTTGGGGGGTTGAGGAAGGCTTGAGAGCTGACACCTATATGGGTGAAATCGATGATGAGCTGGAGGTAAGTATTTGTACAGGAAAGAGATAAAATGGGGCATAGGGATAACTTTGGGTGAGGATTTGCAGGCTTGAGGGGGGCTGGGGATGGGAGAATGGGTCAGATGGCCCAAGAAATTGGGGGGAGAATGGGGGAACATTTGAACATAGGAGATTGTCAGGTATGTTTGAAATTATAATGTAGAGAAAACTCTTTAGAAAATATAATATGGAAAGTTACCTGTTTAAGATGCTTGTGGAGGGGCATCTGACACAGGGCAAGCTTCTAGGGAGTGTGTGAGTGCTCATTTTCTCAAAGTGGGTTATATCATTGGGGGAGACCCATACAACGAGAGTGAAGGTATACCCACATCCTGGGGAGGACTGATGTTCTCAAACAGAAGGAATTGTATCTCTCGAGAGAATTGGTGGCTCCAGTGGGTTAGGGCCATCAAGTATGTCAAGCCCTCGTCATTGTTGCAAGTATCTCTGAATATGGTCCTTCAAGTAATGAAGATTGATTGTCGTAGTGGGCCCTGATGGGAGGGAGAAAGAGATGTTGAATACATGGAATCAGTGTAACTGTGGGGTAAGGAAAGTGTTCCACAAGATCATGCAATGATGGATATAGGACATGTTAAATCACACCAAAAAATGTGTAAAAGTCTATAAGCTAAAATGTAAACCAAATATAAAACTTAAGATAACTAAAATTTTAGAAAATTGTATAGTCTAAACTATAAACCATAATGTAAACCCAAATGGAGCCATGATTGAAAGCTATTGTTTCAATATCTGTACATCAGCTGCAGCAAATATAATGTAAACATGTAAAAAGATCATTGCTGGGGAAGGGACAAAGGGTTTGATATTGGATATGTGGGAGTACCATATACTGTATATGTGAATTACTATAATCTAAAACTTACGTGAAGACAAACTTAATAATTAGAAAAAAAAGAAAGGATGTAAACACTGAGGAAGAAATGGAAGAAATTGCTTTGACCCTGTACACATAGGGCAACATCTATAGCAGTGATGAAAGGCAAAATGTCAAAAACAAAGCTTTTCCATTTTTTCATTTTTTGATACCCCAACTTATTTTTCCTTTATTTAATTTTTCTAAATTACTATGTATTCTATATCTAACCTTTAAACCCATCTCTATATTCCATTTTACTAATAATAGAACCTGGCAATATATTGGGCTTCTTTTTTGAAGAAATTTGGGACTACAGGGTGGTTCAGCTATGGTGGGGGAGGAGCGTTTGTGTGGGGTGTTATTGGTGGAGGGCACATGGTTGGGAGGAGTTCTCCAGGCATGTATACAGGGTATATAGAAAGGTTTGGATATTTTCATAGTGGTTTCAGTTGGAAACAACAGCAGAGAGAGTGCTGAGTTTGTGGCCAGGGGAGCTCTATCACATTCCCCAATGGAACAGAAACAATCCCCCAAGTGCAATGGCAAAGACCAACAAAGATGGATGGTCCAACGATGAGCCCTTGATTCTGATGTCTCTAATTATGAGACTGTGTACCTGAAATATGAAGTAGGCCTGGAGCTGTGGAGTGCCTAAGAGTTACCTCCTGAGACCCTCCATGTTGCTCTGATGTGGTCACTCTGTAAGGCAAACTCAGCAAGTAGAAGCATAGCCATCCCCTCAGCATGGGACATAACTCCCAGGGATGCATGTCCCTGTTGCCAAGGGAATATTACCAAGTGCCATCTGATGATATAACTAGAAAAGGACCTTGAATAAAGTGGTCAGCTCAGACTGGCAGAATATCTCAGCCTACATGTAATATCAGGTATTAAAAAATGCTTTTTGTCTTTGGATAAGAGTGGGAAATGGAAAGGACAAGTGAGTTTGTATGGCTGTGAGTCTCCAAAAAAGAGTCGGGATGTCATCAGAGGGGTCGTGCTTATGCACACCTCAGCAGGGTAGCAGAGACATCCAAGGTAGATGGAAACCAGGTGCTGGTTCTCCTGAGGGCTACAGAGATCCACAGGTTCTATGGTCATAGTAGATGGTTCTGGAGTTCAGAGCCATGTCAGTTGGCCCTACTTTGAAATTTGTGTTCCAGAGTGTGATGGAGTTGGACTCAAATATGACATTTCTACACATGCTTCTTCTGTTACTTTTACCGGACGTGTGGTTAGTGTTTGGGTTGGTGTATACTCAGGAGACCTGAATCTCCAGAGTGTCTATGTGACAACCAGGCCCTAGGTCTCAGCAGACTTGTGGCTCCTATGCTCTGGTTTGTTGGACTTACCTTAGCCAGTTGACAGGGAGGTGAAGAGGGTCAACCACCACACCAGGGAGCCAAGAGTGTCTATAGTTGCAAGCGGGAGAACTGCATCCATCATCCATGTGGAATCTAAACCCCCTCTTGGTGTAGAGGGGGACTGGACATAACTATCTGAGGGTCCAGAGGATGGAGGAATAGAGTATGGATTAGAGTGGACTTACTGGTGCTCTTCTGGGGAACTATTGTGATTAGTAAAGGAAGAAATTGTAGTAATGATGTGGAGAGGGTGGCCATGGTGGCTGCTGATGGTAGGGAGATGGAAGAAGAGATATGGTTTGGGGGCATTTTCAAGATTTGGATTTGTCCTAGGTGGTGCTGTAGGGATGGATGCTGGGCATTGTGTGTCCTGTCATGGCCCACTGTGTGGACTGGGGGAGAATGTGGATGACAATTTTGACCACCATCAATGTGGTGTAGCAGTGCTCCAGAATGTATTCTCCAGGTGGAGTGGATGTGCTGTGGTTGTGGAAAAGGTTTTTATGTGTGGGGGGGGTGGGGGATTGGGGGGTGGGAAGGGGTATATATGGGGACCTCATATTTTTTAATGTAACATTAAAAGAAAATGAAGAAAGAAAAAAATAAATAATTATAAAGAAATGCCTGGGCAGGGTACAGCAGTCTACACAATCCCGATTTGGTCTTCTTCCCAGAGTGATGCCTGGCATTTCCCAGCAACCTCTTCTGTCTTAATTTTTTAAAAAGATTTATTTATTTATTTATTTATTTCTCTCCCATTCCCCCCTTCCCCCCTGCCCCGCTCCAGTAGTCTGTTCTCTGTGTCTATTTACTCTGTTGCGGTCACCCCTCAGGCTGAAGTGTGGTTTGCTGGCCTGGCGGGGGAGCAGCCGCGGCAGGCGAAGCCGCTGCCCCCATAATAGGGTGGCTGGTCGGACTCACCGCCACCCCTGAAGGAAGCTCGGCATGGGCGCAGAGTGCCCTCGGGTCTCCCCTTCTCGGCGGCCATGCTTCCGCGGCCGCCCCTCCTCCCGGATAGCGCCACACAATGCCTTGTGGGGCAGCACCCTTCTTCTTCTTTCTCCCTGCGCAGGCCCAGGGCGGAAGATTCCAGTCTGCCCTTTTCCCCTCCCCCGACAGCAGCAACAGCCAGGCGTAGGCGGAAAAATCCAGTCTGCCCTTTTCCCCTCCCCCGACAGCAGCAACAGCCAGGTGTGGGCGGAAAAATCCAGCCCGCCCTTTTCCCTTCCCCCGACAGCAGCAACAGCCAGGCATGGGCGGGAAACTCAAGTCTGCCCTCCACCCCAGCAACAGCAGCCACCAATCCCTAAACCCTGCCCCTTCCCCCAGCAACAGCGACAGCCAATCCCTAACCACCACCCCTCCCCCGTCCAGTACCGCCCACTGACCTTTCACCGGCAACCAATCAGAACAGGGCATGGCTTCGATCAATCAGCCTTCCCCAGCCCCTATAAAACTGTTGCCTCTCCCTCAGTAAAGTGGACTTGCGTGTTTACCTTGTCTCCGCGGTAGTTCTTCTGCCGTGCGCCCTCCAGTCCTGGGAGCCCCCGACAAGGGCCTGGCCTCCCTTGTCCCCAGTTCGTCGCCTGCTTCTCCGGGCGACCCCTTCGTCGCCGGCTTCGCCGGGCGACCCCTTCGTCGCCGGCTTCGCCGGGCGACCCCTTCGTCGCCGGCTTCGCCGGGCGACCCCGTCAGCCGAACCGCGCAACCCCTTGTGAGACCGATCCCTCGTCTGCTGCCGGACCGACCCCTCGTCCCAAGTGGGACCGACCCCTCGTCCCAAGCGGGACCGACCCCTCGTCCAGAGCTGGACCGACCCCTCGTCCGCAGCCAGACCCCACCTCTACCGACCGAGCAAGCCGCCGCAGTTGGCGCCCAACGTGGGGCAAAGCAACCCCACCACAGCACAACGTGGGGCAAGGCAACTCCACCACAGCCTCACTCCATAACCTGGCACCCCCCCTCCTCTCTTCTCACCGTGGGACTTCTCTCGTGCAACATTGCTACTACCTGAGCCTTGGCTACCTCATATGATCCACGGCGGTCTGGGAGAATCGCTGGATGGCTTTCTCCTTCCATGTCGGGGGTTTATACCGACCCGCTATGATTAAGAGGAGCCTTGGATTTCTCGGGAGCGCGCGATTGCACGTCTGAAGTAATCCTACCACAGCCCTAAGCCCTCCTCTCTTCTCACCTTGGGACTTCTCTCGTGCAACATTGCTGCTACCTGAGCCTTGGCTACCTCATACGATCCACGGCGGTCTGGGAGAATCGCTGGATGGCTTTCTCCTTCCATGTCGGGGGCTTATACCGACCCGCTATGATTAAGAGGAGCCTTGGATTTCTCGGGAGCACGCGCTTGCACGTCTGAAGTAACCCTACCATAGCCCTACGCTCTCCTCTCTTCTCACCCCTATCTTTTCGCTCTGCATTGCTGCTCCTGAACCTTGGCGACCTCATACGATCCACGGCGGTCTGGGAGAATCGCTGGATGGCTTTCTCCTTCCATGTCGGGGGCTTATACCGACCCGCTATGATTAAGAGGCGCCAATAAAACTCTCAGGAGCGCGTGCCTGAGCACCTCCACCCCTGCCTTCACCTCTGCCTCCTCCCCTCTGCGCTTGCTCCCCTTTGCCTTGCTCCACTGCTCGTCGTCCCGCCCTCCCCTCGTCAGGGCCTTCTCTTGGCCCGCGACCACCGTCGGAGCCCCACCGGCTCCGACCCCTCGTCTCACCGCGCACCTCGGCTCCCATCGCCACGCTCTCAAGGTAAGGGCCCCTTTTCTTATCGGCTCCAAAAGGCCATTAGCAATGGGTAACATCCTATCTGCTAAGCGAGCCCCACAAGTTCAGGCTCTCGCCGGTCTCCTAGACACTCACCGGTGTAAGATCTCTTTCAAACAGCTTCAAGTATATTGGGACCTTTTTCTCCCCTTTAATCCGTGGCTTACCACGTGTCGGCTCTGGGACCTGGACACCTATACTCGCCTTATAGATAGGGTCACTTTTGCTGTGGAGCAGGAAGGTAAAAGATTCCCTCCTGGCTTATTACAGGCAACATGAAGTCCACAAGAAATCTTGAAGGGTATAATCTATGATATGCTATATAAAAAAAGATTTAAAAGCAGCTATACCAAGAAAGTAAGAATTATGAGTCAACTGTAAATAAATTATATATTTCTGTTAATGTGTTGTAATTGTTCTGTGTTTGTCTGTCTGTTCGTTCAATGTCAACGTATATTGTGATACCTCCGGATGGTAAATATAAATTACTAGAAATCTTTAAAAGAGCTCTATTCAAATGGCCAAAAATTAAATAAGCGCTTATATTAATACTTAAGTTCATTATATTAATACATAAGTTTAAATGTTAATAAGATATCTACAATTTAAAAAAAAATTGTAAGTCTTAATTAACAAAATTAACTGTACGTCTTCATAAAAAGTTGTTCTTGCCTAGATTAAAATGAATAACTTATTTTTCTTCACAGGATAATATAAAGAATGTAAAACTTATATGAATATTAAAAAGGTTAAAAGTTTGTAAAAATGCTAACGGAAATGTAATAAGTTTTGCAAAAAGACGTATTTTGTCCTAAAGTAAGATGGCTAATTTTTCATAAACTCTTGAAACTTAATTTGCATGCGGCAAGTGTAAAAGGTATTGTGATAACTTTACGTAAGGGAATGTGTTCTGTAAAGATAAAATTTATCTTCAATAGTTTACATTAAGGTATTAAATGGCTAATTCCAAAAGGTCATTCTTAAATGTATATATATAAAACTAAATTGATGATAATAATAATAAAAGGTAATTTTGTAACAGGAAAGATTAACAGCAACCAAGCTCCCCTGCCAACTTGCTTTTAGGAAATGGTTTCTAATATTGCATGCTACTAAGTATTTAAAGAAAAGTTATTCTTAAGGAAACAGGATGATTTTGTCTTTGCAGCCATTGTCTACTTAGCAACACCCCTCGCTATCGGCCTAGCCACTGTTGCGCCGGACGATTGAAATCTTAAACAAAGACTCCTCCTCACTGTCATCTTCCTATCTATCGTTACTATATTTACTGCCCTCATTCTCCTTCGTTTATAAAGCAGTCTCCTACAAACCACAAAGCTTCTGTCTTAAACATACCATTCTCAACCCTATCCTCTAAATGATCTTCTCACTTCCCCCACAGCCTTTAATACTCTATTTCTTCCTCATAACCTTTGCTTTCTTGATAATATTTCCCGCCATCTGTCTAGCCACTACCACCCCAGAAGATTGTAACCACGGGCCCCCATGCCGCCATCGCTCTCAAGCAGCTCCAGCCCCGCGAAACGGCCCGCAACCTGCTTTCCCCGGCCTGCGGCCTGCTTTCTAGCATCTAATAACGTTTCTGCTTTTAACAGCTCCCCATACTTCTGCGGAGCTTCCTCCTGTCTCGACCTCACTCCTCTTCTCAGCCATCCAAAGCGTCCTTTCTCGTCCCCCGCCCACCTCCTTTTTTCGCTTGAACCCCTACTGCGTTGCAGATTGGGCCGCCCCATGTCGGCCCGCCCCATTAACATCGGCCTCTCTCGGCCTGTGGAGACCTTGGCCTTCTTGTCCTCGCCTACGTCTCCACCACTCCCGACGCTGCTGCCACCACCGTCGCTGGTGCCCTGACGCAACTTGTCCTCACCACTGCGATCCTCCAGACCATCACACAGTCTGCCTCTGCCGCTCTTCGCCACCAAGAAGAGATCAACCACCTGTAATGCGCTATCATCCTGGACTTTTAACAACAGATAGAACTTATCACCACCGAGGTCAACGGGAATTGGACATTGGCCACCCTTGCTTGCAACGGCAAGATACCGCCCCCCAAATTGTACATTTGTATCCCCGTCATACTCACCTCCCTCTTCAGCCCCGCTTCCCTCATTGCTTACTGCCTCTTGGGCCTCAGCTACTTGTTGCTGCTGCCATCCTGGTGCTTATTTGAAAAGAAGGGGGAAATGCGGTCACCCCTCAGGCTGAAGTGTGGTTTGCTGGCCTGGCGGGGGAGCAGCCGCGGCAGGCCAAGCCGCTGCCCCCATAATAGGGTGGCTGGTCGGACTCACCGCCACCCCTGAAGGAAGCTCGGCATGGGCGCAGAGTGCCCTCGGGTCTCCCCTTCTCGGCGGCCATGCTTCCGCGGCCGCCCCTCCTCCCGGATAGCGCCACACAATGCCTTGTGGGGCAGCACCCTTCTTCTTCTTTCTCCCTGCGCAGGCCCAGGGCGGAAGATTCCAGTCTGCCCTTTTCCCCTCCCCTGACAGCAGCAACAGCCAGGCGTAGGCGGAAAAATCCAGTCTGCCCTTTTCCCCTCCCCCGACAGCAGCAACAGCCAGGTGTGGGCGGAAAAATCCAGCCCGCCCTTTTCCCTTCCCCCGACAGCAGCAACAGCCAGGCGTGGGCGGGAAACTCAAGTCTGCCCTCCACCCCAGCAACAGCAGCCACCAATCCCTAAACCCTGCCCCTTCCCCCAGCAACAGCGACAGCCAATCCCTAACCACCACCCCTCCCCCGTCCAGTACCGCCCACTGACCTTTTGCCGGCATCCAATCAGAACAGGGCATGGCTTCGATCAATCAGCCTTCCCCAGCCCCTATAAAACTGTTGCCTCTCCCTCAGTAAAGTGGACTTGCGTGTTTACCTTGTCTCCGCGGTAGTTCTTCTGCCGTGCGCCCTCCAGTCCTGGGAGCCCCCGACAAGGGCCTGGCCTCCCTTGTCCCCAGTTCGTCGCCTGCTTCTCCGGGCGACCCCTTCGTCGCCGGCTTCGCCGGGCGACCCCTTCGTCGCCGGCTTCGCCGGGCGACCCCTTCGTCGCCGGCTTCGCCGGGCGACCCCGTCAGCCGAACCGCGCAACCCCTTGTGAGACCGATCCCTCGTCTGCTGCCGGACCGACCCCTCGTCCCAAGTGGGACCGACCCCTCGTCCCAAGCGGGACCGACCCCTCGTCCAGAGCTGGACCGACCCCTCGTCCGCAGCCAGACCCCACCTCTACCGACCGAGCAAGCCGCCGCACTCTGTGTTCTTCTTGGTCCGCTTCTGTTGTTGTCAGTGGCACGGGAATCTGTGTTTCTTTTTGTTGCATCATCTTGTTGTGACAGCTGTGTGTGTGTGTGGCCCCATTTCTGGGCAGGCTGCACTTTCTTTCATGCTGGGCAGCTCTCCTTATGGGGCACACGCCTTGTGTGTGGGGCTCCCCTACGCGGGGGACACCCCAGCATGGCACCGCACTCCTTGTGCACATCAGCACTGCACATGGGCCAGCTCCACATGGGTCAAGGAAGCCCGGGGTTTAAACCATGGACCTCCCATGTGGTAGATGGACGCCATAACCAAAAACTCAGAAGTACTGTTTGCCCAGCAAATATAGCCTGTGAGTTTGTGCATCAATGACTGCTTAGACCAGTCCCTTCTCCTGGTATGCCCTTTTCTTTATTGCACATGTCAAGTGACAGTTCCTCCGTGAATTGTTCTTGCCACTTACTCCAGGGTTCATCCCTTTACACCAGAGGTTGAAAACACAAATACCTTCAGAGTCATGCGAATAATAATAGAGAGCTTATTACATTAATTACCTCTTTAAATTTCCACAATCTCCTTACCACTTGGCATTCTCCCCATATACAGATGAGTAACATGAAGGACAGCTTCTAAGTGGCAGAGTCAGGCTATGGAAGCAGAAGTTCTGACGTTTGAACCCATATTCTTTTTTTGTCTTTATTTATTTTTTTAATATTACATTAAAAAAATATGAGGTCCCCATATGCCCCCCACCCCCCTCACCCCATTCTTCCCCCCATAACAACAATCTCGTCCATCATCATGAGACATTCATTGCATTTGGTGAATACATCTCTGAGCACCACTGCACCTCATGGTCAATGGTCCACATCATAGCCCACACTATCCCATGTTCCACTCAGTGGGCCATGGGAGGGCATACAATGTCCAGTAACTGTCCTTGCAGCATCACCCAGGACAACTCCAAGTCCCGAAAATGCCCCCACATCTCATCTCTTCCTCCTACTCCCTACCCCCAGTAACCACCATGGCCAATTTCTACACTCCAATGCCACATTTTCTTCGATTACTAATCACAATAGTTCATGAATAGAATATCAGTAAGTCCATTCTAATCCATACTCTATTCCTCCATCCTGTGGACCTTAGAATGGTTGTGTCCACTCCACATCTATATCAAGAGGTGAGTCCATATTCTTAACCACTGTACATCCTGCTTCTTGGTCAGCATAAAGAGTAGCTCAGCAGGTATAAGAAAACAGAGAGTGCTTTGGACTGGAGAGTTCATACTTCACATAGAGGTCATTATGTTCATATTTTTTAAAAACACCCTTCTGGCCAAACAATACAAGACTTCAAGTTATAAGGGCAACTATCACCTGTTTGCAACCCTTGCTTTATCCTCTTCATCATAAGTTGCCTGATGTTTCTCACAATGAGCTGTATTCCACACACTAGGGTGATTCCTGAGACTAGGCCTGTCTTTGAATATCTCCTCTACTTATGTACCCCACCTCCTATCTATGTTTCAGCCAACCTGGAAGCCCAGCAGCTATTACCCAATTGCAAATTACAAGGGACCAGAAGGGGTGTGCACCTTAAGCTCTGCCTTTCTGCCCAAGAGAGCTCCTCACACTGAGTGTCTGAGAGGGATATCTATAGTGTGATGGGGTTCTGCCCCCTTTGCAAATCTGCTCTTCAACTTCTTTTGACTGAACAAGCTCCAGTTCTAAATGCTGGTACCAAAAATACTGTGTTGCTGCTTGTGGTCTGGGTCTTTCCTTCTCTTCTTCTTCACTACTTCTTTTAGTGCAATACCCCAAGACTATGCAAGACTCATCTTCACCTGAAGCCTCTGCGGGGCTTTGTGGGGTCGCAGGAGGCGAGGACGACGCGGCCCGGCTAGAGGAGACAGACCGCGGAGACCGGCTGATGGTGCAGATCCGATTTATTGAGGAAGTGTTTGACAATATAAGTCCGAGGGAACAGGGGTGGGGCTAGTGCGGGGTGAGAGCTGACTGGTGAGCACGGGGTTTTTGTCTATCTATGGTATGGGAGCTGAGGCGCTGCAGGCCGGCACGGGGAGGGCTGTTGCTGGCCCCGGCTCCCTAATGGTCCGGGCGGGCTGAATGCCCTTATAAGGTCAGGCAGTCGGCTCGGCAAGCAGGGGTGGGCATGAGATGATGTGTGGTGGGAGGGCCGAAGGGCGGGCTGAGGGCGGTGATGCCCGTACCAGGCCGAGGGCGGAGCGCCCCTACCAGCCACCCTTACCCTAGCGGAAGCGGTACCTACTTCGCGCCAGAGCTGGCCAGAGAGGCAAGCCAGACTGTTGCCTGACGCTGTGCCTCATCTCCCCCTTCGTTTTTACTAAGAACCAGAGAGGCAGCGGCAATAAGTCATCGCTCTTACTGTGCATGCCGCTGGGCACCACGGACACAACAGAGGAGGAGGGGGACGAGCAAGAGCCCAGCACTGATAATGCCATAGAACGCCAGGCTGGCAGGGATGAACAGGCTGGCGAATTTTTGCCCCAGCTCCCCGAGGACAGATGAGGCGAGCTGGGGAATAGCTAGGTCTGAATAACTCTCTATGTAGGCCTGAAGCACCAGGGTGTGGTTGTAGAAGGAGGCATTATAAGAAGATAGTATTAGGTTTCTGAGGGTGGACCGGTGGGCGGAGCGGTTGACAGGGACGGGGGTGATGCAGAGCTGGGAGAACGGGTAGCGCCCATCACACAGGGTGTTGGCAAGGGAATAAAGGGTATCAACGTCCAGGGCAAGCAAGTCTATTTGTTGCTGGAGGTTTAAGATGGCGTGGATGATCACCGGACATCGTGGATCCTCACAGGGCCCACTGGATGGAATGGAGGAGAGTATGGGCCATGATGTGGACCATTGTCTATGAGGTGCAGAGGTGCCCAAAGATGTACTTACCAAATCCAATGGATGTGTCATGATGATGGGAACGAGTGTTGTTGGGGGGGGAGAGGGGGGGGTGGGGGGGTGGGGTTGAATGGGACCTCACATATATATTTTTAATGTAATATTATTACAAAGTCAATAAAAAAAAAAAAAAGATGGCGTGGTGGTGGAGAAGGTTGATGTCCATTTGAGTGCCGAGGGCTGCTTGGGTTGTCGCTAAGATGTTGTTGACGACTCCAGCAGTGAGGGAGGTTTGCGTTAGGGCAATGGCGGCGGTAGTGGCGGCTGCTAAGGAAGCGATGAAGGTGACTGCGATGGCGGCGGAGAGTCCGAAGTCCCGCTGAACCCTGCAGGGTGCAAGATCTGACCGGGACAGGGGGCGGGGGGAGAGTTGGGGAGGGACCCAATCAGAGGTGTTGATGGGGACCCATATGAGGGGTGGCTGGAGAACCAGGAAAGCGTATGGGAAGGAGTTATTCCAGAAGTTGGAGAGAAAGCAGGCCGCGGAGGGGAAGCTTAGAGTTCTGCAGAGGAGAAAGGAAAATGGGGGCTTAATGTAGGCAAAGGTGTGGATGGTTTGAGTGGAACGACTGGCGAAGGTTGACGTTGAGCCATTGACCGTTAGAGTGCCATTGGAGAGGGAGCAGTTGGAGAGACAGATGAAAGGTTGAAGGTTGAGGCAGGAAGAGGGCCCACAGAGGGACAAGGTAGAGAAGGAGTATGCGGGTGTGACCCGGAGCGGGTCGGCGAAGATAGTGGTACTTGTTTCATTAGGAAGCAAGGCCATGGGGGTGAAGAGGCCTGTGGCGGTAGGGTTGGGGTGTGTGCAGTCGTGCCAGCAAAAAGACTGCAAGGGCCCAGCATGGGGGGAGCCTTTGGGACTGCAATTGGGGATGGGGGGGCA
This sequence comes from Dasypus novemcinctus, assembly GCF_030445035.2. Lineage (NCBI taxonomy): Eukaryota > Metazoa > Chordata > Mammalia > Cingulata > Dasypodidae > Dasypus > Dasypus novemcinctus. Next base: position 68,463,292 of record NC_080704.1, on the reverse strand, counting down.
TTGCACATAAGCTTCAAATTGTTTGGATCAGGTGGCGTTGGAGGTGGATAGCCAGAGGCCATCTAGTTGGTAGGCTCTGCCGGAAGCGCGTGCGGAGGCGGAGGTGTGATTGTACCAAACTTCACAGATAATTGCAAGGGAGGAAGTAGAGGGTGTCAGGGAAGGACGAGTCAGACTGATTACTGAGGGAGAGGAAAATGGCATCCCGGGGGTGTGAAACGGAAATGTTGAGGTGGGAGGAGGAAGGTTGGAACATAGGGTTGCATGGGAGGCCGAGGTCGCAGGAGGTGTGGTAGATGGCGGGGAAGAGGGGGCTAGAGTGGGTCAGAAAGAGGAATCCGGGGGGGGCTTGTAAAGCGGCCCAAAGCTCATACTGGCTGCGCGGCTTAGCGGCTTCTCCTGTCGTGGCAAGGGAGAGAAGAAGGATGAGAAGGGGAACAAGCGAGGTGGGGGTGTTATTTGGTGGTGGGTGGACAGCTTGGGCGCGGTGGTACAGGTGCAGGAGCTGGATAAGCTCAGTGTTGGGCCCAGTGGCCGGCTCGTCGAGGACAAGGCGGGTCATCCAGTAGGTGAGGCTGCGCAGCTGGTGACGTTCCCTCCTTGTCATCCATCGCTGCTGCGGTGGCTGGCTTGATGTTTTGGCCTGGGATCCAGATTGGCTGTGAGGCATTTTCTGCTCATGGGCAGCGGGTGCTTGTGCCCCACATTGGGCACCAGTTGAAGCCTCTGCGGGGCTTCGTGGGGTCGCAGGAGGCGAGGACAACGCGGCCCGGCTAGAGGAGACAGACCACGGAGACTGGCTGATGGCGCAGATCCGATTTATTGAGGAAGTGTTTGACAATATAAGCCCGAGGGAACAGGGGTGGGGCTAGTGCGGGGTGAGAGCTGATTGGTGAGCACCGGGGTTTTTGCCTATCTATGGTATGGGAGCTGAGGTGCTGCAGGCCAGCACGGGGAGGGCTGTTGCTGGCCCCGGCTCCCTATTGGTCCAGGCGGGCTGAATGCCCTTATAAGGTCAGGCGGTCGGCTCGGCAAGCAGGGGGGGGGGCATGAGATGACGTGCGATGAGAGGGCTGAAGGGCGGGCTGAGGGCGGTGAAGCCCATACCAGGCCAAGGGTGGAGCGCCCGTACCAGCCACCCTTACCCTAGTGGAAGCGGTACCTACTTCGCGCCAGAGCTGGCCAGAGAGGCAAGCCAGACTGTTGCCTGACGCTGTGCCTCATTCATCTCTCCTCTGCCCTTCTCCACCTAATGCTCTCCATAGAACAGGATTCCACTGCACTTCGGGCCTGGTCCAAGAAAAGAATGCATTATCATGCAACTTTCTTCAAGTATCAAAACCCACTTGAGGAGGGAACATTCTGCTCTTCACACAGACCAAGAAGATGGCCCAGAGTTTAAGTGACTCAAAGAAGAGCAAACCAAACAACCTGTCAGTTTTGGAAATCTTTCTGAGTCTCTGCTTAAGTTGAGGAGACAGAGGGCTCTGTATGTTTCTCTCCTCAGTCAGCTCCCAGATCACTATTCAGGGTTGAATTGTGCATGCTCTGTTTAGCAAAAGCCCATGGCTCAATCTGAGACAGAGTCACTAAGTACCTGGGGTGTGGGGTGGGTGCCTGAGGAGTTCTATGGAGTCTAAGCTGGCTAATTTCAAAAGAACTTCTTCTATTCCATCAGTCTTCCATTCTTGGCTTTCTTGATTTACTTTTAAGTTAATACAATCAACAGGCCTTATATTATTTGACTCTCCTCTACTTCTCTGATATTGTCTCCTAATACTCACTTCACCCACATGGTCTCTATGCATACTTCTACCTAGGATCTTGGACTTATTGTTTCCACAACTTGAAACAGTCTTTCTCCACTATCCTCCCTTACATCCTTTAGATTTCTATCCAAATATCTTTTTCTTTTCTGAGAGAACTTCCCTGACTCTCTTAACAAAGCCCCTAGCACTGTCACTCTACATCTCTTATACAACCTAACATTTTATATCAGTTATCACTATATATATTCATTTTTCTATTTTCTGTATCTCATACTAGAAGGTAAGTACCATGATGACATTGACTTTTTTAAACAAATCAATTTTTATACATATTAATATAGCATAAATTCATCCAAAGTATACAATCAATGGTATTTTATATAATTACATTGTTGTGCACTCATCACTTCAATCATTTTTAGAGCATTGTATTAATCCAGGAATAATAATAATAAACAGAAACAAACCAAACTCATCACCTCTCAATCTCTTTATGCTTCCCCTGCCATATATAGCTGCTATTCTGTTGCTTTCTCTCTAGTTTATTTGTATTTATATTTTGTAAAACTGTCTTATATATGCAATATCAGATATATTGATACTTGACATGAGGTTTCACTATGCTGTACAGTCTCATGTTACATTTTTTTTCCAACTAGTAATACACATGTCCTTAGGCTTTCCCTTTTGACTATTCTCATACCCATATAATAACTCTGATAGCCACAAACACCATGGTGTGCTCTCACCATTTCCATTCATTTCCAAAGATTTACAATCAACATTTTAACCAGTTCTGTACAGGTTAACCCTCAGATTTCCAATCTCTACCCTTATTCTATTTTCTGGTGACCTATATTCTTCTAATTATTAATTCTATGAGTTTATACAATACATTTAGCTCAAATAGTGCATCATACAGTGTTTGTCCTTTAGTGTCTGTCTTGCTTCACTCAACATAATGTCCTACAGGATCATACATGTTGTCATATTCTTCATGACTTCCCCTTACAGCTGCATAATATTTCATCATGTCTATACACCATAATTTGTTTATCCATGCATCAGTTGGTGGACACCTGGGTTATTTCCAACTTTTGGCAGCCATGAGAAACCCTGCTATGAACATCAGTGTGCACATGTCTATTTGTGTCACTGTTTTCAGTTCTTCTGGATATATATCTAGTAATGGTATTGTCAGGTAACATGACAAGTCTATATTCAACTTCTTAGGAACTGTCAGTCTTCCACAGTGGATTTATCATTCTACATTCCCATCAACAGTGAATAAGCATTTTTATCTCTCCACATCTCCAACATTTACCATTTTCTGACTTTTAAATAGTGGCCAATCTATAGGTTTAAAATGATATCTCATTGCAGTTTTTTAAACATATATTTTATTTTTTTTAAGTTACTTAGGTTACATAAATGTTATACTCCTTGTCTAATAGAGAAGGGGCTTTGATCCCATATAGCTGATGGGTGGGCCTTTCATGCTTGCAGTTGTAGTCTCTCTCATTTGCTTGGTATGGTGGTTGTCCATTCTTACCTCCTTGTTAGTTGTCCTGGGTGAAGTAGAGAGTAGGTGTTGCAACTCTGCTGAAGCTCAGGGCCCAGCTGGCACATGGACAGCCCTAAGACTTAAGCCTCTTTGACATACACCTACCAACTTCAGCACCAACTATAGGCTCAAACAGAAATGACAGATGAGCCATGAGTATTGAAGCCATAACTGAGTCCATCTCTGTCACTCTCAGGGGCATAAACTCTCAATTAGGGCTCACTGGCAAGGCACCAAACTCTAGAGCAATCTGCCCTGACAACAAGACCTGGGTGTCTCCAGAGCCCTCAAGAGCCCCACTATTTGGGGTGGTATTTACTTTGGCAGTCTATGAGATCCTGCTGAGATGTGCATAAATGTCATATATGGGGTGACCTCCGGACTCTCTTTGAAGTCTCTTAGCCATATAAGCTCATTTGTCTTTACCTTTTCCCGCTTTTATTTGAGGTCTTTTTTCAGTTGCAACTAGCAGTTGGTGCTTGGTAGTAATCCCTCAGTACCAGGGAGACTCATCCCTGAGAGTCATGTCCCTCACTGGGGGGAAGGTAATGTATTTATATGCTGAGTTTGGCTTAGAGAGTCCAAATTTGAGCAATAAGGAGGCTCTCAGGAGGTAACACTTAGGCACCCTATAACACTAGGCTAAGTTTCAATTTCAAGAGTAAAGACTCATAAACCTAGTCATCAATATCAAAAGCCCATCAATGGACCATTCTTCTTCACTAGTCATTGCCCCTGTACCTGGGGGATAGTTGCTGTTCCATTAGAGAATGTGGCAGAGTTCTCCAGGACAGGAATTCATATTCTTTCAGTTATTGTGTGAATCTCCATCCACTGTGACAATGCCCTATGAACATTTGGATACATTTTTATGCCTTATATATATATGTCCAGGTGAACTTCCTCCCACGTATCTACCATCATTGACACCCCACATCAATGATCCTCCCCCATTCCAGTTGTAACCATTCTGTGATCCAAAGCTTCTTCAAAAATGAAGCCAATAAAATAGCCAAACACAATTAATAGGAAAATGAAATAATAATGATAGGTTTAAATATAAGAAAAAAAATACATGAAAATTTTAAAAAGCTGAAATACAATTTAAAAATTGAGATATTAAAAAGTAGTGAAAATATTGATTTTTTGACATTTTGCCTTTCATCACTGTAATATCTATTGTCTTGTATGTACAGTGACATTTTCTTACATTTATCCCCTAGTGTCTTACTTTTTTTGTTTTGTTTTCAAAGAAGTTTTAGGTCACAATAAAGTCACTTATAGAATACAAGAGACTCCCATATACCCAACATCCTCTCCTTTTCACCCTTACCATATTAATACCTTTTTATATGTGGATGGTACATTTGTTAAAACTGATGTACAATAGTGAAACATAGCTACCCACCATGGTCAATGGTTTACATTATGGTTTACATTTTAGGCCATGCACTTTTATAAATTTTGATGATATTTAATATGGCCTGTGCCCATTGCAAGAGCAGGTAGACCACTTCCATTACCCACTAAACCCCTGTTCCATGTATTCTATTCCTCCATACCACTCCCCTTGGGGTCCGTGGCAACCACCCAGCTTCACTCCTTGGATGACAAGATTTATAGTTACTAGCAACCATGTCCATACAGGCGAAATCTATGATAAGGTGGAAGTTTTTAGTTGGGCAGTGAAAGGATATGACAGGAGTGTAGTGATAATATTAGGTTAGGTGGTGCAGGTTCAAAAGGGGAGTAGAGTGAGGAGGGTGGGTTGGAAGGTCCATGGAATTGGGAATAGGGTTGTTGTGGGAGCCCAAGTGAGCACTGTGGCTTGGTGAATGTGTGGTTGAAAGTACAAAGTTGGGAATACTTGTATGACACTATGAAAAAGAAGGGTTACTGGTTTAGGGTGGTGAATGGGGTAACATTCGGGATAGGGTGCACCTGGAGTAGGCTTCTAGGAAGTGTATAAGTGATTATTTTGTCATAATGTGTTGTATCAGTGGGTGAAGACCTACATAATGAGTGGGAAAGAGTTGAACTCCCATCCTGGGGAGGACCTATATGTTCTCAAATAGAGGGACAGGAGCCTCTCGAGAGCATGGGTGGTTCCAAATAGGGGAGGACAAACCATTGTGACAATATCTCACTGTAGTTTTGATTTGCATTTCCCTAATCACTAGTGATGTTGAATGTTTTTTCTTGTGTTTCATTGCCATTTGTGTTTCTTCTTTGAACAATTATCTTTTCAAGTCTTTTACCATTTTTTTAATTGAGTAATTTTTCTTTTTAGAATTCAGTTGTATGATCTCTTTATATATTATCATAGTAAACCCTTTTCAAATATGTGATTGTCAAATATTTTCTCCCATTGAGTCTGTTGCCTTTTCACCCTTTGGCAGAGTCTTTTGAAGTGCAAAAAGTGTTTAACTTTAGGAGGTTCCATTTATCTCCTTTTTGTCTTTTGTTGCTCATGCTTTGGATGTAAGGCTTAAGAAACTACCACTTAATGTAAGATCTTGAAGAAGTTTTGGTACATTTCTTTCTAGGAGTTTTATGGATGTCACTTTTATATTCATGTTCTTGATTCATTTTGAGTTAATTTTTGCATGAGATGTGAGACAGGGGCTCTTTTTCCTTTCTTTTGTATATGACTGTCTAGTTCTCTTAGAACCATTTGTTGAATAGACTGTTCTAGTCCAGCTGGATGGGCTTAACAGTCTTGTCAAAAATCACTTGAATGACATGCATAGACAACTGCACACCAATGTTCATAGCAGCATTATTCATGATAGCTAAAAGTTGGAAAAAACCCAGGTGCACATAATTGATGAATGGATAAACAAATTGTGGAGTATATACATAGTGGAATATTATGCAGCAGTAAGAAGAAATGATATCATGAAACACATGACAACATGGATGAACTTGGAGGACATTATATTGAGTGAAACAAGCCAGACACAAAAGGGCAAATATTGTGTCATCACACTATTATGAACTAAATATATTATGTGAAATATAAATACATTATTTGAAATATGACTATGGGTAGAATTGCATATATAAGACATTTTTCTTTGAAGCTGAACAAATGTAAGTTAATACTACAGAATGTTAATATCAGACAAAAATCTCACATTTTGCTTAGTGGAGGAGACCAGAAAAAGAGTATTATATATTGTATGACTCCATTTGTATAAAATGTAAATATATATACATTTATAAAGATGAAATGAGATTAGTAGTTATGTAGGTCTGAAGAAGGAATGCTAAGTGGTGTGGAGTCTTTCTTTTTGGAGTAATGAAATTGTTTCAAAATTTTTGAGATGATGAATGTACAATATTGTGAATATACTAAAAACCATTTATTATACACTTTGGATAAAATAGCCAGAAACACCAGCTATGAACAGTGGGGTAAGCATAGAGAAATTGAGAGGTGAGGTGTCAGAGTCACAGACCTGAAGGGTATCAGGAATGAAAGATAAAGAGAGATTGGGGTCAGGGGATCTGCAAGCATTGATTCCTCAAGCTCATCAGACAAGTTTATTAATATCAGGGGCTTCTTTATATACCCCAAGCTGTCGTGAGAACTAGCAACTGTTCTAGCTAACTATTCCCATTCCCTCATTCTTGAAAACACAGTGCACAGTGGATAAGATAGTTACCAAATCTCATAATGTTCTATTATATTATTGAAACAAATATACTCAATAATCTTGTTGCCCAGGTTACTTGAGATATCAAGTCTGGGTTTTGATGGAATGTTATGTTTCCTAGAGAGATTAGCCACCTGCACCTATATCTCTAGGGACAGCTTGACCCAGTAGTCAGAAAGTAACTTGCTACCATGGAAACAGCATGCCTTTGTTTCCCACATTTCCCCCTTTTTGTTTTAGTCAGTGTGGCTGTGCCTGTCTTAGGTTGCCCTCCTCTGAGATTCTTACCTGTCATTGACTACCAGCCAAATGCTCTTACCATGGGGAACTATATCAAATTTTTTGCAAGTACCAAATTATTAGCTTGTCCCATCACATCAACATGGTGCAGTCTTCGGCATACTTCTCATCCCAGGCAAGCGACAACAATGAGCAACAAGATTAATACACAAAGTCCTATTCCTAATGCTGACAAAAAATGTTGAGACTTCCACCAATCTACTGGATTAAACTTATTAAAATGAGAAATTTAAATCATTAAAGATATCTTTATCATCAGCTACATCAATTTGATTATGAGACATTTCTAATATTCTTTTTTGTAATTCTTCTATTTCTAATGACATATTACCTTTATGACCTATCAAATGATTTTTAATCTTTTCTCAATAAAACATAGAATTGTTATAAGCAAGTAGATTAATACAAAAGTTACTTTCATTCCAATCACATTTCAGTCCCCAAGTAGATTTAAGTTATATACTTGATCTCCAAGATGTAAAACCACTGGTTCTAAATCATTAACTCTACTGTTTAATTCTCTATTAATATATTCTTGATTATGCCATAAGTCACTAGCATTCTTATACCATTCATGCATGTATTGTTCAGTCTGCACCATCTCATGCAAGGCCATGGTAGCTGTAGTGGCAGCTGCAATGACACCAATCAATCCTAATATGCCAGCTATTAGCAGTCCCACAAATTGCTTCAAGTGCTTCAGGATTTCTTGAGCCATATGGAACAGCAGTTGACTCTCAGGTGACAATTGCCAAATTTGGTTCAGTCACACTGGGATCCACACTCCCCGCCACCTTTGAGCCATTGTAATGAAATCTCCATTCTGTAAAATGTTCTCAGACAAACAGGTATGCAAAGTCCCACTTTTATAAAATAGAGCATTCTTGGTTATAGTTAATTTTCCAACCACAAACACATAAGGATCTCTTACACATGCCTGAAGATGATGAATTTGATTTAAATGCAGATATTGACCCTTCTTACTATTATTCCCAATCCATTCTATAGTAGGAGCTATTCCTAGAAAAACTTTCCACAGATTCTTCTGCTTGTGTATAGATGTAATATTACACCATGGAGAAGGAACCCATTTCCCTTTCTGTTTCCAAACACTATTATTTTTAGTAAAAATTATTTTTTGTTGTCCTTTACTATTTAGACCATGCCAAATAAATCTGTCATTATATTCAATGGTACTCCCCATAGGGGCACTTTCCCACACTATTCCATAGGAATCTTTAAAAACGACAGATCCTCTTCTTATATGATATGGCTCTCTTGCCACCCTTCTTTATCCCTACTGTCTTTTTGCAGACAATCATACGTAGGATTTTTGGTCATGATTAAATCGTAAGAGGGAAATAAAGTCACAATAAACTGAGTATTATTATTTTTGAAGATAATTATGGCCCGATTTTTAACATACATACAGAAAGGATGGTTACCAATACATAAGGGTTGATAATCAAATGGTAATACGAGATTATAGATTCTTTGTCCTTCCTCATAGGGTTTAATTGGCAAACAATCATCAATTGGTCCAGGGAATATATGGGTCTTATTCAGATATATATGAAAGAATGGATCTTTCCAGGTTAACACTTTAAGTAATGGGGGGTTAGGTATATAGGCCCAATAAGTGTAATTACCGGCAGCTTCCTCATTACTTATGATCACCATCATCAGAAGTTGCAGGAGACCCCATCTCTTCATTCCAAGGTTTAATCCTCTTAGCAGGTAACCAAATTTGTTCTCCATTTTCTGAAATGACAAGAGCATAGCCTCGCCCCCATACTTTAATCCTACCTTTTTTCTATTCATTACTTAAAATATCTTTCCAGAATATTGATTGGTCTTTACTTCTAATGTCCACTGTAGATGTTTGACATTTTCCAAAGTGACATTCCACAGGTGTCAATGGATTATAAACATTAAGAAAATTTAAAGTAAATAAAGCTTTTGCCAATTGATCTTTTGGTGTTATAATACCATCATCTCCCCCTTTTTGTTTCTGAGCATAGTTTTTAGGGTATGATGGCAGCGTTCAACTATGGCTTGACCTGTAGGATTGTAAGGAATGCCCGTAGTATGTTCAATACCATACGTAGCACAAAATGCAGCAAAGGACTTATTGGTGTAAGAAGGACCATTGACAGTTTTAATTTTTGAGGGGCATCCCATCACAGCAAAAGCAGACCACAAATGTGAATGAACATGATGAAAACATTCACCACTTTGTGCAGTAGTCCACAAAAAATGAGAGTAAGTATCAATGCAGATATGGACATATCATAATTTACCAAATGATGGTATGTGAGTAACATCCATCTGCCACAGTTGATTAGAAGCCAGGCCTCTGGGATTAGTCCTAGCCTGAAAAGGCACTGTAGTTAAGAGTCCACAGGTGGGACAGGTGTGAATAATTTCTTGAGCTTGATATTTTGTTAATTGAGAAAATTTATATCTAAGTCCCTTAGTATTAATATGAGTTAATGCATGATATTTATTGGCATCCTGCAAACCCCACTAATAAATCAGCTTTTGCATTTTGGGTAGCTAGAGGACTAGGAAGGGAAGAATGAGACCAGATATGAATAATATATATGGGCTGACTTCTTTGCCAAATGAGGGCTTGAAGGTCAGCAAAAAGTTGAGACAATTCATCAGTAATAAAAATATGAGCTGTCTCAATATGGCTTACAGTTAAACAAACATATTCAGAGTCAGAGACAATATTCACGGGCTCTTGCAACGTTTGTAAAACCTTGATGATGGCTGAAAGCTCTGCACTGAGTAGACAAATAAAGAGTCTGCCAAACCTGTTCTTTTTGAGAAGTAATGTATGTTGCTTTTCCATTACTACTACCATCAGTAAATACTGTACAAGATGGTTGGGCTATGCACATAGCCCTTAAAAGCACTGCAAAAGCCTATTTTTGTTTTTTTTACAGATAGAGGAATGCAGCTGGCTTGACTTGTTTAAGAAGACACTAAAGAAAGTTTTAGCAAGTTTTAAAACAAAGTGATAGCAACACAGATGGACATTAACTTCTTGCAACAAACTAGCAGTGTTTGGGATAGCTGCATACTACAGTGTTGTTACTTTAACTTATGATATGAGGTTGTTTCTGTGACACATACTTTTTTATAATAATTAAAACCATAATTAACCACATTGTACTTCTATTTAATATTATGCTGAAATATTGGTAACTTTATACACTCTTAAGCATTCATAGGAAGCTTTTACTCATAAAACTTTAATTAAGAGGGTTAAAGAAAAAAAACTTAATTTCATAACACTTTTAAACCCCTTCTATTTGACTTATAACATATTAAATGAACTTAATTATTAATTTTTCTTTCAAGGTAAAAGAACAAATCTCTTATAATTAGTTTAGAATAAAAGGCTACTGTTCAGGATTTGATTTTGAGAAAGCAGGTTTGAATGTTATGTTCTTTTAAAAGAGATAAAACTTTTCCTTCTTGGAACACTGAGGAAATGATGATGTTAAAGCACGAGAAGCTATTTTGATAAAACAGACTTTCTTTGTATACTGATTATTTAGGATAAATAAAACTTCCACCAAAACAGATTAATGATTTGAGAGGCTTTGAGAAAGAATGAAATTTTAACTTTGCATTAGTATGCTGCTTAATACTAAACCTTTTAAAATTTTATAGATAGACTTATCAAATTTTATTTAACTTTAATCATAAAAATTTCTTTTTTATGAACCTTTTACATTTTTAGTATTCATTTAGGTTTGGGTCCATACTCTACTCTTTCCCAATAATTAATCATTTTATCTTAGGACAAAATTATTTCCTGTTTCTTTAATAATAAAAACACATTCTATATATCTTACACACTAAGTTACCAGGTAAACTTCTTACAACATATAATGCCATCAACACTAAACAAGCTTGTTAAAATAATAAACTTTTCTTCACTGTAAAGACTTATTAGCATGCAATATTAGAAACAGTCCCCTAGAAGCACGTTGGCGGGGGAGGCTGACTGCTGACAAGTTTTTCTGTTATAAAATTACCTTTTATTATTATTATTATTATTAATTCAGGTTTGTTTAATAATGACCTTTTGGAATTAGCCATTTAAACACTTTAATTTAAACAATGCTTCGTTAAATTTCTTATAATTATTTATAACCATATAGACTATAATTATATTATTTTAAGACAAATGTTACCTTCACAGAACACATTTCTTTACTTAAAGTTACCACAATACTTTCTATAACTTGTCACATGCATTAAGTTAGCCATCCTACTTTAGGACAAAATACACTTTTTAGAAAAAACATTAAATTTCAGTCAGCATTTCCACAAACTTTTAACCTTTTTTAATATTCATTTAAGTTTTACATCCTTCATTTTATCCTGTGAAGTAAAATAAGCTATTCCTTTCAATCTAGGCAAGAACAACTTTTTATAAAAAGACTTATAGGAATTTTGTTAATCAAGACTTACAATTTTTGTCATTGTGGAGATCTTATTAACATTTAAACTTAAGTATTAATACAAGTGCTTATTTAATTTTTGGCCATTTGAATAGAGCTCTTTTTAAAAATTTTTACTAATTTATATTACCATCCAGAGGTATCAAAATATACACTGACATTGAATGAACAGACAGACACAAAACAATTACAACACATTAACAGAAACATACAGTTTGCAATTAACTCATAATTCTTACTTTCTTGGTATAGCTGTTTTTAAGTTCTCTGTTATATCACATTTTAGAGTTTACTTTTTAATATTTCTTCTGGAATCTATGTTGCTTGTAACATGCAAGCTTGTACTTGGAAACATTTTTATTAGTTATTAGCAATCAGTTAAGATAATTTGAGCAGCAGAAATATAGCTAAGCTCTTATTTAGCAGTTTAGACAGACCGTTAACACACATTTTTGGATTATTATTCTGTAAGACTATACTGAGGCTTGAAGTTCAGGAGTAAACTATTGATTTAAAACTGAAAATTCCTTTTAACACCTTGATAAAAAATTTTGTACTAATTTTATTATCTTGGTTAAATAAGCCCAATTAGAATTAGCATGGAAACAAAACAGAACACCATTGTTGCCATGTTTTTCTCTTTTTTCAGCAGCTTAACTCTATTAACCCCCACTAGCCCACAGCTACATTGTCATGTAGACAGCAGGGGGTTTGCAGAGTTGCTGCCAGAACAGTTTCCTTATCTTAGTTAACACTTTAACAGAGAGTTTTCTTACAAGCCTGATTTCACTAACGAGGACTTTATTTAGTATCTTTGCCCATTTTAAATCTTTCAATAGTTTAAAAGGTATTGGCACAGGATGAAACTCGACACCCCCTTGCAGATTCTTTGTATCTGGTGGTATCAAATGTAATGTTACAGGGACAGCAGATAATAATTTTTTCATGTAAGGCAAAGCATCAGCAACATCTGAAAACATTTCTAATTTAGGCTTAGTAACAGAAGGCAACAGTAGGTGCAGAAGGTTGTACTGGATACACAGAAGATATTTCATTAGGACACTTCACTGAGCTTTTACTGATGAAAGGGTTAATATCAGGATGAGGGAAAAAACCTGATGGTTTTCCATTTGCCCCAAGTCCTTGTTCTTGTTCCAATTTACTTTCTTTCATTTCAAATTTACTTATGGGCTTAGAAAATATAGTAATTTCATCTTTCTCTCCTTCTTTAGACTGTAAAGGATCTAAGGCTGCTACAATTTGTTGTCCTAAAGCCCACACTGACAGCAATATAGTTTTTCACTTTTGGTATGCTCTAAGTGGTGCCTTCATTACTTGTTTCCACTCTTTAAGATTTAAAAAAATTTTCCCTTGCGACTGAAACCAATAACAGTGTTTTTGTACTAGAGCACAAAGTTGAAGTAAATTAGCAGTTTTTACCGAGACTCTGACAGTATTTAAGAGTTTTCAGTACCTGTGAATATTCTTCCAGCCATCCTGGTTGATTACCCATACCCTGATGCTAGTGGAAAACAGGATTAATTAAAATTCTTACCCCTGTATGGTCAGACTCAAGTCACCATTTGATGGATGCCTCAAAGTTTCAGGAAGGTTTTCAGTTCCGCGTTCTGGATACTGCCTCGGAAGAATCTCTCCTGCAGTCACTGCTTCAGGCCCCATGTTGGGCACCAGATGTCAGAGACATGGACCCAAAGGTATCGTGAATGAAAGATAAAGAGAGATTGGGATCAGGGGATCTGCGAGCATTGATTCCTCAAGCTCATCAGACAAGTTTATTAATATCAGGGGCTTCTTTATACACCCCAAGTAGTCATGAGAACTAGCTAACTATTCCCATTACTTCATTTTTGAAAACACAGTGCATAGTGGATGAGATAGTTACCAAAGCTCATAATGTTCTATTATATTATTGAAACAAATATACTCATTAATCTTGTTGCCCAAGTTACTTGAGATATCAAGTCTGGGTTCTGCTGGAATGTTATGTTTCCCAGACAGTTTAGCCACCTGCACCTATATCTCTAGGGACAGCATGACCCAGTAGTCAGAAAGTAACTTGCTACCATGGAAACAGCTTTGTTTCCCACAGTGAGGAATTTTCTTGTTGGTCTGTTTTTTTTATTATTATTAATATAATTATTGAAATAACAAAAATGCTTTATGATGAGTGAATTGATGAACAGAAAACTATGTGATTATACCAAATATCAATGCTTGTACACTTCATATGAATTGTATGCTTTATAAATATGTACCAATAATATTAATTTGTTTAAAAATGAATCACTTGACTATCATAGATTTTGTCCATATGGGCATCAGCTCACCATCTTCTACTTTTTATTTTTGCTTTTTAATTGAATTGTCTTTTTTTAAAACAGATACATAGGTCAAAAAATTGTTACATTAAAAATATTTGTTTCACACATACCCCACCCCCCATGCCCACATCAACAACCTCTTTCATCATTGTGGCACATTCATTGCATTTGGTAAATACATTTTGCACCACATGGGTTATAGTTTCCACTGTAGTTTACACTCTCCCCCAGTACATTGAGTGGGTTATGGTGGTATATATATGTCCAGCATCTGTACCTGCAATATCATTTTGGACAACTCCAAGTCCCAAAAATGCCCCCACATCAGATCTCTTCTTCCCTCTCCCTACCCTCATCAACTACCGTGGCCACTTTCTCCAGATCAATGCTACAGTTTCTTCAATTACTGGTCACAATATTTCTATATTAGAATACCAGTAAGTTCACTCTAATCTATATTTTATTCCTTCATCCTGTGGACCCTGGGTTGGTGATGTCCACTCCACCTCTATATCAAAAGGGGGCTTAGATCACACATGGTTGATGGGAGTGATTCTCCTGCTTGGTGTTGCAGAGTTGGGGTTTTCTGATATTAGAGTTTGATGCTGAAGACCCAGGAAGTCAGCACCCAGAGGAAAGAGAAGCCAGCACCAGAAAGGAAGGAACCTTGAACCCAGAGAAATGCAAGCCCCAGGAACATTGGAACCCAGGAAGTCTGAATCTTCACAGATGTCATCAGGCATCTTGCTCCAAATAGACTTTGGTGAGAGAAGTAATTTATGCTTTATGGCCTGGTATCTGTAAGCTTCTACCTCAAATAAATACCCTTTATAAGAACCAACCAGTTTCTGGTATTTTGCATCAGCACCCCCTTGGCTGACTAATACACTGGTATTGTACCTACTTTAGCTGTCTCTGGGATCCTGCTGGTGTGCACATAAGCACAACCCCTCCTGATGACCTCCCAACTCTTTTTTGAAGACTCTTAGCCATATAAACTCATTTGTCTTTACCATTTTCCCCTTTTATTCAAGGTCTTTTTCTAGTTGCGTCATCAGTTAGTGATTGGTAGTAATCCTTCGGTGCCAGGGACGCTTCCCTGGGAGGCATGTCCCATGGTGAGGGGATGATAATGCATTTACATGCTGAGTTTGGCTTAGAGAGTGGCCACATTTGAGCAACATGGAGGCTCTCAGGAGGTAACTCTTAGGCACTCTGCAGCTCTAGGCTTATTTCACATTTCAGGCACACAGGCTCATAAGCATCAGGATCAGGGGCTCATCATTGGAGCATCCTTCTTCACTAGTCTTTGCCCTTGTACTTAGGGGATTGTTGCTGATACATAGGGGAATGTGACAGAGCTGCCCTGTCTAGGAGCTCAGCATTCCCTCAGTTATTATTTGTAACTGTAACGACTATGAAAACACCCAACACATATCCAAATATTTTTATGTACCCTATATACATGCCCTGGAGAACTCCCTCCCAACCATGTGTTCCCTATAAAAAACACCCCAGCAGCATTACTCTCCTGCCATATATGATCCCCTCTGTGGTCCAAAACTTCTTCAAACATGAAGCCTAATGTATTGCCAAATTCAACTCACAGGAAAATGAAATAGTAGTGATAGGGTTAAAGATTAGAAATAGAATACACACTAATTTAGAAAAACTAAAATAAAAATAAACTGGGGTATTACAAAATGAAAAATATCATAAAACTTTGTTTTCGACTTTTTGCCTTTCATCATGGTAATAGGTATTGCCCTATATGTACAGTTGCAAGGCAATTTCTTTCATTTCTTCCTCATTGCCTACATCCTTTCTTTCTTTTTTCTTCTAAATTTTAATTTCAAAAAAGTTTTAGATCACAGTAAAGTCACATATACAATATAGAGGACTCACATATGTCCAACATAAAACCCTTTTCCCCTTTCCCCAGCAATGATCTTATTACGTGTTCATGTTATATTTGCTGCAGCTGATGTACAGATATTGAAACATAGTTTTCAAACATGGTTCCATTTTTTTTTACATTATGGTTTATATTATAGACTGTAGAATTTTCCAAAATTTTAGTTACCTTATGTTTTACATTGCATTTATATTTTAGCCTATAGAATTTTATGCATTTTTGGTGAAATTTATCATATCCTATATCCATCATTGTAAGATCTTCTGGGACATTTCCATTGTCCCCCAGTTACCCTGCTTCCATCTATTCTATTCCTCTCTGCCCCTCCCCTCAGGGCTCACAATGACAATCAATCTTCACTGCTTGAAAGACCAGATTCACAGATACTTGTAGCAATGCTGAGGGCTTGACATACTAGACAGTCCTCCCACATTGGGAGCCACCAATTCTCTCAAGAGACACAATTCCCTCTATTTCAGAACACCAGTTCTCCCCAGGATGTGGGTAGATTGTCCCACTCATTGTATGGGTCTCCATTCAATGATATAACACACTATGACAAGATGAGCACTCACACACTCTCTAGAAGCCTGCCTCTGTGCCAGATGCCCCCCCTTAAGCACCTTGAACAGGCGATCTTCCTTATAATATTTTCCAAAGAGTTTTCTCAACATTATACTTTCAACCACATACCTGACAATCTCCCATGTTCAACTGTTCCCCCCAGCCCTCTCCTTTCTGTCTCTTGTTAACTAATCTTCTAGACTAGCTCTTTGATTCTGCTCAATTTGCTTAATTCATATCTGTGAGGTCATGTAATATTTGTCCTCCAGTGATTGGCTTATTTCAGTCAACAAAAAGTCTTCAAGAGTCATCCATGTTTTCCAATGTTTTAATACTGCATTCCTTCTTAGAGCTGAAAAATTATCTATTTTAGGTATATACCAAAATTTGCTTATCCATTCATCTATTGTTGGACATTTGGGTTGATTCCAACTTTTGACAATAGTGAATAATGCCACTATGAACATTGGTGTGCATATGTCTGTTTTCATCTCATGATTTCAATTTTTCTGGGTATATTCCTCACAGTGGGATTGCTGGATCATATGGCACTTTATAGTTAGCTTCCTGAGGAGCCACAAAACTGCCCTGCACAATGGCTGCCCCAATCTACATTTCCACCAGCAGTGGATAAGTTTTCCCTTTCCTCAACATTCTCTCCAACACTTGTAGCACTGTTTTCTTTTTAATAGCCACCAGTCTAATAGGTTTATGATGCTATTTCATGGTAGTTTTGATCTGCATTTCCCTAATAGCTAGTGATGTTGAGCATCTTTTGATGTGCTTTTTAGCCATTTGTATTTCTTCTTTGGAGAAGTGTCTATTCAAGTCTCTTGCCCATTTTTCAAATGGGTGGTTTGTCTTTATATTTTTGATATGTAGGATTTATTTACATTAATATATGCTGGATATTAGGGCCTTATCAGATAAATGGTTCCCAAATATTTTCTTCCATTGAGTAGGCTGTTTATTCACTTTCTTGACAAACTCCTTTGAAGAGGAAAAGATTTTGATTTTGAGGGGATTCCATTCTTTCATTGTTCGTGCTTTGGATGTAAAGTTTGTGAAACCATTTCCTACTACAAGATCTTGTAGATGCTTCCCTTCATTATCTTCCAGGAATTTTATGGTCTTGGCTCTGATATTTAGATCTTTGATCCATCTTGATTAAAATTTTTAAAATATATTTTTATTCATTTTTAAAAGATATGTAGATTACATAAAATGTTACATAAAATAATATGGGGGATTTCCATATGCCCCACTCCCCATACCTCCCAATTTTCCCACATTAATAACTTATTTCATTAGTGTGGTACATTCATTGCAATTGAACACATTTTGAGGCCTTTCCACACCACACAGATTATAGTCTACATTGTAGTTTATACTCTTTCCCACTCCATTCTGTAGGTTATGGTAGGATTTATAATGTCCTGTATCTGTCTTTGCAATGTCATTTAGGACAATTCCAAGTCAAGAAAATGCCCCCATGTTGCACCACATTTTCCCTCTCCCTGCCTTCAGTAACTCCAGTAGCCATTGTCTCCACATCAATGGTATAATTTCTTCTATTGCTATAATCACAAGAAGTCTGTGTTAGAATGCCATTCAGTCCACTGTAGTCCTTATTTTATTCACCAGTCCTGAGTGTTCTGGGATGGTGATGCCCACTCCACCTCTAACTGAGAGGGGGCTTTGGTTCCATATGGCTGATGAATGGGACTCTCTTGCTTGCAGTTGTAGATTCTCAGTTTCTTGGTGTGGTGGTTGTCCATCCTCACTTGGTTTAATTTTTTTGTAGGGCATGAGGTGGTGATACTCTTTCATACTTTTGGATATGGATATACAGTTCTCCAAGCACCATTTGTTGAAGAGGTCATTCTGTCCCAGTTGATTGGGCTTGGTGGACTTGTCACATATCAATTGACCATATATGTGAGGATCTATATCAGAACTCTCAACTGTGTTCTTTTAGATGTGAGGTTCTATTTCTGAGCACTCAGTTTGTTTCCATGGGACAATATGTGCTAGGTTTTTTTGTTTTTGTTTTTTGTTTTACCAGTCTAGCTAAATAATATGCTTTAAAGCCAGGAAATGAGAGTCCTCCAACTTTGTTCTTTTATAAACACTTTTTTTTTCGCTATTTGTATGCCCTTAACTTTCCATATAAATTTGATTATTGGGTTTTCCATTTCTGCAAATAGTTATTGGGATTTTATTGGAATTGTGTTGAATCTGTAAATCAGTTTAGGTAGAACTGATATCATAACAGTATTGACTCTTACAATATATGAACATGGAATGTTCTTTTTATTTAAGTATTTTTCAATTTTTTTTAGAAATATTTTGTAGTTTTCTGAATACAGGTCTTTTGTGTCCATGGTTTAGTTTATTCCTAAATATTTGATTCATGTAGTTGCTATTAAAATGGATTTTTCCCCTGAGTTCCTCCTCAGCTTGCTCATTAGTAGTGTATAGAAACAGTATTGATTTTTCCATATTGATCTTGTATCCCATCACTTTGCCAAAATTGTCTACTAATTCTAGTAGGTTTGTTGTGGTTTTTTTTTCAGGGTTTATACGCATAGAATCATATCATCAGTGATTAAAGTATTACTTCTTCCTTTCCTATTTAGGTGCCTTTTATTTCTTTATCTAGCCTAATTGCTATAGGTAGAACTGCTGGCACAATATTGAATAACAATGTTGGCAGTGGCCATCCTTGTTCCTGATCTCAGCGGGAAAGCTTTGAGTCTTTCACCATTGAGTACAATGCAAACTGTAGGTTTTTCATATATGCCATTTACCATACTGAGAAAGTTTCCTTCTATTAATGTCTTTTGAGGTGTTTTTATCAAGAAAGGTGCTGTAGTCTGTCAAATTTCTATTTTGTATCAATTGAGAGGATCATGTGATATTTCTCCTTCAATTTATCAATGTGGTTTATTACATTAACTGATTTTCTTATGTTGAGTCACCCTTGCATACCTGGGATAGAACTCACTTGATCGTGTTGTGTAATTCTTTTAATGTGCTTTTGGATTTGGTATTCAAATACATTTTAAGGATTTTTGCATCTATATTCAATAGAGATATTGTTCTGTAATTTTCTTTTTTCATAGTATCTTTATCTGGTTTTGGTATTAGGGTGATATTTGCTTCATGGAACGATTTTGATAGCACTTTTTTCTTTTTTTTAAGGTTTACTTCATTTATTTATCTCTTCCCACTACCTCATTGTTGGCACTTTCTGTGTCTGCTTGTCTTCTTTGTTTCTTTAGGAGGCACTGTGAACCGAACCTGGGATCTCTGATGTGGGAGGGAGGGAGGCAACTAATCTCTTAAGCCACCTCTGTCCCCTGCTGTTGTTGTGTCTCTCATTATGTTTTCCCCTTGTTGCATCATCTCTTTGTGTCAGCTCACCCACCTGCTAATCTTCTTTTAGGAGGGACTGAAAACCTCAACTCCCTGCTTTGTTGTCTCTCATTATGCCTTTTCTTCTTGTGTCTTTTGTCACATCATCTTGTTGTGTCACCTTGACACACCTGCTGGTCATACCAGCTTGCTGTCTTCTTTAGGAGGCACTGAGAACCGAACCTCAGACCTCCCATGGGGAAGGCGGGAGCCTAATTGCTTGAGTCACATCCACTTCCTGAAAGCATTCTTTTCTGTTCAATTTTTTGGAAGAACTTGAGAAGATTGGTGTTAGATCACCTTTGAATATTTGGTAGAATTCACCTGTGAAAACACCTGGTCCAGTGCTTTTCATCTTTGGGAAGTTTTTAATGACTGTTTCAATCTCTCAGGCAGCTTCTGACTCTTTATCCATTGTTTTTGTGAGAGAGTTGAGCCCTGCCTGCCTCCTCATGTGCATTCTTCCTGGAACTCTCAGAAGTGTTTAATTTTGAGGTCACATTTATCTATTTTTTCTTTTGTTGCTCATGCTTTGGGTGTTAAGTTTTTAGAGACCCACCCACTACAAGATCTTGAAGATGTTTCCCTACATTATCATCTAGGAGTTTTATTATCCTGGCTTTTATGTTTAGGTCTTTGATTCATTTTGTAATGATTCTTGTACAGGGAATGAGATACACTATTGGTTATGGATATGCAGTTCCCCAGAACCATTTGTTGAAGAAAGCATTATGTCCCAGAAATGTGGAGATTTAGGCTCATCGAGATCAGTTGATCACAGAGGTAAATCTCTATTTATGAACAGTTCGATTTCATTGATCAATGTATCTATCTTTATTTCAATGCCATTCTGTTTTAACCATTGTAGCTTTATAACACACCTCAAGGTCAGGAAGCATGAGCTCTCTGACTTCATTCTTTAATTGTAGGATATTTTTGGCTATTTGGGAACCCATTACTTTCCAAATAAATTTGTTAATTGTTTTTTCTATTTCTGTAATGTAAGCTGTTGGAATATTTATTGAGAATGTGTTGAATCTGGAATTGATATCTTTACAATATTTAGTCTTCCAATATATGAAAATGGAATGTCTTCCAATTTGGTTAGGTCTTTGATTTATCTTAGCAGTTTTTTGTAGTTTTCTGAGTACAAATCTTTTATAATCCTAGTTAAATTAATTCCTAGATACAAGTCTTTTTGTTGCTGTTGTAAATAGAATGTTTTTCTTGATTTCCTCCTCAGCTTACTCATTCTAAGTATATGGAAACACAAGTTTTGCATGTTGATCTTGTATCCTGACAACCTACTGAAATCCTTTATTAGCTCTAATAGCTTTGTTTCTTTTAAAAGATTTTATTTATTTTATTTATTTCTCTCCCCTCCCCCCAACCCAGTTGTCTGTTCTGTGTCTATTTGCTGCGTGTTCTTCTTTGTCCACTTCTGTTGTTGTCAGTGGCATGGGCAGGAATTTGTTTCTTTTTGTTGCATCATCTTGTTGTGTCAGCTCTCCGTGTGTGCAGTGCCATTCTTGGGCAGGCTGCACTTTCTTTCACGCTGGGAGGCTCTCCTTACAGGGTGCACTCCTTGCATGTGGGGCTCCCCTACACAGGGACACCCCTTCGTGGCAGGGCACTCCTTGTGTGCATCAGCACTGTGTGTGAGCCAGCTCCACATGGGTCAAGGAGGCCCAGGGTTTGAACTGCAGACCTCCCATGTGGTAGATGGATGCCCTGACCACTGGGCCACTTCTGCTTCCCTTTAATAGCTTTGTTATAGATATTTTGAGATTTTAAAAATATAGGATCATGTCATCTCCAGATAGTGGGAGTTTTAATTCTTCTTTCCCTATTTCTATGCCTTTTATTTCTTTTTCTTCCCTAATTGCTCTAGTTAGAACTTCTAGCACAATGTTGACTAATGGTTGTGACATTGGGCATCCTCATCTTTTTCCACACCTTAGAAAGATTTCAATGTTTCCCTATTGAGTACATTGTTGTCTGTAGGGTTTTCATATATGCTTATATTGAGGAACTTTCATTCTATGCCCATCTTTCAAAGTGCCTTTTAAAATTAATTTTTTTATGGTTGGTGTAGCAGTATGATATGGTTATGAATTCCAAAAACAGATATTGGATTATGTTTGTAATCTGATCCATACTTGGGTATGATTAAGTTATGATTGGGCCATGTCATTAGGGCATTGAGTCCCCACCCCTTGGTGAGTGGGGACTCATGGATAAAACGCATGGCAAAGGACAGAGTTGAGAGTTTCTGATGTTGGAATTTTGATGTTGGAGTTTGATGCTGATGTATTAAGCTAGAACCCCAAAAAGTAAGCATGCAGAGGAAAGGGAAGCAAGCTCTGGGATGAGAGAACCTGAGCTAAGAGAAGAAGACAAAGGAATAGGGATGGCTCCTTAGACATGGCAGAAACCCCAGGAAGAGAGGCAGGGCTGTTCACCTGATAGTCTGCAGATGACCTTGTGGAGTCAGGCAAAGACTAGAGAGCCTCATTGTCTATAGCTGACTTTGTAGAGAAAACAGCAGTGCTGAGCCAGAGGAACCCAGGAAGTCTGAACCCTTGCAGATGTCAGCAGCCATCTTGCTCCAATTTATGATAATAAACTTTTGTGAGAGAAGTAACTTATGCTTTATGGCCTGGGATCTGTAACCTCCTACCCCAAATAAATATCCTTATAAAAACCAACCAATTTCTTGTATTTTGCATCAGCACCCCTTTGCCTGACTAATACAGTTGGTATTAGAATTTTTGTATTCAAACAAATGATTTTTTAGAATCAGTCCA
Organism: Dasypus novemcinctus; assembly: GCF_030445035.2. Lineage (NCBI taxonomy): Eukaryota > Metazoa > Chordata > Mammalia > Cingulata > Dasypodidae > Dasypus > Dasypus novemcinctus. The sequence goes on along the minus strand of NC_080704.1, from coordinate 68,440,474 downwards.
AGCAACTTGAAATAACAGTGTGACTATATAATTTATATAGTTCAGAATTCAAGTGTATAATATTAGGAAAAATTCAAAGACAAAAGCATTCCAATGAAATTAAGAACAGAGCCCAAGGGGGAAAAAAGTCAGAGCAATAGAATGAAAAAGCAAAGTCAGGAATCCTTGATTCAAATAGTAATAAATGACTTTGATATCTTCTAAATATTTTAACATGTTGGTAACATTTATATTTACAATATAAACTTAAAAGAATTTCATACAAATTTAAATTCTAGACCAGAACAGAATAAGAAAACAACAGGAAACACACTAATGTCCAGTTTACATTTATATTATTCTTCAAACATCCCAATAATGCAAATATGGAGCTTTGGTGTTGGGAGCGATAAAAAGAATGTATGTCGAACTCAGCAAGAATCAGTAGCACGGCTGCCAGAGAAGAGCCAACCCTCTCAATTAAGCAAACTATAATTAGCCCCTCACAATATGTCAGGTCCCACAACATGGCAGAATCCAAATCTGCCTTGTCACTTCCTCATTCTTCTTCCCCTTCAGGTCTTTGTTCTCCGTTTTCCCGCCACTGCCCAGATTGACAAGGCAGTGCGCAGGTGCTAGGCAGGTAAACTGAAACCCACTCTACATATCAGTAGTGATCACAACCAATCCCTAACTTTCACCTCCACCCATTACCCCTCCTTTTCCCAAGAGTATATATCCTTTGTTCCCCTCAATAAAATTTGCAGCTTGATCCTCACCCTGTCTCGCTGTCATTCCTCGCGTCTCCTGTCTCATCATTCTCCTCCACGCAAGCCACGAGCCCCAGTTCGCAGCCCCGCTGGCCGGGGCATTCACAGCTGGCGCCCGGACGTGGGACTTTTGGCTTGCGTGTGAGAGGGAACCGCCGCACCCACCAAGATAGAGAGCTCTCTTCACTACTAGCCGATGCAGAGGCGAAACTAGCGGCGCAGAGGTCCAGGCATCCGGGAAGGATCCTGTCCAGGAGGGAGTCCTGGGAACCTACTCGAGGTAAAGTTTCTTCTAGTCTCTTCATTTTTCTTACTTTTTCTAAAATTAAAGTTTTTTTCTTCCATGGGACAGGAACAATCACAACACGATCTATTTCTTAATCAAGTAAAGGAAGCACTTCAGGCGCGAGGAATTGTGGTAAAAAAGAAGGGTCTTAGTGAATTTTTTAGGTTTATCATAAAAACTTGCCCGTGGTTCCCTGAGGAGGGAACCATAGATGAAAGATGTTAGAAAAGAGTCAGTGACTGTTTCAAACGACTATTATAAGACTTTTAGCCCCTCCCGAATCCCTGTCACTGCATTTAGCTATTGTCAACTGATATATGAGATGATTCGGGCTTCCCCCCGCTTTCGTGATGTTACTGAAATCATCACAGAAGGGGAGACTGCTTTAAAATTAAGTTCTCAACCCCCTTCGAGTTGCAGTAAAAAGTCTGAGCATCACTCGAAACTACATTTATGCTGCTCAAGTTATTTTAACTGATTGCTGATAACTAATAAAAATGTTTCCAAGCACAAGCTTTCATATTACAGGCAACATGAAGTCCAGAAGAAATCTTCAAGGGTATAATCTATGATATGCTATATAACAGAAGATTTAAAAGCAGCTATACCAAGAAAGTAAGAATTATGAGTCAATCGTAAATAAATTATATATTTCTGTTAATGTGTTGTATTTGTTCTGTGTTTGTCTGTCTGTTCGTTCAATGTCAATGTATATTGTAATACCTCCGGATGGTAAATATAAATTCCTAGAAATTTTTAAAAGAGCTCTATTCAAATGGCCAAAAATCAAATAAGCGCTTATATTAATACTTAAGTTTATTATATTAATACATAAGTTTAAATGTTAATAAGATATCTACAATAATAAAAATTGTAAATCTTAATTAACAAAATTAACTGTACGTCTTCATAAAAAATTGTTCTTGCCTAGATTAAAATGAATAACTTATCTTTCTTCACAGGATAATATGAAAGATGCAAAACTTAAGTGAACAAAAGGTTAAAAGTTTGTGAAAATGCTAACTGAAATTTAATAAGTCTTTGCAAAAAGGTGTTTTGTCCTAAAATAGGATGGCTAATTTTTCATAAACTCTTGGAACTTAATTTGCATGTGGCGAGTTGTAGAAGGTATTGTGATAATTTTAAGTAAGGGAATGTGCTCTGTAAAGATAAAAGTTGTCTTCAATAGTCTATATGGTTATAAATAAAAGGTTTAATAAAGCATTGTTTACATTAAGGTATTAAATGGCTAATTCCAAAAGGTCATTCTTAAATATATATAAAACTGAATTGATGATGATTATAATAAAAGGTAATTTTATAACAGGAAAGATTGACAGCAACCAGCCTCCCCTGCCAACTTGCTTCTAAAAACCATTTCTAATATTGCATGCTACTAAGTATTTAAAGAAAGGTTCATTATTTTAACAAGCTTGTTTAGTGTTCTCAGTATTATAAGAAGTTTGCTTAATAACTTTGATGTAGGCTATATGGAATGTGTTTTTATTATTAAAGAAACAGAAAATAATTTTGTCCTGAGATAAAATAATTGACTATTGGAAAGAGTAAAGTAGAAGATGGAACCTGAGTGAATGCTGAAACTGCAGAAAGTTGGTGGAAAAGGAATTTTTACAGTTAAAGTTAAATAAAATTTAATGAGTCTTCGAGTAGTATGCTGATGCAAAGTTAATTTTTTTTTGTTCTTTCTCAAAGCCTCTCACCATTAATCTGTTTTGGTAAAGTTCTTATCCTCAGTCAGTATACAAAGAAAGTCTGTCTTGTGTTTCTTGTGCTTATCATTTCCTAGGTATTCCAAGAAGGAAAGCTTTATCTCTTAAAGGAACATAATGTTCAAAACTGCTTTCTCAAAACCTAATCCTGAACAGTAGCCTTTTATTCCAAACTAATTATGAGATTTGTTCTTTTACCTTGAAAGAAAAATTAAAGTAATAATTAAGTTCATTTGATATGTTATAAGCTAAATAAAGGTGTTTTACAGTGTTAAAAAATTAACAACTTTTTCTCCCCTTAAACCCTCTATTAATTAAAGTCGTATGGATAAAAGGTTTCTATGAATGCTTAAAAGTGTACAAAGTTACCAATATTTCAACATAATATTAAAGAAAAGTACAATGTGGTTGTTCATGGTTTTAGTTATTATAAAAGAGTATCACAAAACAACCTCTTATCATAGATTAAAGTAACAACATACTATGCAGCAATCCCAAACACTGCTAGTTTGTTGCAAAAAGTTAAAGTCCAGCTGTATTGCTATCACTTTGTTTTAAAACTTGCTAAGACTTTCTTTAGTGTCTTCTTAAACAAATCAAGCCAGCTGCATTCCTTTATCTGTAAAAAACCCAACAATAAACTTTTGCAGTGCTTTTCAAGGCTGTGTGCATAGCCCAACCATCCTGTACAGTATTTACTGATAGTAATAGTAATGGAAAAGCAGCATACGTTACTTTTCAAAAAGAACAGGTTTGGCCAACTCCTTATTCATCTGCTCAATGCACAGAGCTTTGAGCCATCATTAAAGTTTTACAAATGTTTTAAGAGCCCTTGAATATTGTCTCTGATTCTGAATATGTATGCCTTACTGTCAAGCATATTGAAACAGCTCATATCTTTGCTACTGATGAGTTATCTCAACTTTGCGCTGATTTGCAACATCTCATTAGGTTAAAATCTATTTACATTATTCATATATCTCTCATGCCTCTTTGCCTAGTCTTATGACATCAAATAATGCTCGAGCTGATTTATTGGTAAGGTGTTTACAAAGTGCTCGCAATTGCCATGCTTTAACTCATATTAATGCTAAAGGCCTGTGAAATAAATATCAAAAGTTAATAAGACTACAGGCACAAGGAATTATCTGTACCTGTCCCACCAGTGAACCCTTAACTACAGTGTCTTTTCAGGCTGGGACTAATCCCAGAGGCCTGACTCCTAATCAATTATGGCAAATGGATGTTACATACCGTCCCTTAGTAAACTACAATCTGTTCACGTTTATATTGACACTTATTCTCATTTCATTTGGGCTACTGCTCAAAGTGGGGAACAGTTTCATCATGTTCACTCACACCTCTGGTCTGCTTTTGCTGTAATGGGATGCCCTCTGAAAATTAAAACTGATAATGGACCTTCTTACATTAGTAAATCCTTTGAATCTTTCTGTTTAAAATATGGTATTGAACATGATACCAGCATTCCTTATAATCCTACAGGTCAAGCCATAATTAAATGCAGCCATCATACCCTAAAAACTATGCTTTTAAAACAAAAAGGGGGAGATGATGGTATTATAACACCAAAAGATCAATTAGCTAAAGCTTTATTTACTTTACATTCTCTTAATGTTTATAATTCATTAACACCTGTGGAATGTCACTCTGGAAAATGTCAAACATCTACAGTAGACACAGGAAATGAAGATCAACCAATATTCTGGAAAGATATTTTAAGCAATGTGTGGAAAAAAGGCAGGATTATAGTAAGGGGGTGAGGCTATGCTCTTATCATTTCAGAAAATGGAAAACAAGTTTAGTTATCTGCAAAAAGGATTAAACTCCAGAATGAAGAGATGGAGACTTCTACAACTTCTGATGATGGTGATCGTCTCGCTGGAGCTGGTACTGGAGTAGCAGCCCTAACTACACAACAAACTTCCTTCTCCCCTATCAGGCGAGCCGTCGATGAAGATATAGCCCGCATCGAAACCTCCATTTCCCATGTAGAAAAGTCCCTAAATTCATTATCTGAAGTTGTCCTCCAAAATTGCAGAAGGCTCCTCTTAAAGAGGGAGGGATTTATGCGGCATTAGGAGAGGAATGCTTTTTTTTATGCTAATCATTCTGGCCTTATTAGAAATAACGTAGCTCAGCTCAGAAATGGACCAGCAAAGCGTAATAAAGAGAAACCCAAGGAAATTTCTCCTGGGGGATTAATGGAATCCTCCCTTATATTCTTCCCATATTGGGCCCACTAATAACTATACTCCTCATATTGTCTTTTGGACCTTGGGCCATAAAAAGAATTATTCAGTTAGTTAAGGACCAGGTTGACTCCGCTCTTGGTAAGCCCATTCAAGTGCACTACCATCGACTCCACCTCGCTGATCAAGGTATATCTATGGACCATCCAGACTGTCTCCCCTATGATACCAACTCCCCCCACTAATAAGCTACTGAGTGCAAGGTACAACACTGCAAGAGACGGTTAGAGGTAAGCACAACCTAGCTGTTCTCTGAGAAGCATGCCTCACTAATTTAGGGGACCCGCTCTGTTCGCAAGGGCCACTGGGCAGGGTGCTTCGATCACATGCATCGATAGCATCACTGGCCGCTCAGGGAGCTGGGCTGGTTAGCCAATGACGGGCAACTGAACTGACCTAACAGTCAACCTAAGACAGGGACATGGCCTTTCGCTGCCATGCTTCCCAATGACGGGTAAGACTGGTCACGTGTGTGAGTGAGCTAAAATGGCTCACCGGGTGCAGTTCCGACCTAAGACAGGCACGGTCCCCCCTTTTTTATTCGCCCTTGTAGCGCAGTCGGTAAAGCCCCCTCTTCACATCGAGAAAATGAGGCCTCTGTTTCCCTCAGTCAGCCATGCAGAAAGTACTGTGCTAATAAAAGAAAAAGGGAGGAGATGTTGGGAGCGATAAAAAGAATGTATGTCGAACTCAGCAAGAATCAGTAGCACGGCTGCCAGAGAAGAGCCAACCCTCTCAATTAAGCAAACTATAATTAGCCCCTCACAATATGTCAGGTCCCACAACATGGCAGAATCCAAATCTGCCTTGTCACTTCCTCATTCTTCTTCCCCTTCAGGTCTTTGTTCTCCGTTTTCCCGCCACTGCCCAGATTGACAAGGCAGTGCGCAGGTGCTAGGCAGGTAAACTGAAACCCACTCTACATATCAGTAGTGATCACAACCAATCCCTAACTTTCACCTCCACCCATTACCCCTCCTTTTCCCAAGAGTATATATCCTTTGTTCCCCTCAATAAAATTTGCAGCTTGATCCTCACCCTGTCTCGCTGTCATTCCTCGCGTCTCCTGTCTCATCATTCTCCTCCACGCAAGCCACGAGCCCCAGTTCGCAGCCCCGCTGGCCGGGGCATTCACACTTTGGCCACTGCTAATGCTTACAGGAATATAAAATATCTCTATTTTCAAATTGTTCATTTATACACATACCAAGAAATTACTGAATCATAAAGAAAACATCTTTAAATTATGGCAGCAGAAACTTTCTGTTTAAACTTGACAGTCTAAAGCCATTATTAGGAACAACATGTAATCTGTATTTGCACAGATATGTTTTGGCCCCATTAAGAAGTTTAAAAACAGCAATAGCTACAGCAATGAAAGGGGACTTAGGACCAAGTGTTTTTTCAATATACAAATTTTTTAACAACAGAAGTGGACAAAGAAGATGCAGCAAAAGAGACACAGAGAACAGACAACCGGGATGGGGGAGAAGGGGAGAGAAATAAATAAATAAATAAATCTTTTAAAAAACAACAAAAAACCACAAATATTTTAAAAATTAACTCTTTTGAACTTGTAAGAAAAGCATACCTACAAAAGTATAGGGGAGTAGATGTGACTCAAGCAATCAGGCAATCACCTCCTATATGAGATGTCCTGGACTTGGGACCCAGTGTCTCCTAAAGAAGATGAACAGGTGCTGGAACAAGCAGATGTCACAACCAAAAAGATGCTGCAATTAGCAGATGCCACAGATGCCACGACCAGCACATGCCATGACCACCCACCACATTGTGCAGCACAACAATCATCAGGCACTGTAACCAGGAGATGCTGCAACCAGCAGGGAGTGGAAGTGGCTCAAATGGTTGGTCACCCGCTCCCCATATAGGAGGTCCTGGTTCATTTCCTAGTGCCTCCCAAAGAAGACAAGCAGGCAACGAGCAAACAGATGAGGAAGCCATCCTTGGAAGTGCCATATTGAGCTGTCTCTGCAATAAGTCTCTCTTGTGGTGGACCTCAAGCAATCTCCCCTGGTTTAGAGCCAACATCTCCTGCATTTCCCTAAGTGTGTCTAGAAGGCAATCTCTCTCTTCCAGCATGGAGAACATTATCTGTTCAAAATGGGAATTTGTGCCTGGCTGTGAGTGGGAACCAAATCCATGTCTCCCACCTCCTCCTCAGGTGCCTTTGGCTTCACTGATGGTTGGCATCACCTCACACATCATCTTGATGCCAGCAGGAGCAGGTGAGGAGGCTCCGCAGTGGCTGCAGGTGACTGCTCACTCCAGGTGAGCTCAGGGACTGACAAAGGCAGCCTTCAGCTAATGCCCACCCACTGCCTGCAGTCTTGGGCCCACCACCCCCAGTCACTAAGGCCAGCTGGTGGCTGGACACTGGTGGAGCAGAGGAGGGGCAAGCTCAGTCTACATGTCATGTGCCCAATGTCAGGCCTAAGTTAATTTTTTAAAAGAAGCTTTAGATTACATAAATGTTACATAAAAAAGGGATTCCCATATGCCCCACTCCATCCTCCTCCCACATTTTCACACATTAACAACATCCTTCATTAATGTGATACATTTGCTACAATTAATGAACCAGTATTGAAGCATTGCTACTAACCATGGACTAGAGTTCACATTATAGTTTACACTCTCCTCCACACAATTTTGTAGGTTATGATAAAATATACAATGGCCTGTATCTGTCATTGCAATGTTATGCAGGACAACTCCAATGTCCCAAAAATGCCCCCATATTACACCTCTTCTTCCCTCTCCCATCCTTCAGATCCTCTGGTGGCCACTGCCTTTATATCAATAAGAGTTCTTCCATTGCTAGAATAATAATAAGTCTACAGTAGATTAATAATAATAAGCCTACTTTAGTTCACTGTGCATTTCCCAATCTTGAGGATTTGGGGATGGTGATGCCCACTCTGCTTCTAATCCAGAGGGAGCTTAGATCCCATGGAGCAGATGGATGGAACTATCTTGCTTGCAGTTACCAACACTCCCTGTTCTTTAGGATAGGCATTGGCCATCATCATCTCCTTGTTAGATGTCCTGGGTAAGTCCAATGAACTTAAAGAGTAGGTGTTGCAACTCTGCTGAAATTGAGGCTCAACTGGCACATGGATGGACCAAATATTTAAGTCTCTGGGACATATATCAAGACGTTTTTATTAATCAAGAAAGGACATTTGATTTAATCAAATGTCATTTCTGCATTAATCAAGATGATCATGCCTTTTCATTTTTTCCTTCAATTTGTTAATATGATGTATTATGTTAATTGATTTTCTTATGTTGAACCACCCTTGCATGCCAAAAACAAAATATACTTGATCATGGTGTATAATTCTTTTCATGTGCTGTTGGATTTGATTTGTATGTATTTTGTTGAAAATTTTGTACCTTTGTTCATTAAAAGATTTTAATTCTCTTTTCATGTAGTATCTTTCTCTGACTTTGCTTTTAGGGTGATGGCTTCATAAAAAAGGAGGGTAATTTTCCCTCCTTTTCAAATTTTTGGAAGAAATTGAGCAGGATTGGTATTAATTCTTCTTGTAATGTTTGGTAGAATTCACCTGTGAAACCACCTGGTCCTGAACTGTTATTTGTTGGAAGATTTTTAATGAATGATTAAATCTCTTCATTTGTGATTAGTTTGTTGAGGTCCTGCATTTCTTGGAGAGTCAGTGTAGGTTGTTTGTGCATTTCTAGGATTTTGTACATTTCATCTAGGTTGTCTAATTTCTTGGCATACAGTTTCTTATAATAACATCTTATGATCTTTTTTATTTCTGTGGGATCATGTGTAATTTCTCCCGTTTCAATTCTGATTTTATTTATTTGCATCTTCTCTCTTTTTTCTTTGTTCATATAGTTAAGAGTTTGTCATTTTTATTGATCTCAAAGAACCAGCTTTTGGTTTTGTTGATTTTCTATATTGTTTTTTGTTCTCAATTTCATTTATTTTTGCTTTAATCTTTGTTATTTCTTTCTTTTTGTTTGCTTTGGGATTGGTTTACTGTTCTTTTTTCTAGTTTCTGTAGGTATTCAGTTAGGTCTTTGATTTTTGCTCTTTCTTCTTTTTTAATATAGGCATTTAGGGCTATATTATATATATATAAGCACTTTGTTCCCTGTATCCCATAAGTTTTGATAAGTTGTGTTCTCTTTTTCATTCATGTGCAGATATCTACTGATTTCTCTTGCAATTTTTTCTTTGACCCACTGATTGTTTAGGAGGGTGTTGTTTAGCCTCTATATATTTATGAATTTCCCCCCTTCTCACCAATTATTGAGTTCCAACTTCATTCCATTATGATCTGAGAAGGTGCTTCATGTAATTTTAATCTTAAACTTATTGGGAGCTGTTTTATGGCCCAAAATGTAGCCTTTCCTGGAGAACAAATCATGAGCACTTGAGAAGAATGTGTAACCTCTGATTTGTGATGCAATGTTCTTTAAATGTCTGTCAGGTCTAGCTCCATTTTCATATTGTTTAAGTTCTCTGCTTCTTTACTGATCTTTTGTCTAGTTGTTCTATCTATTAATTGAGTGGTGTGTTGAAGTCTCCAACTATTACCATAGAGACACCTGTTTCTCCTACTTTTTTTCTTTTTTGGCCAGAGTTTGCCTCTTGTATTTTGGGACACCACTGTTAGTTGTGCAGATATTTATGTCTGTTATTCCTTCCTGGTGGATTGTCCTTTTTCTGAATGTATAGTTTCCTTCTGAATCTCTTATCATATCTTGCATTTAAAGTCTGTTTGTTCTGATATTAGTATAGTGGTTTCTGGTCTCTTTTTGGTTACTGTTTGTGTGCTATATCTTTTCCCAAACTTTCACTTTCAATCTATTTGCATCTTTGGTTCTAAGGTGAGTCTCCTGTAGACAGCATGTGGATGGGTCATGTGTTCTTATCCATTCTGACAGCCTATTTCTTTCTTTTGTTTGTTTGTTTGAGATACAGGGGACCAGGAATTGAATCTGAGACTTCCTATGTGGGAAGCCTGTGCTCAACCACTGAACCACATCATTTCCCTTGAGTTGGCCTTTTCATTTTTTTGCTTGTTTTTTTTTCCTTTATTTTCTTTTAAATGTTAAATAAAAAAAATATGAGGTTTCCATATATCCCCCACCCCTCTCACCTCACTCTTCCCACATCAACAACCTCTTCCATCATCGTGGCACATTCACTGCACCTGGTGAATACATTTTGGAGCACTGCTGCACCATATGGATAGTGGTTTACATTGTAATTTACACTCTCCCGCACTCCACCCAGTGGGTCATTGCAGGACACACAATGTTCAGCATCTGTCCCTGAAGCACCACCTAGGACAACTCCAAATCCTGAAAATGCCCCTACATCATATCTTTTCTTCCCTTTCCCTACCATCAGCAGCTTCCGTGGCCACTTTCTCCACATCAATATTATAATTACTTCCCTTTTGAACCACAATAGTTCCCCAGCAGAACACCAGTAAGTCCACTCTAGTCTATATTCTATTCCTCCATCTTGTGGACCCTGGGATGGTTAAGTCCAGTCCCCTCTACATCAAGAGGGGGCTTAGATTCCACATGGATGATGGATGCAATTCTCCTGCTTGCAGTTGTAGGCACTCTTGGCTCCCTGGTGTGGTGGTTGATCTTCTTCACCTCCCTGTTAGCTGGCCAGTGTAAATCCAATAAACCAGAGGATAGGAGTTGCAAGTCTGCTGAGGCTCAGGGTCTGGCTGTCACATGGACAGTCCAGGTATTCAGGTCTCCTGAATATTGTTTGTTTTTGTTTTTGCTTATAGGGGGCACCAGGAACTGAACCTGGGACTTCCCATGTGGGAAGCAGGTGTTCAACCACTTAAGCCAAATGTGCTCCCCAGCCTGTTTTCATTGGGGAAGTTGAATCCATTAACATTCAATGCTATTACTGGAAAGACATTTCTTACTTCAACCATTTTATCCTTGACTTTCATATATCATGTCTTCTTTTGTGTCTTTTTACCCTTTTGGTTACCCTTTCTGATAGTCTACTTTTCTACACTCTTCTCCAAGCCTCTCTATCATCTTTTCTTTGCTTGCTGCAGAATTCCTTTTTAGTGTTTCCTGCAGACTTGGATTCTTGTTTATAAACTCTCTTAGTTTCTGTTTATCTGTGAATATTTTAAACTCACTGTAAGAGAAAAAGTGGTAGTCACTGGAACATAGAGACTGAGGACTGCAGGCAGGCAGGAGTTTATTGGGAAGCTCTCCCAATGGAGAGGGTCTGAAGAGAGACTTCAGCCCCCCCCCACCAGCGTGGTGGGGGTCTGAAGATAGACATCAGCCTGCTTGTGTAAGGTGGTGGATATGACTTTATACAGTACATCAGTAAGTGGGAAAATGTTAGTCTGTGGGGAGGGAGTTAGAGTCCAAGTATAGCCTGCAGTTAAATAGGAGCTGTAAAAGTGAATTCTTCTTGTTCATGTCTTGTGGGTAGTGGGCTAAGAGGTAGGGTATTCTTGGAATGTGGGGGTCTGGAAGGGATAGGTCCTTATCTTCTCCATTCTCATTGTGATATGGCTTATCCTTGGGGGAAATACTCTATTCTCCAAATGTAGGCATTTTGCTCAATCAGAATGGAGTAACAGCCCAGTAATCTCTTAATCTTTGCAAATCTTGTAAGGGGAAACTCTAATATTCCTAACTCTTTGATTATATATATATATATATATTCGATGAAGGACCCAAGTAATAGGAATACTGGGAAGAACAGAGGGAAGAGGGGATTCGGGATTTTGACACAGTCTGGCTACTTCCTGCGGTTATGGTGTAGTGAAGAGTTCCCTTCCATCCTGTCCAGTTGGTTCCCATTTCTAATCTGGAAGAGTTTGGTATTGACGTTCATGTAGTAAAAAGATGCCATTCACATATTCCTGAGTTGTTGAGTGTATGATCTGGTATATGAATTGGATGAGAAGCTGTAAGAGACAAGGACCAAAAAGAAGTAGCAGCAAATTTGTTAGTAATGGTGTTATAATGAGTAAAATGATTGATTTTCATGTTTTCCTTAAAAGACTTCAAGATTTTTTTCTACCTGCCCATTTAGCAGGTAGAAACAAGGTTCATTTATGATTTCACAGGTGCTTAGTATATCCTGTTGGATTAGGAACAGGAGTGGGGGTTTGGGTCATCTGTTATCAGGGCAGGGAAGACCTGCAGGACCAATCAGGGTCATGGGGGGTTATTTTACTAAACAGGGCTTACATTCCCAACTCTTTTTGATATGGTTGGGTGGAAAGGGAGAGCTGGAAGGTGTTGTGGGATTCAGTTATTATTCTTCTTTCAGCACTGAGATATTTTGGCCTCTGGTTTGGTGGCTGGCACTGTATTTTTGCAGCAGGAGAAGATCAAGAACACGATCATGGGTGACATCTCGGACAGCAGTCTGGATCAACTGAGTTATTGCATGGAAGATGTATGGACTTGCTGATAGGAGGAGAATGAGAGTTAAAATTGTGGTGAGGATAGGAATTAACAATGAAGTTTAGGGTGGGGTGTGAGGTTATTGTCTCCAGGAGTTTGAGGTGAAGGAATAATAAGATTATACATTCAATATTGAACATTAATGGCATTAATGGTTGACAGTGAAATTACAAGATTTGATGGGGCTTATACACATAGAGTTTTAGCTGGAATCGGAGACTTTAGATTATTAATTGTGGTTTTCTAATAGTGTTTTTGAGTGATTTTTTTATTTTTCATGGATTTAAGGTTACCAAACCAGCAGAGCTGCACAGACAAGTATGGTGATCAAAATGACCACATTTTCCCCAGTTTATATAGCTTGAAGCATAAGCAACATCAAATTATTATTACTTCCCCTTTTGGGCTTGGGAAAGCTGGCACTTTAACTTGTAGGTTAAACTTAGTCCATTGTTGTAAGGATCTGGTTACAAGAATTCCGTTGCAGTGTCTGCAGTACTGGAAGCATACCTTGCCCCTTCTGAGAGTGGGAGGGGACCGATGTAATTCACTTTGCATCATACTAATGGTGTCTGTTCTCGGCCAATATGTCTTATCCAGTGAGGTAATTATTGCAGTCATTGGAGTGAGCACGATGGACACTAGCAGGTGATGTTCATGAGCTGCTGGTGAGTGACAGGCAGTTGTGACCTGCTGAACTAGGCACCACAAGGTCGGGTATCCGTGATATTTGCCTTTTTGGTGGAGCCACTCTGCTGCTTTTGGGTCACAGTGGTATGGCTCTGGATCTTCACAAGGGCATCTGCCTTAACAGTCCCAAGAGAGATATTAGAGGAGGGGACAGGGGACATGATAGACCATTATCTATCAATGCAAGCAGGCCTCCCAGATGTTCTTCCACAGATTTCTCTTCCCCACAGAGAGGCAGCCCCACAACAGTTCATTGTTTATGTCTTGTTCTTTGGCTTCTTCTGCTATTGTAACTAAAACAAAAGTGATATTTGTTTAGAAAGTTGCCTCTGTCTCAAATTCCACCCAAAGCCAATAATGGTTCTGGCTACATCCAATTCACAGGTTAAGTTAAGATCCAACCCCCTTACTGCTTGAGCCTGTGTTATTGTTTTAAAAGCAGCCTGTTGGAGGGGTTCCCATTTCCATGCACTTTTTCTGATTAACACATAATGGTTTAAATATATGAGCTAAATGAGGGATGAAGGGTTTTCAGTATCCCAACAATATCATAAACTTTATTAATATGAGGAAACATTGTACTTTATCAGTTACAACAAAGGGTACAGTTTTTGTTTTAATTAACTAAACATCATTTAAGAATTTGATAGACAGTCAGGACTTTGTAGTTTCTCCTAATTGTCTATCTCATGCTCTTTAGATAGGATACCATTGTCTTTGATGCGTCTTTTAATTCTGAAAATAAAAGGATTACTGGTTAACAAAATATCATCAATAAGGTTACAATCACTGTTTTTTTTTCCACACAGACAGAATTTTGCCACTACGCCAGGACAGATGGTTGGGCTATGCCCACAGCCTTGGGGGAAGCACTGCAAAATCCACTATTGGCCTTCTTACATGAAGGTGAAGGCAGGCTGGATTGATTTGCCTGAGATACTAAAGAAAGCCTTATCAAGTTTTAAAGCAAAGTGATAGTGACATAACTGGATATTAATTTTGTAACGACACATGCAATATTTAGGACTGCTGCAGACAGCAGTGGTGTTACTTTAGTTCATGATAATCCACTGTTATGCACCATGCCTGGTAGCTCTCAATGATCACTCTTTATCTGCAGCCAAAGAGCTGCTTCTTTATTGGAGGTGGGGTAAATTCGTTGAACATGAACTAAAGCATTTTGTCTCTTGATTTTTAGGGGGAGAGGTTGTTTCTGTGACACATATCATTTTAAAAAATAATTAAAACCATGATTAACAACATTATACTTTAATATTATGTCAAAATATTTTTAAAATTTTCAGGAATTTTATGCACTCTTTTAAGTATTCATACGAACATTTTATTGGTACTGCTTTGATTAACAGAGGGTTAAAGAATCCATTTTTAATTTCATAACACTTTTAAACACTTTCTATTCAACTTATATCAAAATTTTCCCAAGGTGAAAGGTATTTTTTCAGTACTTTTTTCTTCTTTGTTTTCTTTTAAATGTTACATTAAAAAATATGAGGTCCCCATATACTCCCCCCACCCATGCCACCCCTCCCCACATCAAGCAAACTCTTCCATCATTGTGGCACACACTGAACCCGGTGGATACATTCTGGAGAAGTGCTGCAGCACATGGACAGTGGTCCCACTTTGTAGTCCACACTCTCCCTCAGTCCACCAAGTGGGCCACAACAGGACACACAATGTCCAATATCTGTCCCTGCAGCAACATCTAGGATAACTCTAAATCCTGAAAATGCCCCCCACACCATGTCTCTTTTTCCCTCTCATGACCATCAGCAGCCACCATTGCCACCCTCTGCACATCACCACTACAATTTCTTCCCTTACTAATCACAATAGTTCCCCAGCAGAACACCAGTAAGTCCACTCTAATCCATACTCTATTCCTCCATCCACTGGACCCTTGGATGGTTATGTCCTGTCCCCCTCTACATTAAGAGGGGGTTTAGATTCCACATGGATGATGGATGCAATTCTTCTGCTTGCAGCTGTGGGCACTCTTGGCTCCCTGGTGTGGTGGTTGACCCTCTTCACCTCCCTGTCAGCTGGACAGGGTAAGTCCAATAAATCAGAGGATAGGAGCTACAAGTCTGCTGAGGCCCAGGGCCTGGCCGTCACATGGACAGTTCAGAGATTCAGGTCTCCTGAGTATACACCAACCCAAACGCCAACCACAGGTCCAGTAAAAGTAACAGAAGAGGCATGTGTAGAAAGATTATATCTGAGTCCAACTCCATCACACTCAGGAACACAAATTCCAAAACATGGCCCTGAACTCCAGAGCCATCTGCCTTGACCATAGAACCTGTGGGTCACTGCAGCCCACAGGAGAACCAGCACCTGGCTTTCCATCTACCTTGGCTCTCTCTGGTACCCTGATGAGGCATGCCTAAGCATCATCCCCTGATGACCTCCCAACTCTCTTTTGGAGACTCTTAGCCATATAAACTCACTTGTCCTTTCCATTTCCCCCCTTTTTATCCAAAGTCAAAAAGCTAGTTTTTAACACCTGATATTACATGTAGGCTGAGATATTCTGCTGGTCTGAGTTGATCGCTTTGTTCATGATCCTTTGTAGTTACATCATCAGCTGGATGGGGTTAAAGTATGTGAGGCTAATTTTTCTTTATTTTTTTAAATGTTACATTAAAAAATGTAAGAGGTTCCATATACCCCCCACCCCTCCTCTCCACTTTTCCCATATCAACAATCGCTGTCAACATCATGGCACATTCATTGCATTTGGTGAATACATTTTGAAAGCACTGCCACACTACATGGTAATAAGCTATTTTGACAAAAAGAGATTTTTCTTTTATATACTAATTAGTCAGGAGAAAACATTTTAGCAATCTTTTGTCAAAACAGACTAATAATGTACTATTTGATATTATAGCTTTTAAAACTTTATAAAGAGGGAAGTGGACTTGGCCCAGTGGTTAGGGCATCTGTCTACCACATGGGAGGTCTGTGGTTCAAACCCCGGGCCCTCCTTGGACCTGTGTGGAGCTGGCCCATAAGCAGTGCTGATGCATGCAAGGAATGCTGTGCCACGGAGGGGAGTCCCTGTGTAGGGAGCTCCACACTCAAGGAGTGCACCCAATAAGGAGAGCCGCCCAGTGCAAATGAAATGCAGCCTGCCCAGGAATGCGCCACACACACGAGAGCTGACACAACAAGATGAGGCAATGAAAAGAAACACAGATTCCCCATGCCACTGACAACAGAAGTGGACAAAGAAAGAACACACAGCAAATAGATACAGAGAAGAGACAACTGGGGTGGGGGGCGGAAAAGGGAAATAAATAAATAAATAAATCTTTAAAAAAACTTTATAAAGATACCCAATAAATTTTACTCAAATTTAACTACAAAAATTTCTTTTCATGAACCTTCTGCACTTCTGTATTCATTCAGGTTTTGTTTTATATTTTAACTTTTCTTGATAACCCATTGTTTTATTTTAGGACAAAATTATTTTTTCCTTAACAATAAAATACATTCTATACACCCTACCTACATAAGTTACTAAAATGATTTTTGGGAACTGTCTCAAAGCAAATTTCTTACAACATACAATTATCATGATTACATTAATTTACACGTATTTTATATTAGCAGGGCAGGAAACTACTTTCTCCATTATTTTATGAAAACCTAGGATTCCCATGGAATCAAAATTATCTTTTTCTATTGCCACTTTAATATGCAGATTGAGGTGGCCTCTGACAAGTTTTCCTCTTATGAAGTTAATCATCAAATCAGTTTCTGTTCAATGAGTGTCTGTATTTAGCCTTTTCAATATTTCAGTTTAAGCAATGCTTCAACAAACTTCTTATAACTATTCATAACCACGTAGAGTATCCTTACTTCATTTCAAGACAAACGCTGCCTTCAAAGAACACATTCTCTTACTTAACACTAGCACAATACCTTCTACAACTTGCCATATGCATTCAAGATTGGACTTAAAAACTCCCATTCTGAATTTATGAAAAACCATCCACTCATCTTAGGACAAAGCACACTTCCGTGCACAAACTTGTCAGATTTCAGTCAGCACTCCTACAAAACTTTTCACTTCTTTCTTTTTTTTTCCAACTTCTACTCAATTTATACATTTTTAAAAAAGATATTACATTAAAAAACTATGAGGTCCCCATTCGCCCCCACCGACCCCACCCCACGACTCTGCCCACAATAACACTATCCCCCATCATCACGTCACATCCATTGCATCTGGTGAGTACATCTCGGGAATCGCTGCACCCCATGTCCCGTAGCCCACACTTTCCCACGTTCCATCCAGTGGGCCATGGGAGGACATACAACATCTGGCAATTGTCCCTGGGGCACCACCCAGGACAACTCCAAGTCCCGAGAATGCCTCCACATCTCTTCTCTTCCTCCCATTCCCTGCACCCAGCAGCCACCTGGCCACTTTTTCCACATCAACACCAAATTTTCTCGATTACTAACCACAATAGTTCATGACTAGGATATTATTAAGTCCACTCTGATCCTTACTGTATTCCTCCTTCTGTGGACCTTGGCTTCATTGTGTCCATTCCACATCTATGTCAAGAGCGGGGTTTAGATTCCACATGGATATTGGATGCAATACTCCTGCTTTTAGTTGTAGGCACTCTAGGCTCCATGGTGTGGTGGTTGACATTCTTCAACTCCAAGTTAGCTGAGTGGAGTAAGTCCAATAAATCAGAGTGTAAGAGCTGAAGTCTGTTGAGGCTCAGGGCTGGCTATCATATTGTCAGTTCAGAGATTCAAATCCCCTAGATATATCTTAAGCCCCAGCACCAACTACAATTCCAGTAAAGTAGCATGAAAGGCTTGTGAAAAGAGATCCCATCTGAGTCGAGTTCCATCATGCAGAAACACCAGCTCCAAAGAAGGGCCAACTGGCATGGCAGTGAACCCAATCTGCCATGACCATAGAATCTGTGGTTCTCTTTAGCCCTCAAAAGGACCAATACCTGGGGTTGTATCTATTTTATCTGTCTCTGAGACTCTGCTCAGGTGTGCATAAGGGCAATCCTTCTGACAACCGCCAGACTCTTATTTAGAAGCTCATAGCCATATGAACTCATTTGTTTTTTCCATTTCCCCCTTACTTTAGGTCAAACAGCATTTTTAACTCCTGTTATTATATGTAGACAGGGATATTCTGCTGGTCCACGTTGAACCTTTAATTTAAGGTCATTTTCTAGTTATGTCTTCAGCTGTTACTTGGTAGTGATCCCTTGGTGCCAGGGAGGTTCATCGCCGGGTGTCATGTCCCACACTGGGGGGAAGGCATTGCATTTACATGCTGACTTTGGCTTTGAGACTGGCCACATTTGAGAAACATGGAGGCTCTCAGGAGGGAACTCTTAGGCACAGTGCTGCTCTAGGCCTTGTTCTTATTTCAGGTGCACAGGCTCACAAGCATAGTCAATAGTATCAGGGGCTCACTGTTGGACCCTCATTACTTCCTGGTCCTTGCTGTTGCACCTGGGAGACTGCTGCTCCCCTAGGAACCACAACAGAGCCCCCCCAGCCAGGAACCCAGTACCACCCCCAGCTGTTGTTTTTATTGTTGCCACTATGAGTATATCCAAACATTTCCAGGCACCCTGGACACATGCCCTGTATAACTCCCTGTCAACCATATATTCGCTGTCAATAACATCCCATAGCACTATTCCTCCACTGCTGTTGTTGAACCACTCTGTGATCCAAAACTTCCTGAAAAGGGAAGCCCAATATAATGTCAGGTCCCCTTACTAGTAAAATGGAATATAGCGATGAGTTTAAAGGTTAGATATAGAATACATATTGCTTTGGAAAAATTCTACATCCCATCTTTCCTTTTTTCCTAATCATTGAGCATCTCTTCATAAGAGCCTTAGATCACAGTAATTCATTTATACAATATAGAGGACCTCTCACACATCCACCATAAAACCTTTTCCCTTCCACAGTGATAACCTTTTAACTTATTCATATAATATTTACTGAAACTGATGTACAGACTCTGAGACAATAGCTCTCAAACAAGGTGACATCTGTGGCTTACATTGTGGTCCATACTTTAGGCTATACAATTTTCTAAAGTTTTTAGTTACCACCATCTCGTCTTAAATTCCACCCCTGCAGACATCGGCTCATATCCTTCCTCCACCCTCCGATTTCCTGTAAGCCTATCGTTCAGTCTCTTGCTATCTAGGGCAGCTTGTTTATTTCATATCATTGAGGTCATGTAGTATTTGTCCTTCAATGTCTGGGTTGCTTCAACTCAACATAAGGTTCTCAAGATTCATCCATGTTATCACATGTGTTTGTAGTGTGTTTGTTCTTACAGCCGAGTAGTATATTCCATTGTGTGTATATACCACATTTTATTGATCCACTCATCTGTTGATGGGCATTTGGGTTGATTCCAACTTTTGGCAATAGTGAACAATGCTGCTATGAACATTGGTGTACATATATTAGTTTGTGTCCTTGTTTTCAGTTCTGCTGGGTATATACCCCAGCAGTGGTATTGCTGGGTCATATGGCAAATCTATGGCTAGTTTTTTGAGAGAAACCGCCATACTGTCCTCCAGAATGGTTGGATCCTTCTGCATTCCCACCAGCAGTGGATGAGTGTTTCCCCTTCCTTCACATCCTCTCCAGCACTTGTATTCTTCTGTTTTTTTTCATAGCTGCCAATCTTATGGGTGTAAGATGGTATCTCATTGTAGTTTTGATTTGCATTTCCCTGATAGCTAGAGATTTGGAACATTTTTTTCATGTGCTTTCTTGCCATTTGTATTTCTTCTTCGGAGAAGTGTCCTTGTTTAAGTCTTTTTCCCATTTTTTAAATGGGTTGTTTATCTTTTTATTTTCAAGATATAGAGTTCTTTATATATGCAAGTTATAAGTTTCTTATCAGATATATGATTGCCAAATATTTTCTCTCCACTGTGTGGGGCTCCCTTTTTACTTTCTTGACAAACTCCTTTGAGGTGCAGAAGGCTTTAATTTTGAGGGAAGTCCCATTTATCTATTTGTTCTTTTGCTGCTCGTGCTTTTGGTGAGATATTCATAAATCCATTTCCTATTACAAGGTCCTGTAGATGTTTCCCTACACTGCTTTCTAAGGTTTTTATGGTCTTGGCTCTTATATTTAGGTCTTTGATCCATCTTGAGTTGATCTTTGTATAAGGTGTGAGATGGTAATCCTCTTTCATTCTTCTACATATGGCTATCCAGTTCTCCAGACACCATTTGTTTGAATAGGCCACTCTCTCCCAGTTGAGAGAGGGTTTGGTGGCTTTATCAAATATTATGTGGTTGTATATGTGAGGTTCTATATCAGAGCTTTCAATTCGATTTCCATTTGGTCTATGTGTCTCTCCTTATGCCAATACCATGCTGTTTTCACCACCGTAGCTTTATAGTATGTTTTGAAGTCAGGTAGTGTGATTTCCTCCAATTTCATTTTTCTTTATCAGTATGTCTTTGGCTATTCGGGGTCTCTTTCCTTTCCAACTTAAATTTCATAGTTAGTTTTTCTAGTTCCTTAAAGAAGGCTGCGTTGATTTTTATTGGGATTGCATTGAATGTGTATATCAGTTTTGGTAGGATAGACATCTTAATAATGTTCAGTCTTTCCTATCCATGAACAAGAATAGTCTTCCATTTATTTAGGTCTTCTTTGATTTCCTTGAACAATCTTGTATAGTTCTCGGTGTATAAGTTCTTTACCTCTTTAGTTAAATTTATTCCTAAGTATTTGATTTTTT
Source organism: Dasypus novemcinctus (assembly GCF_030445035.2). Classification (NCBI taxonomy): domain Eukaryota; kingdom Metazoa; phylum Chordata; class Mammalia; order Cingulata; family Dasypodidae; genus Dasypus; species Dasypus novemcinctus. The sequence continues at coordinate 68,419,468 of NC_080704.1, read as the reverse complement.
TTATTTACTATTGTGAATGGTATTTGTTTCTTGATTTCCTCCTGATCTTGCTCATTATTGGTGTACAGAAATGCTACTGATTTTTGCGCATTGATCTTTATACCTGCAACTTTACTAAACTCATTTATGAGTTCTAGACATCTTCGTTGTAGATCTCTCAGGGTTTTCTATGTATAGGATCATGTCATCTGCAAATAATGAAATTTTGACTTCTTCCTTTCCAATTGAATGCCTTTTATTTCTGGTTCTTGCCTCAGTGCTCGAGCAAGTACTTCTAAGACAATGTTAAATAGCTATCGCGGCAGGACCAG